>NC_091486.1:53312726-53657226 GCF_947461875.1 Haliaeetus albicilla | reverse complement strand
AGTACGAGCTGGCAGCTCTTTTACCTGCAGGCATAGCCTAAGCAAAGCGATGTTCTCAAAAGCCGCAGGCTAAAGAGACCTTAATCTTTTGTCTGCAAATCAGGCCCCCCCCAAAAATCATTTTTTCTCTGGTAGAGAAATAAACTGGCATTTAAAAAAACAGATCCCAAATGTAACTGTTTCTCGGAGCAAGCAGGATGTTTTTCCCCCAGACGTCTGCAGTTCCCGAGATGCTCAAGGGTTGCTCCCCCGGCATTTGCAAGCCAGCAGCACGCTGGCAGTCCCAGCAGTGAGCCTGAGCTCCGCCGGTGACCGTGCACAGCGGCCGCTGCATCGCCGCTCGTCGTCCCGACTCCCCGCATCACCCTGCGTCCCGCATCACCCACCTGCGCTCCCCCCTTCGCCCAGCCCCAGCTCCCCCCCGCCTCCCAGCAGGGACTGTCCCTCCAGCCACCAGCACCAGCTGGGGCAGCTCTGGGAAACTGGGAGCTACTGGGAGGCAGGCGTCACCGTCCCTCAGCCCAGCAGGCTCAGCCATCTGCCTTCGCCTCCGAAGGGCTGCAAGGCTCACAGCTTAGGAATCAAGAGACGTGTTTTAACTTGGGATCCCAACCTCACCCAAACGTCTACTATGTATAATGGTTTAAAGGCAATCACCCTTCTCCAGGGAAGTTCTCCTGTTGTCTGCATCTCTCGCAAGGTCGTTGGAGCCTGTGACTAACTGGAGGAATGCTGAACAAGATCTGGCTTGCTTTTACACATACAGCCATTTTCTCCCCTAAAATATGTGCGTAAACCCCTCTATTCCTTCTCGCCGCTCTATAAATAGCCCTGCCAAGGACCAAGCACCCCCATCCAAGCTTTCCACAATCCCCGGCTTCACCCGGAGAAAAAGTTACAAGAAACTTCAGCAAAACAGGCCTTAAAAATGCACATGGAAAGCCCTTGCCATCCAGCCGGGAAGCTGGTGGCAGGTGACACAAGTCACCCTTGAAAAGCAAAGCTCAGGCATCGACCAGGAGGAGAGCAGCAAGGGGAAAAGGGATTGCTGCTTGTCAGGGCTGATCCCCGGGCCAAATAATCTGGGAGAATCACGACTGAGCTGGTTTGTTCTCCCGGGACAATGGAAGGGCCCAGCCATGTGCCTTTTTTAGGGATGAATGGCGTGTAAATGCCCCATGCTTGACGAGCAAACAAGGCGATTCCGGCACTACCCTTGCACACGGATGTGCGTACTCGGGAAAATCAGACTACGGCCGCAGCGCCCAGCAGAGCACGGCGCGTGTGCTGCCGCGGTGGCTCATCTCCTGCCGAAACGGGAAATATGGGAAGTAACCGGGAAGCCTTTTGCCTCCCTGCTGCTCGGGAGCCGCTCGGGAGCAGCTGAAGCCTGCGGCTGTAAAGCTTAATGGGTGGGTAAATCGGGACCGATCCACTGAGATCCACATCCCAACCTCCGCACAGGAGGGAGCCTTCCCTCGGGAAGAACGGTGACCTCTTCGCACATGAGGGAGATACGAGACCCAGAGCATCACGTCTGCAAGCCGGGCTGGCCACCCCGAGCCGGCATCCCCTGCCAGCACAAAGCGACAGGCAGCGCCCCGAGGACCGGGGCTTTGCAAATCCGCTGGCAGAGACACCCGAAGTCAGGTGCAGGGGGACAAATGACCAACTTGTTTTTTAAAACTGACTAAATTTTGGAAACATTCCCTTAAAAGACAAATCGAAGGTTTGAGTGTTTGTGTGTGTCAACAAACCCAACACAGCCCTTGTGTCTGTGTGTCTGTAAATATATACGTACACACACACGTTTATCCACACACAGATGTAAATATTCACAGGACTGCAGCAACGACCTCCCAAGTAACAGCACTAGAGTACAAAATGAACCCGGTACATACATGCTTTGTACCAACACACCTAAGACAAAAAAGAGGACCGAAGTAATTTCTGGTTGGGAAGTGCAGCACCGCACCTTTCTATCTCTCTCTAACGGCGTCGATGCCTGTACCTAACTTTTGCCAGAGAGCAGACACAAAACACTTTTGACTATGAAATCAACCGCAGCGCTTGAGGTCGGGGCTGGAAATGTATCGCCTGCAGCGCAGGTACCGTTTCATCTGCTCTACCCTCCCAGAGACTTTAAAATGGGGAAGGAAAGCCGGCCTGGGGCCACGGGTGCCTGCCGCCGGCTCGGCTGAGGAGGTCCCCAGTGGACGTCAAACTGGTGCCGGTGGTGCCCAGCGCCACGGGGCATTCCTCGGACGGATGCTCCAGCTAACACCCATCCCGTCCGCACGGACGCGGGAGAGGGAGCCTGCACCCCTTTGCACCAAAGGTTTAAATCGCATCCCGCGTGCCGGATCCAGCAAAGCGGGAGAGGAATGCCGACCGAGCCGCCGAGGCTGCAGCATCCCACGCTGATGCAGATTATCGGATGGGGAAAGGCTTGCACCGTGACAAGCCCCCGGCACGTCCCGGGCAGCGGCGGGAGCACGCACCCAGCTCCTGCCTCGGCGGTGGCAGATGATTTCAAATAAAAGCAGCGAGGCAAACCCCATTAAGAACAAGTAGCACCTACCGTGGTATAATGCTGCATCGGGTCGCTAATGTACAGCATTTTAGTTGTCTCGGGATTCACGGAGCGCTGGGAAGCGTCCCGCCACGGGACTCATGGGGTCGGGGCGGCGGCGGGGACGGCCGGGGTAGGAAGGCGGGTGGAAAGAGGGAGCGCGGGAGCAGGGCCGGGGCGGGCAGCGCCAGGGATGCTGCGCTGGCCACCCGTGTGCCGCCGTGTGTTGGCTTTTTTGCTTTTTTCATCTCCCTTAGTTCTGTCAACTAGCTGCATCCAACAACAAAACGGGGCCCACCCCTTCTGTCCCTCATGACTATTCATTAAAGCACAGGGCAGGCCCCAGCTTGCCCAGTGATGGACTGGGCGATACCAACCATTCCCACCGCAGGGAGAGCGGGGGTCCAGCTCCATCATCAAACCCGGCGAGAGTCTACCCCAGAAAGCTGCTTGCGGCCGCGCTGGGCTGGAAACCCACTTGGCCGGCACCCTTCGCCAGCAGACCCAGGTGGCTGCGCTTGCATCGACCAGGCGATGCAGGGACTCTGAGACAGCTCCTTATCTCAGAGATACGGAGTTATCCCTGTCTAGATGGATAGATACGGATAGGTGTGGATAGACGGATATCTAGATGGCCACACAGGGATAGATGGCTAGCCAGACATCTAGATGGACAGATACGGATAAATAGATATCTGGGGAGACCAGGCAGATTTCCTTCCACCTCGAGGCAGATGGGGGAACGGTGTTCCCTATGGCCAGACCCCACCGTGGAAGGCTGCACACTGAAGCAGATAAGTAGTTCAAAGAGCGTCGTGGCGTGTTTTGAAAGGTGGAACCAGCCTGCGTCGCCCACCTCCGCACACCGGTGCGCGCGCGCAGACCCATGCACAAGTAGGTCAGCGGCAGTGTTGCACGTAAAGCCTTAAGCACCGTGCGAACTACCAGTCCTGAAGCTGTCATCTCTCAGCAAAAAGGGTGGCTGAGGAATTGCTTACATCTTTAATCACAGCAACTCCTTCCACAGGACCCCGGCACGGGTTTTAGGAGCAGTGCAGTGCCCAAGCAATGCTGAGAGGGAGCATCTTGCCCGACGGGAGGGCAGGTCGCAGAACGTTTCGGTGCCCTGCTCGCATCCACCGAGCATCAGTGCCAGCGCTGGGTACCGCAGCACCCGCTGCTTCCCGCACGTCCGCTCTGGCCCCGCTGAGCACCACAATCAGCAGCATCACAGCACGGACCGAGCGGCCCCTCTGCTGCCGCTCCCGTGTCTCCTGCCTTTCTTTCGGGCCGGTGCCATCACGTTATCTGTGCATTTATTTTCGTGCGCGTCAGCCTGCCACGCGTTTCGGTGATGCCAGCCGGCGAGAGCTGGCCGCGGCTCACCGGCAGCTCAGCAGCGCAGCGCTCGGTTGCACCATCGGGCCAATGTAAATATTTACTACCGGCTCATTATCCCGAGCAAGGGCCGGGAGCCGGCTCTGCCCTGCCTGTGCGCAGCCACTGCTCTCAGAGCCCTGCAAGCCCCTGGCAGCACCGAATCCCACCGGGCTCGGCTTCAGTTACAGCGGGAACAACAAGCGAGGCAACGGCAAGCTCAGCGAGGGGCAGCTCCCCAATTAGCACCCACCGCCCCCGCCGGATCCCTCTGCCAGGCTCCTGCCTGCTGCAGACAAAGGCCGGGGAAGGGAGGGAAAGCAAGTGAAAAGCGAGGGAGAAGGGGGCCGGGGAGGGGGGATGCAAGCTGGCGAGGAGGGAAACGGTGGCTTTCTGGAGGGAGATGCTGCCAACGGCCGGGGCTGTTTCAGGGATGCTCCCGGGAGGCCACCCTGCTCGGGGCACTGAACGTGCACAAGCGACCCAGACGTCTCGCAGGACCACTACGCTTTTCAAACCCGCTCTCCGCCTTAGACACAGGCACACCAGCTTCTTGGAGGGAAGGGCGATGGCACGGACCCTCAGAGACCGGGTGGGAGCAGAGCTGGGCACTGAGAGCGCGACGTGCCCCTCCAGCAGCTCTGCCTCGTCAGCAGCTTACAAACGGCTTTGACTAGCCAGCACGTTTATACCGGAGCGAGCGACACTCTCCTCCTGCCGGGGTGCTCCAGCTCTGCCGCCGTTGCAGCACAGAGCCCCTGCGGCTGCGTGCAGCGATGTTATCTGTTAATAAGGAGCCACTCTTTTACTGACCGCTGTACCATCCAGCTGCAATCCTGCACTGCAGTCATCAGTTACAGGTTATCAGACCCTGCACAAATGACAGCAGCGCTGCACCCGTAGTGTTTGTGGTGGGTTTATGAACCAGCAAGCATCCCACTGCCCACCCCAGAGCCCCCAACCCGCTACGGGGAAACCAAGTTTGTGTCTGATGGGGCTCCCGCTGGTGCAGTCTGAGCACACTCACCATGACCGAGTCATTCATGCTTCTCATCTGGAAGACGTCCATCGTGACCTCTGTGCGGTTGGAGACCTCATTGCTGCCTGTGTGGTTGGATGGAGGGAGGTCGAAGTAGGTGCTGTCTGGCTCCCTGTGGAAAAGGTGACGGCAGGCAGTCAGCCTCCCGGCTCTCCATCGCAGCCCGCACCACCACCGCCCAGCAACGTGCGATTCCCTTGAACCTTGTCCCCTTCTCAACTTCTCCCTCCACCCTCTGCTTTGATTTTCACATGGCAGAGCAGGCTTTGCCTGGTGGGTAAGGCAAGCAGAGGTGGGACGATTTTCACCCCACCAGCTGCTCTAGCATATCTGTCACCTCAGGATGTGTTTTAAGTGAGAGGATACCAAGGAAGAAAGAGGATGGAGTGAATCACAGACCTTCCTCCTTGCTTGATTAGAGCGTGAGGCTCAAAGGCCAGAAGACTTGCAAAAGTCTTGGTGTGACCGGAAGATGTTTAATTTTAGAAAATACCCATTTTAATTAGGCAGCCACCAAGCCTCACGACCTCATGAGTGGCAACCGCCAAGTAAGAGCGCATCCTCCCAGGCTTGGTCCCAGCATCCCCTGCCCACCCCGGGCAAGGGTCCCAGCCGAAAGGCACCGTCTCCATGCGGCCCTCCCCGTACGTGGGACAGAGGGTCTCACGTAACAACGCCAGGCTCCAAGGGCCACGGTTCAGGGAAACCGGCCAGCTGTGCCGGTACTCGGCCGCGTGAGCAGCCCTGATGTGCCCACGGGGATGCAGGCAGGGGTCCCAGGGTGCTGCAGCAGGCAGGGCACGGAGGATGAGGCCAGTGGCTCTCCTCGGCACGAGAATGACTCAGTCTCCCCTTCCCAGCTGCTGCTGCGGCATTTCTGGTCCCCAAACACCTTCGCTTCCTCGAGCGAGAGGAAGCGTGCCCCGATGCTGACCTCTGAGGTGCACGGGGGCAGCCGTGCTGTGGGAGCGCCGCGCCGCGCTCCGCAGCCTTTGCGTGTACCGTGCACGTCGGAAACGCAGAAACAGCGTCCGATACCTGGAAACAAGGTTTGTGGGGCTCTGCTTCCAGCGTTTGCACACTCCACAGCCTTGGAACCACCTAGTGTCGCAAGGGCAAAGGCGTTTGGCGAGAGAAATGGTCTGAGGCGAGCGATTGGAGTCTGGGAGCAAAATTCTCAATGTGGGAAATGGATTACGTGAAAACTGGAGCAGGCAAAAGAAACTTGCCTCCCTTCGGGCCACAGCAATGATACGTGCTAATGCAGATTACAGAACAAAGGGCCACTTCTGCCTCAGAATACACCTCAAGGCAAATGATCAACCACCACTTACAGCGTGCTCCAGAGGTGCTCAAACGTCGTGCCTTCATCAGCTGGAGATGATTGAGACATCTTCGCAGAGGGGGAGTCTGACAAAGGATAAATCACTCTAGAGGCAAAGAAAAACAGCAACGTTAGCATTGCTGGAGTGTCATCTCACATCAGCAAAGCGGCTGGCTAAGGGCGGGAGTTTCCCACCTTGCTCCCAGCGGCGCGGCAGGGACCGGAGCCCCAAAGGGCCCATCGTGGGGAGGTGATGCCCCCCATCCCCGCAGCGGGCTGCAGGCAAGGAACGGCGTGGGTGACCCAAGCTTAGCCTGCCCTGGAGTCTGCTGCCCCGAAAGACAGCTTGCACAGGACAGGAGGCGACTGGCAACTCCTTCGCTGCAGACCAGGACTGCAGATAACAAAATAAAACCGCCAGGCTTTCCCGTAGGGGCTGGCATTTCTGGTGATGCCATCGCGGGCCAGCATTCTTACAAATATGTAGGTGTTTTGGGAAGGGCCAAAGTGGCAGGGTGTTGGGTTGTCAGCCCATTTCTGCTAAGCACCGATCCCGTGGCTCAAGGCTCCCGTTTCAGATATTTACGCTGTGCTTCAGCGTGGCTACGAACAGCTCCCCCAGCCCTGGGGAGGCTTTGCACAACTGTTCTCAGTAATCACTTTAGACCAACTTCATTCAGCAAAGGGTTTAGACTCGCCGGTTAGACGCAGCAATACCAAAATTCTGAGTATCGGCTCTCCGAAACAAACCGAAACCCCAAGCTAGGTGGCAAAAAAACCCCTTGCAGCAAGAATCGGAGCGAAGGCAGCCTTGCTGCAGCCCCAGTCCGGGCTGCTGGCCTGCACGGTGTGGTCCCTGCTCCCCTGAGAGCAGCCCGTGTGCCTGGCTGCTCCGGGGTCGGCACCAGCCGAGGGGTGAGGAAATCCTACTCCGCGGATCTGGGGAATACGGGAGAGACGTTCCTCTCTCTGAATCACAGCACCGCCACAAATTCAGGCCGCGGGTGGTACCCTGTAGGCTGGTATATGAGATATGCTCGGCTGCCGCCAGCTCCGAGCAAGGTGTGCCAGGGAGGTGGGACTGCAGAGCTCTGAGCACTGGCAGGAGCTCAGGCATCCCCCATAGCCAGCGGCCACTTAAACCGCTTCAAAATAAGTCTGCCTGTTTTGATGTAGCCCTTCAGCCCCGATCCTGGTTCATCCATTTTAGGCACGGGGCAGCTTTTAGACTGGGAACATGGTTTTTCAACAGGCTAACATATTTTTCTCAGGAAGCTCTAGCTGCAAATGCCCGCAAATCTGGAAAGGCATAAAGACAGGAAAGACACCCAGATGCGTAGTCCAAGTTTACGGAGAAGCCATGATGCAGATATGCTACATCTTATTTGTTCAGACGTTAAAATGACCTTCCCATGTCTAAGCAGCTTGCAAACATTATTGAATGGACTATTATGCCCCCCCAAGCCACACAAGGCAGGAATGTTGCCTCTGCTTTGCAGATGGGGAAGCGTTACTGGGAGAAAGCACACCCTTTACCCAGGACCATGTACGGGAAGTCTGGGGGAAAGCCAGTTTTTCAGCCAAAGCCTTCCGAAGGCGACTGCATAGGCATAACCAGAGCCATCCTTAGTCCGGTCTGTTCCTCTTGCCCCTGGACAACATCTCGTGGCCTCTTTCAAGTGCGGAAGGAAGCACACAGTGTACCTCAGCTCTCCCTTTGTGCCCAGCACCTCTCCGGCCCCAGCTGCCGGAGCGGCAGATTTTGCGGAGCCATCTTGAGCCCCACGCTGCCTTCCTCTGCTGGCAACCCCGCCGTGCTGTCGTCCTCCTCCTCCTCGCTAACCCGCTCCCTGGAAGCGGTGGGACCTCTTCCCTGCCCTGGCTGACACGGACGTGCCCCAGGCACCATCTGGCTACGCCTTTTACCCACGCCAGTGTTAGCATCTCGTTTCAACTCGGTACTGACATCTAATAGTGAAAGCCTGAAAACTTCCTGCTTTTGGGGCTTGAGCCGCCAAGCACGAGGGTAGCGGCTTTCTAACAGAGTGGAGCTCGGGGTTGCCGGGGCCCCCCTGAGTCAGCTGGGGAGCGGGTAGCTGCAGGGGCCGGGCGTTAAAACAAAAGCAGGGCAGTATGCCCCGCTTTCCGCACCATCCGCGAGAGACGGCATCCACGGACGCTCTTCCAGGAGGGTTCGGTAGAGCGGAGGAGGGCTCGTTCCCCACGGGTCTCATGGCGGAATAGCTAGCAGTGAGAGTCTGGTGTCCTCCCATCCCTCCTCGTCCCACGTGTGACACGCAGAGAAACGAAAAGGACCTACGGGGGCAGCTTTGAGAAAAGGAAAAGCCTAGAGCTGAGGCAGGCGACTGCTGGTGGCCTTACCCTGCTTCCATGCTGCTTTCCCTGGCCCAGGGCAGCGGCAGCTTCAGGAAGGAGCCAGGCCTTTCCCTTCAGCAGAGAAAGCACCTCCGCACCGCCCCGGCTGCGTGGTCATGATGGGTGACACCAGCTCTAACCACGTGGCTGCACTCGTCTTCAAAAGGAAAAAAACCTGAATATTTTAAGGGCGTTTTGGAAGTTCCCTTTCTCTTTCAAAGCACAACCGGTGTTTGCAAAGCCAGGACAGTATCTTCCTCACCTTTGAGCTTTAAACTCCACGGTACAAAGGGAAGCTCGGGCTGTCGGCGTTGTTAATGCACATCCCTGCTGCAGTGATCACTGCACATCTTGGGAAAGCATCTCTGCAGCAAGAACGACAGCCGGGCATCTAAGACCATCAAGAATCACGAAAGACTTTGCAAATAGTGTTCCCCAAGGTCAGCAGCGGTACTGACGACAGTGTACTTTACTCTAAAAGGAGGTGCTATTCAGAGTCCCCTTATGCAATGAGTGGGGGAGGCATTCACGTTCAGGGAAGTTGGGAAAGCACTCTGACGGTGAGGTCCAGCAGAAGGAAAAGACACCCCATCAGAAGCAGTGGAGGCCCTGTGGCACAGCGAAATTCGAGGTGAACTAAGAAGAGCCGTAGAGACTAATTCCACATTGCTAGAGAAGCATTCCTAAACTGCTTGGATGTAATTACCTTCCCAGTGCCTACAGGCTATGTAAATGGCACTGGGAGGTGACTAACCTGGGGCTAAACACGTCAGCAGTGGCAGAGCTCAAGATCGGCCACAGCCCAGGTTTGGCTCCTCTGCCGCTTCCAGCCCCCCGTGTTGGTTCGGAGGCTATTTCGCCTCTGCTGTTACTGTGTCAGCTCCCTGATGTCACCAGCTTCCCACCACCAAAAGGAACACCTGAGGTATCACCCCGACTTCCACCAGAAAGCGTTCTCTAGCCAAACCTCCACCAGGAGGATTGAACACCTCCAGAGACCCAAACCTGCTTATTAAACTGAAGATCTCTTTGCCCAGGGACGGGTGCGGCAAGGGGACTGCCGTCCCTTCTGCCTCGACGCAGCAGGGAGGCGATGGGGGATGCTTGGCGCGGCAGGACGTGCGCCGGATTTATTGCAGGCTTCTAGAGGAAGAAAGGATTTATTGCAGGCTTCTAGAGGAAGAAAGGATTTATTGCAGGCTTCTAGAGGAAGAAAGACTGAAACGTGCAAACCAGGGGTTTGGTGCTGGGCGCCGAGGCTGCTGGCAGGATTTGCCTGTTCTCACTTGGGAGAGCTGCTCTCCGCGTGCTTCCCCAAGCCAGCTCTGCCGTTCGCTGGATTGCTGCTTCCCTCTGTTGCTAGTCAGGGCATTGCAGGGAAACTCCACTCGGGGGGAAAAAAAAGGCCAGGAGTACGGAGACAAAGCCTGCGAAGAGGTGATCCACCACCTTCGCTTGCGTTGGGGCTCGGCTGCCACCCCTGCTGGGGCTGCGGGAGCAGGCTGGGTCGCTCCGGGGGCTGGTTCCTTCTGTCCACGTACCTTCCCTGTGAATTGCCACCGAAGTGCTTTCCAAAGGGTTGGTATGGAAAGCAGTCTTTTCCCCACTGCCGTGACTTTGGCTGTATCCGAAAGGCCATGTCAGCCCCCGCTCCGCTGAAGCAGCTGTTTTCCCCCCAGCCCCAGGGACACAAGGAGGATGAAAAGCACACACCGAGGTCCACTACAGCCCTCCTGAGGCGGGAGAACAGCTCTCTGGAGAAGCAGAGCGGATGAACTTGCATATATTCAACCATGCTTCGTTCAGCCCATGGTTGGTGTTTTGACCACAGTCTGAATATATTGTTTGAATTATTATAAATTCAACTTCCTTCTTTCATTAATGTAAGGAAAGGGAAGGGTACCGTGAGCGTAATGAGGGGCTGAAGCCTTGCTGAGAGTGATGCCTGGCAGATGAGTTTCTGCGCTCTCTCAAAGGAGCATCTTTGATCTCACCATTAACTTTAAGCCTCAGCTTTAGGCACTTAGACATGTCTGTCGCTATTTCACCTGGGAATAACGTATTTGCCGCTATCCTGCCGCTCTAACAGCCCAGAATGAAACGTGACAGCATTTTGCAGCCAGCTTAAAGGGAGATAAATGCACAAAACCTGTGTAACAGGGCTATTCCTAATTCCTAAAGACTCTTGGCCCATCCTGAGAGAGGAAGACTGCTGAGAGCCATTTCCAACTCTCACACCGAGCTGCTGCGTATTGCTTGACAGCTTGTGAACCGGCCCCTGGACCGTCTCTCCTCCCCGCCTCTGCGCAACGAGAACCATCAGGCTCATCCAGCCCGCAGCAAATAATATTTGCAAAATGCTGACGGATCCCCAAGTGCCAACGCTACCCTGTGCTATTGCTCATTTGTCCCAGATTATTAAATTCACACCTGCGAAACGAGCCTTGTAAAAGCGATGGACAGCCAGCGAGCTTTCCTGCAGCACACTCGGATCTCAGGAGCCCTCCTTGGGGTCCAGCAGCTTACTAACACTTTTCTTTCCAGGTAGCAGGCAGGTTCGACAGAAACGCTCTCCGACAGATAGAGTCGTCGATAGGCAGCTCGTGAGGGCAGGAGGCTAAACCAGCCAACTCTCCCTCCCTCCCTGGCAGCCCGAGCGCCAGCCCTGCCTCAGGACCCGGCGGCGGGCAGCCAGCCTCAGCATCCTGCCGGTACCCAGCCCCACCTCTGCTTTTCCCATTCAAGGCTTGGCCGGTTTTTCCTCCGCAAGTGCTTTACCTCCGGATCTAAGGCACTTGGGAGCAAACTTTCCAAGACGCTTTAATATCGTGTAACTAGCCTACAAAGCAAAGCGGCCACAAATCATCTTCCAGCTGCGTTATCGAGCACTCGAGAGAGGGTCGTGCTGAGTAACTCACACACACAAAGAGCAAGGGGTTTCCTTTTGTCGTTTTTTTTCCTCCTACCTGCTCTGGCTCCCCAAGCGTTTCGAGTTCCCCCGGAGGTCTCCCGCGGACAGGAGCGGCCTGGGATTGAGGATCTATGTTATTTACTGCACTACAATCAAGTAGCGTCCCGGTCGCCTAGGCAATGACATTGGAGCTGTTGAAAGCTATGTGAAAAGTGAGGCAAAAGCTTGTGCGCTCCTTCCTGGAATAGGAGGCAGTTGCAAGGGGGTGGGGAATGCTCAGCCAAGCGTGCCGGGGAATTAAGCTGGTCACCACCGCCAAAGTGACTCGGGGGCAAGCTGGCTCTCGGGGCTCCGGCAGCGGCAGCCACCCACCAGTGCTGCCCCCCGGGGCGGCTGCTGGGGGTTAATCATGATGGAGCGGGTAAGGAGACCCAGCGGGGACCGCCACACTGAAGGAGGCTCTTCTTCCGACCAGGCTGATGGGCTGAGTTGGTTTTGTGCTCGCCTTGGTCAAAATGACCAGCTCGTCCCTCTTGGGGGCTTGGAGGACTGCGGCAGCCTGCCCGGGGGACCAGCAAGGGCCAGCGTTTCACCCCGCTGCTCCCCCCCTGTGGGAAGAATGGCTTGCCGAGACACATGTAGAGTGGCAGCGGATGAAGATGGAATATTTCTGGTTAAAAACCATCAGCCATGAGACTGATTATCTGTGTTGTGTGGACTCACTAATACACCTTCTTACTGACACCCGTGTTCAAAAGCTACCGTTTTGCTGGTCGCTTGCCCTTTAGCCTGCGCATGGGGACTTGGGGGGAACGGCGAGCGGCGTTCATTGCTGCTAAATCATCGGCTGTGCTTTTAAGCCTCTCCATTCGGAGACCAACAGCCCGGCTCTGCCTGCCGGCACCCGCTCTTCGCTTTCCGGGGCAGATGGTGACAGGGGAGCAGCTGTCACGTTCTGTCCCTTCGTTATGGGCAGGGCCAGAAAACAGATGCATTTGCCAGCCCCTAAGCACATCGGAGCCGCTGTAACCAGTTTTGGGGGCCGAAATACCTAACCCATACTGCAAACAGGCCTTGAGCGTTTGCTCTGATCCTGAGGTTTATTTTTCAAATGACGGTGATTGCATTCCGGGACAAGGAGGTGGGCTCCCACCCGGAGCACCGCTCTGGCTGGGCATGGGAGCCGGGCTCGCTGCCCACCCACAAATGCGGGGGGGCATGGGTTTGCAGGACCGAAGGAGGAAGGCCTGCGTACCCCCGCTGCTACTGGGGGGGGGCCGTCAGCGGGGAAGGGACACAGAGCCCTGCGGTGCCCAAAGGACCCGACCGGTTTTAGGACACAGACCTCCCCATCACGGTAGTGGCAGGGGGCTGTTTCCCAAAGGAATACGTGCCCTGGCAGGGGTCAGCCGGGCTGCTCCCCTCAACTGGCGACCCTTGGCTCCTTCTCCTCCCCAAACTTTATTATTTATTATTATTTATTATTACTTAGTCTACCCCAAGTGGCATCCTGTTCACCGCTGTGGTTCTACTGCAATTTGCAGTCCCTCTGTCCTAGCTAGGGAGCCTTGCCGGACTCCCCGGCTGCTCTCCCGTTGCTGGGGGTAATTAGCCTGGGGCGGTAATTAGCGCGGGCGCGGGACGCTGCCCGCGGAAAGTCCCCACGTTAGGGGAAGAGGGGGGGGCTCGCCGACCACGGGGAGGAGCCGGGCGGCGGGGGAGGCAGGCTGTGGAAGGGCCATCTGGCCACACCGCCTCTCGTTAAAGGGCTCATTTGCATAACAATTACTTTCACGGGGCGGCTTCCCGCCCGCTTCCCGCCGCCGCACGGCGCGCACAGCCCGGCCCCGGGGACTACAGCTCCCGGCATGCCGCGGGGCGGCGCCCCGCCCCCGGCCCTCCCCAGCTCCGATTGGCCACCCCGGCCAACCCGCTCCCGCCCTTTCCGCCCGCTTCCGCCCCCGGGGCGAGGGCCGGGGCGGCGGGCGGAGCGGGCGGGTTTGAAACGGCGGCGCGGCCGCTCTTCTCCCGGGTCCCCCGCTCCGCCATGAACTTCTCGGAGCTCTTTAAGCTCTCCGGCCTGCTCGGCAGGTTCTCCCCGGACGGCAAGTGCCTGGTGAGTGCTAGGCCGGTGCCGCCCGGGGCGGGGGGGGTGTCGTGCGTAACCGGGGCCGTTCCCGCCCGTCCGCCTGAGGAGACCGTCAGGTGAAGCGGGGCCCCGCGGCTGGGGCCGGGCGAGGGACCGGCAACGGCTCCCCCTTCTCCTCCTCCTTCTCCTCCACCGCGGCAGCGGCCGGCGGAGCCAGCCCGGGGCCCCCAGGAACCCCCCCGGTGCGGCCGGGCCTTGAAGAAGCGGCGGTCGGGCCGGTGGTCCTGGAAAAACCGAACGGCGGGTGTGGGGCGGCTTGCTGGCGAAGAGGCTTTTAGGCGGGGGGGGGGGTGTCTTTGGAGCAGAGGCCTGGCTAAAGTTGAGTAAATAATAGTTACGAGAGGAAGAATAATTCTTTTTAAGAGTGGGATTAGTCAACCAGCAGCGCTGGAATGAGCGAGGACTCCTTCTGTTAACGTAACCCCCCTTTCCTCCTGGTTTAACCGTTTTTACTGTAGTTTGCAGTAGGGCACGGCGCACGCCAAGCCTCTGAAAGCAAAAATCCTCGTTTTGTCTAAAGCGCGTCGGGAGAGCGGCAGCGTGGCGTCCTGCCACGGCACCCTGCAACTCGTGCTTCGAGCCCGGTGTTGGTGCGCCAGCTCAGCTTTGGTCTTGTTCTTGTTCAGGCTTCGTGCGTGCAGTACCGTTTGGTGGTTCGGGACGTGAATACCCTCCAGATCCTCCAGCTGTACACTTGCCTGGATCAGATCCAGTATATAGAATGGTCGTCTGATTCTCTGTTCATATTATGTGCCATGTACAAGCGTGGGATTGTTCAGGTAAGGACAAAAGCAGGACGGGGTGTGTTTCCTACTGGGGGTTGTGTGGGGTGTGCGTGAGAGCTTCTTAACGGCAAGCACTAGTTCAATGCTTTTGCTAAAGTAACCGACATTGTTATCGATAACACATGGTTTAAGGATAACCCAGCATGCCATTATTTTTAAAACCAGGACAAACGTCTTATTTTGGAGGAAAAAAAAACCAAACCAAATTTGGAATGAAAATATTTATCAAAGCAAATCAAAGCCATAAATTATCTTACAGTTTCTTAGTTCAGTAGAAAATAAATACATGCAAACTTGCTAAATGGACTAAAACTTTTTTTTAAGTGCTGGATGTTCAGAATATTTGTCCCAGACCCCCTCGCCCCCCCCCCCCCCCCCCCCCCCGGCCTTACTTCGCTATTTGTATTAGCACACAAAGGTGTGGAGCTTACTTTTGTAGAGGGATCCAGCGCCAGTCCTTCATGGCCACGGGCTTTCAGAGGTTTCCTGACCTCTCTGGTATGCGATGCAGGAACCTTTTCTCAGCTGTAGCGTATTCTCATAAGCAGAGGTTTTGAGGAGCTGTTCCTTTGCTGCACTGTCTGTTTGGTTTCCTCTCTGACCTAGGTCTGGTCCTTGGAGCAGCCAGACTGGCACTGTAAGATAGACGAGGGGTCAGCAGGGTTGGTGGCTTCATGCTGGAGTCCGGATGGTCGTCACATTCTCAATACAACCGAGTTCCATGTAAGTGTGAAGTCATGATTACTCTCCACGGTATCAGATGTTACTGTCTGCCCTTTGCCTCTTAAAATAACCTAAAGCTCTTAAAGCTGTAGTGGTGGTAAAGAATGCGGATGTAGTTCTCTCTTCATATATGTAATCTAGGTTAATTCCAGTTTAGATGTTAGTTCTTCTGTTAACATTTTATCCCCTTGCTTCTGATGATAAGATAGAAAATGGACAGTTAGCTCTGAAGGTGAGATTTTGTGTTTCAGAAAAGTGTAGGGATGACTGGCATTCATCAAAGCAATTTTAGAAATCAGATGTGGTGTTTGTAGCTCAGGGAAGGCTTAGGGTTTTCAGCAAAAAAACCCCCACACCATAAACATTGAGGAGTGGCTAGGGAATTAAAAAATATGGTCTTAGGTTTATTGACCTACGAGATGAAATTTAGAACCAGATCCTGGAAATACTTTCATAACTGTTTGATTTGACACACAGGAGTCAGACTGCTGTTGATAGAACCACTTGCAAAATTAAAGTTAAAACACCTGTAAGGGCTTATTGATTAAGAGCCATATTCTGGAATCCACACTAAGGTAGAATCCAAATCAGTTTGTGGATGCTGAGCACTAGGCTTGATGGAAGGCACGTGGAAGTCTGACTCTCTACCTTTATAGTCTTTGGATTAGAGCTGACGATTCATGTAATTCAGTACAATGGTGGATGGTCAGAAAATAGCTAAGAACTACATGCAAGACGCTTTTCTCTTTGCTGTATTTACTCTTACCAAAACTGTAGGTGGGTTTTAGGTGACATGTTATTGTGTCATAACCCTCGCTAGCACTGAATTCAAGTGTTATACTGCAAGATTTTTCCTTTTTTCATGCAAATCCCGATGTCAGTGGAATGTAGATGGGGGATTTTGTCATCTGTGTGTGCAGACTGGAGTTAGTGCAAACACTGGTGCTCTCCAGGGAACCTGTGGAGAAACTTGCATGCAGCTACGGTGTAGTTCCTGATGCACACATGGTGGAATTCTCTGGAAAGGATGTTTAGTGCTGGCTGGGGTAGAGATTTTCTGGCTATAAAGCAGTTTCTTCCTGTTCCCCTACCCCTTTAGATAGTGGGTTATGAGGAGTGATGAATTTACGCCTTAGTTTTCCTGGGAATGAATCACCCTGATGGTGATTAAAATAATTAAAAAAAATGAGTCCAGGATTTCAACCTGAGGTCAGTAAAGACATGCCTGCCAGTCAGGCAGAAGTGTTGTAGTCAGTAACCCAAACTGAAGGCTGGTGCTGTGTGCTACGAGTGAGTATCTCATGGCACGTGTGTGTGGGGGTGGACTAGCAAGTATTTATTGCCTCCCAACAGAACTTGGTTTGACCTTAGAGGATTTCATTAAGCCTTTGCCAAGTTGGCATCTGTGTTGGGATAAGTTTTCTTTCCAGCTGTAAACAGGTTGCTAAATTAGCTTTCGTCAGACAGCTGCCTGGGTTATGCCGATGTCTGAGTTGTGTTTACTCTCTCTCTGCTAAATCCATAGTCTGGTGGGACAGACGTGAGTAGTGCTTGAGGCAGAAACTGTCAGGATACTTAATATCGGTGTATTATGTACGTTATCAAATTCAGCGATTGCTTGGAGAGCTGGCAACCAGTGCAGCTTGGCTTTGGGGGCCTGACATTTTCAAACAGCACCAACTAATTACTCATACTTGTAATTCTTCAGGTTAACATGTGAGCTCCACTGTAAGATCACAAATAACTGCCTTGTTCCTAGAATTTTTTTAAAGGATATGGTTGTGCTAATTTATTTCTAGCAATCCATACTTACCTAGTGCCTCAAAAATTATTCATCAGCTAACTTGCAGTCGAGTTCTCTTTGTGGTCAGCATTATAGTGAATAACATTGTGGGTTTTTTGATGTGACTGGTGTGCAGTTGCTAGCTCGAGATGAGTGCAGCAGAATTCTGACACACGTTTCCAAAATCCGTTTTGACTCTGTTCAGTCTTTTGAGACAGGCAGCGATACTCTGTATGCACTTAATATTAACATATCATTTTGCATTTGCAGAGTTTTGATTGGAGATGAATCTGTAATAATATGCAGGTTTTTTGGGTCCCAGAATTGTTACACAAGGTAATGTTGAATGGTGCAGGTACCTGTCTAATCTCTACACAGTTACTGCAGTAAACAGCATGATATACAAGGCAATTAAATGGTGCAGTCTTATCGGAGGAGGTACATAGAGACTCTATCCTTTCACTTGATAGTGGATTTTTTTCACAGTAATGGATTAGTGGCAGATACAGAGGACTTCACTGTGCTTAATTACAGAAGTGGGTCTAGTACCTAGTTACTCGCCTCATAATTTTGAAAGTGTCTTTGTGCTCTATGTTAGCTTAAGTGTTAAGTGTGGAGAGGTCATTTTGTCAGCATCTAGGATGGAAGTCCTGCTGACATGTAGAAAAGATGTAGGCTTGTTCCTTAAACTCTTGCGATGTTGGAACTGGAGGAACTGGCAAACTGCAAGGTAAAGTACAGACTTGCTAGGTTTTACCAGGCAAAAACTAGTTTTAGTGGGCAGCCGGATACATTCAAAGGTACTTCCAAACTTGGAAGTGGTTTTTTTTTTCTTTAATTGTCTGCTTATATCTTAAAGGTACATGTGAGAAGTGGTCAGAATAGTTGCAACTCGATTTTTTCATCACCTTGTTGTTTATACCAACCTAGAGTACAGTTCTGTTAGGAAAAGCAGGTTGTGGGGGTGGGGAAAGGAGGTACTTTTTTCTTGATTTGATTAATCAAGAGCAAATCTAAATTAGCTGGAGAAACACCTTCTGAAAGCCTACTATGCAAAGTCTATCTGGAATCTGAAAAAGTTGGAACACCGTGTTAATTATATTGATTCATGCAGTGCACTAGAAAGCAGCTTGTTGACCCATAGTTATCGTTTGCTACTTATTTTGTAGCAGGTGCTTCCTCTCCTGCTGAAATCTACTCCATTTTGTGAGGCAGTTCTGCATGCCCTCAGTGTGTAACACAGCAAGCTGATTGCTAGCAGATTCCACATAATCAGTTTGTCCTGTGGAAGGTATTGTGCCAGGTATCTCTCCTCTTACAGTGCTGTTGTTCCACCCAAATTCGTAGACACATGTAGAGCTGAGACAAGAGCTGTAGATAAAAGATACGGAGAAGGCAAATGGATCCTCTGCTTCCTCCTGACTTTCATGTTTTGTGGTAGTTTGAAGATCAGCAGCATTGTTCTTGAGTGTTTCTTTTAAGAGCCATACCTATAAACTACATAGGTTGTGCTTTCTCTAGTTCCATGTTAGGTACTGAAGCATTAAGGAGCTTCTTTCGAACTACAGCAGCAGGGGAAGAAAGCGTGTGTTTCTGTGTATATTGGAGCTAATCCTTAGTAACTGTAAATGGCTACATTGGTTGAAAAATGCTTTCTGTCGAGGAATGTGCTCTGAATAAGCTTCTGAAATCCGGTGCTGACAGACACTGCTATGTAAGGAGGCCTTGTGACCCAGTCAAGTCTGGGACAAAAGTTGACAGTCATTTGAGATGCAAGGTTGTTTAAAAGTGTGTTTTTATCTATTGAAAATCACCAGTCTTACACCTGCCTATAGCTGTCAACATTGGGACGTAGTCCTGAACCCAGCACTGGAGACTGTTTATCACGTTACCATCTAAATACTTTTTATTTCTCAGCTGTTTTTAGGCTATTTTAAAAATGCTTCTGCTTTTGGTTTGTTTTTCCACTGCAAAACAACAGCTGAAAACTTCTCAGACACCATTATCATTAGGATTTGAGTTTGACAACTCCACTTATTCGAGTCATCTGTGCTAAAGAGAAAGTACCCCTCAAAATGATCAGTGAAGTGCTTGCTGCAGATTTAATTGACCACGATCTGTTCTCCTGCTGTAAAAGCAATTGTCTCTTCCCCACAGAGTCTCTGAGAAAAGCAAGCAAGTGCAGTGCAATTTATTGTAATTTTTGAAGTGTTTGGCTTTCTCTTTTCACCCTCTGTGCAGTTTATGTTTCTGTCTCTCATAGTCATATCTGCTAGCTGTGAAATAACCTTTCTCGGGCTAGTTTACGGTGGCAGCTTGGGCAAGATTGTGAATAATGTTTCAGTTCCACTTGGGAATATTGTTTGTCACAATTTAATTGTAAACATACTGTTAATCCATGTAAGATAGGTGTGAAGTCCATACATTAAGCACATAATGTAACTTTCTCAGTTTATACAAATGTTTGAGTGTACACAGATAGAACAACTGAAAAGAATCCTAATTTCAGGAATCAAAATGGTGTGCTTTTACATATTTGTAACACTAGGCCAAAGACTTCAGGTTATGTGTTTGTGTGATGTGGGCAAGAGGTTGCAATGAAGTTACAGCATAACATAGACATAGTCTCTGACTTGTGGTTGTATGCTTCCCTTACTAGCTTGCAGCCTTTTCAGGAGGGAGATACTGAAGTTGAATAGAGGATCTTATTAGTTGTTATGGGTGTGTTGTGACTGATTTAGACCAAGTCGGAAGATGAAGTGCTTTGGTTATCTATCAAAGGGTAGTAGGCATCCAGTATAATAATAGGTCTTTGTTTTCAAAGGTGTATTTTTGTGGGTTTTTTGTCGACTGGGTGTAAACAACCCACGAGTGTGTGTTGGTTGTGTTCTGTAGTGTCTTCCCAGTACTGTGATGACATTACTGCGATTTATGCCATACGTGCTAGAAATGATGTGTTGGGGAGATATATGGGGCAATACAGTGCTGCTCCAACAATATCAGCGTTTAATGTTACTGAAACTTTTGAAGTCGGTGGAGTGCACGCTCAGCAGTTAAGTGCAACATGACAAGAATGAACAGGGAAACCATTATTACTGTCTTCTCTGGGGAGTTGAAAAACTTGACCCTTTTAGAGAAGGTTCTGTCTGAACAGCAAACAGAGGACTGCACCCAAGGATGAAGTGGAGATGGATGCAGAAAGATTTTTTAAAATGAAAGATGTATGTGCCTTTTCACTTCTGCAGTGGAGCCTCAGGCAAGGCAGAGGTGACACTAAGAGCTCTGCACGTGATGTACTGTTTCTCACCTCTAGAGATTTTCCTCTTCCTGCGCACTTGAGCTGGGTGTGAGCAGTAAGGTTTTGCCTTGTTCTGAGGCTCTGAGCCAGCTGATGTGGTCCAGGATAGAAGTGTGTTTGATGCACAGCAGGCCAGGTGAGTTGATTGTGAGGCCGAGTAGCAGCGCAAGTGTAAACTTGGAAGCCTTTGTCAGGAAAAATTACGATCCGGACCTCAGCATTCAAAGCTTGCAGCTGCTAAGCTTGTATTAAGTGGCTGTAGAATGTGTGTTGTGTATGCTGCATGTTTTGGTCAAGGGAGGAACAGCAGCAAGTACATTTAACACTGCAATTAATAGGAGCAAGCAGCATATCACTATTGCAGTTGCTATAGAAGAATGTGAGTAGGCATTGTGTTGGTATTTTTAAAGTAAATCTTGCATGAAGAGCAGACTAACAATGCTGTATTTTTGTATGTCCGGAAGCAAGCAGTTGCAGTGATAAAACTTGATTAATGTTGTTCATCTAGTGGATTCCTCTAGGACCTGCTAAACTTAAAGGTGGTACTATTGATGTCTAGTTGCAATATCATACCTGTAAAATGAAGGAAGAGAATAAACACCACATTAAATAGTGGTGCAATAGCTTTTCTACCTTTGGATAGAAGTGGAGTGGAATCCGATCTGGTTGCGCTCTTTCCTGTAATAAATTAAAAAAAAATTGATTTCCGTGTTGTCTCTTCAAGTCTCAGAAGTTTCTTCTGTATATAAAAAGCAGTAGGGAGAACAGCTAATACTGCTCTTTTGCTTTGGGACTCCACCTATCTTTGGAGGGAGGCAGAATTTATTAGGATTCTGTAACTTGGTTTGAACACCATGTTAATTACTCAAGTCATGCCTTCTAGCAAAAATGATAGTGTCAGCAATGAAAAAAACCTGCAAGTTCTGTTGCAGCGCACAGTCTATAGCATTACCAGGTAGAACAGATTCATAGGATGCTACCTTGGAGTCCTTTGTCACCATTGAATAGTACCATTGACTTCAGGGAAGGAAAATGCGTGTTGAGAGCAAACACGCAAAAACTGTAGCAGAAACTTCCTGCCAAGACTGCTGGTGATGCTGATGGTCTGCATCTGATGCAGGAGGATGATGAAGTGGTGGACAGTGCTGAAGTTTTACTTATTTAATGAATCAGAACTAGTTTTGTTGTTCAGTAGTTCTGGGAAAGATGGCTTTATTACTGTGGTGCTTTATTGCAAAAATTGTTTTACCTGCATCTCTTGTAGAATCTCTTACCTTGGTGCAATAAAATGTAGGAAAACACAAGAAAAAAATTACACTGGAAACATTCCTTGCTCCAGATATAAATGCAAAGGTTCACATGACATACTGATTAATGCACATATGTCTGGTGTGGCTGCCGTTGCTAAGGGAGCGTAAGTATTTGTTTTTAATTGAATAATCTGCAGATGGCAACGCAGAGCTTCCAGAATGCAGGCTGTGACCTTGAAGAGCTGTGGAGAGGCTTGTTTTGCAGCTGACTGCCTTCACTGCAGTTTTTGTGTTTTATGGATGCACAAGCCTCCAGAAATACCCCAAACGTGATGTTTAATGCCTTGCTTTGCATAGTGTATTTTGGTTCTTTTCTAATTCTTTCAGTAATTATGTAATGTTGCCGCCTTGTGGGTGGCTGAGGAGGGAAGAACAAAATGCAAATTAGCTGTCAAAACTGAGTCTGTCTAGAAGTTGAAAAATACAGCTATATTTTCATACTTAGTAGCCTTTTCCCAAGAGATAGAATGTTCCGAGGTTGCTGTAACTTCTCATCCATTCATCAATGCAAGAAACTTCTCATCTCTCTTCCAGATACCGTGATGGAACTGTGTTTTTCCAACTCAGAAGTGTCTATGTATGATACACTGGCAATCATGTAGCTAGATTCATGCTAGTGTCGGTAACTTCAGTGTTAATGAAGAGCTTTCTTCCATATTGGTGTTCTGCATCTTATATACCCCTCTAGAGTATTCAATGTGCCTGTGATGATAATTTGGAATAAGTAACCTTGCTAACTGAAGGGAGCTGGGAGACAATTCCTCGCAGTCGCTTCTCAGGGCTTTGTGTTTGAGCTATGTAGAATAGCTGCGAAGTTTAATTAACTACAGAATGTATGTTGATCTACTTTGTGTTGCTGAATTAGGTTTATGGCTTTCTATTTACTTAATTTTTTTAATCTATACTAAACCAATACTTCCTTGTCTCTTTCTCTTTGTGACAGCTGCGGATAACTGTGTGGTCCTTGTGTACAAAATCTGTATCTTACATCAAGTATCCCAAAGCTTGTCAGCAGGGTAAGTGCCACAAATCTAACACCGGAATGGTATTTTTTAATATGGCAGAAAGGGAGAATGAATTTGGTGTGTAATGATGCAACACATGTTTCAGAACAGGCTCTGGCACCCTCCCTGCTGAGGGGTTAGCTTGCCCTCAGGGATGCAGGTCTGAGATCAGTCCCTGTGTGTCACCTGCTGCAATGCACTAAGATGTGCTCTGGGGTTGTCATATTCTCGCCGTGAATGAAGGATTACATCTGATCTATGTGCCTGTTCTTCAAATGTGCAGCTTTGTTGTGTTTGCCTCTGAAGGGTCCTTTAAGATGTTAAATTAAGCTGGATGCTTTGGTGATGAAAAACACTAATCCAAAGTGGCTTTTGTCATCTTTTACACATGAAGAGATTTGAAAGGGAAGCTCATGTCAGGACTGTCTAGCTGCATGGCTGTGCCTAGCAGTTTCCTGCCTGAGGCTTGTATATAGTGATATCCCATATATGACAAAGACAATTAAGTATTGCATATAAAGTAAGAGTAGGTGGGGAACCAATGCCTGGAAGTTGGTGGAGTACCAATGGTTGCATAACTAAGCCATTTAGATGGACTAAATGAACTGTTTATTTGAAGTCTGTGGTTTTTATATAAGAACTGTCTTGGTAATCAAATGTGGTTTTTTGAAGCACGCTGAAGTTCTGTAATAGCTGTGAAGCTGCATCCTTAGAAATAGTATATTCAAAGTTTAAGAACTGCTGGCACAAGCCAATTGGTAACACTATACATTGCCTCGATTAATGTGATCTTGTGTGAAGATACTTTTCCTTGTCTTTTTATGTCTTTGAGTTGGGAGTAACTGCTCTTCATTGAAGAATTGTCAGCTATTGTCTTGCTTTCTCTCTCTTTTTTTTTTTATTAACTTTGTGTCGTGTGCAGGGATAGCTTTCACTAAGGATGGCCGCTATATGGCAGTAGCAGAAAGACGTGACTGCAAAGACTTCATTAGCATCTTCGTATGCAGTGACTGGCAGCTACTGAGAGTAAGATATGTCCTTGCATTCCACTGCTTCAGCATAGACTACAAGCATATGTTGCAGGCTGATTTAGAATCGGTCACTTTCGTAGTCTGGTTTTAGACTTACTGATGCATTTTCTGTCCAGCATCTGGCTCTTCCACTGGCCTGCAGGCATACTTCCGTAGCAGTATTCTGTTCAGGAGGCCAATATATACTATATGTGCATATAGAATTTCTGATGGAATGCAAAAGTTCAACCTTTAAATTCTTGCATGACCTTCTTCACAATAAACTGTGCTACAGGTTACAATAAACTGTGAAGGATGCACATTAGGATGTTGTAGAGGACCAGGTGGATCTGAGAAATTAAAACCCATTAAGAAATAGTCCGTACATAGCATCACCTCTGGTTCAGGAATTCAGAGTCTCATTAGAAGCTGATAGCCAAATTTGGGAAATACCACTAAATGCTTGTCATGTTCCCAAGCTCTTCCCTAATGATCCTGTACCGGTCTTTCTGAGGCAAGGAATTAGGCTAGCTAGATTTCTTGACTGATTCAGTGTAACTACTTTTATTTTCTTATGAAATGCTGTTCATTTTAAGGTATAGCAACTTTTTGCCCTTTCTGTAAAGGGAAACCAAAGAAACAGTGAATGCAGCACACTAATAAGAAAGAAAATATTTCTGTTTCTACGCCAGCATATAAAAGGCTCTTTTGCATTTGTGGTAGCACTTAAAAGGATAAAACTGAGGATTATGTTAGGTTAGATGCAACAGTATTTGTTAGTGTAATATTTCAAATGGTTTTGTTTTTTCTCTTTTGGGGGCAGCATTTTGACACTGAAACGCAAGATCTGTTTGGGATTGAATGGGCTCCTAATGGCTGTGTTCTGGCAGTGTGGGATACGTGTCTGGAGGTATGAGGAAAAAGCAGATTATTTTCTTGGAGAGTTCAAGCTGGTTTTTATCCGCCATGTGTAAAGCAGTAACTAAAATAACTAGTGTTACCTTTTTTTTTCTTTTAAACCTAACAGCTGAACTCAAACCATTTTAAATATTATACTTGTATTGGTAATGGATGTCCTTACAAGTGTATGTCAAACCATTACGTAAAACTTTAATGGCAGCAAATTATCTTAGTAGCTTTCTTTCTAATTTATCTTGGGAAAAAAAAAAAGATTGTAAACATTGCGGAAGCCACTGTTGAAATAATGAAAGAATAATGAAAGAATTCTTCTGTAAGACTCTTCTACCATTTTACTTTACATTGCATTGCACTGTAATTTTACAGTTAAGTAAAAGTACTTATCCAAAAAGTTAGCAAGGAATATATAAATTGCTGTCCTCTCTGATCTGAGTATGTGAACTTCTAGGTATAGAAAAGTGTCTTCCTGTGGCCATAAGGTTATGGGCAGTATGATCAAAACAGCCCTGGGAATGGGCAGGGTTGTAACATCCCTAATCAGATGGCTTGCAGAAGCTGAAGGAGCATGAGAGTCTTCCATAATGGCATCTGCTACTGATGTTGTTGAAGAGTGTTGAGCTGGATGGGCCATTGTTCAGGCCCAGTGGGGCATTTGTGCTCTTGGGGATGGGGTGGACGTGTTCTGTGAGTGCCAGAAGAGCCAAACTGGAAGCCTAGAGCCTCTTGTCTCAAGTGACAGATAAGAGACCGCGCCCTTTGTATTTAACTTGCTGCATTTTAAGCAGGGAGAGTTTGGAAGGAATAATTTCGCCTGTCTGTGGCTTTCAGCAATATTGTTAAGAATGAATCTATTTATGTTTCAGTATAAAGTATTGCTGTATTCCCTTGATGGCAGACTGCTATCCACGTATCGGGCTTACGAATGGTCACTAGGCGTAAAATCAATCGCCTGGAGTCCCAGCAGTCAATTCTTGGCAATTGGCAGCTATGATGAAAAGGTCAGAAATAGGTTTATTTTCTCTCTTATCTAAACCATTTGTTGAATGTCGTCGTAACAGTTTTGTCTTGCAATGCTTTCTTGAATTAGGTGCGTATCTTGAACCATGTTACTTGGAAGAAGATCACAGAGTTTGAGCATCCAGCAACCGTTGCTAATACCAAGACTGTAAGTATGGATCCAAAATCCATTGAATCATTACCAGCACTTTGACGCTGCTATTTGTATCCAAAAGATGCTAGTAAATACATCTCATTTTGGAGACCTTGCTTTTTCCCCTCCTAACGTGTAAATGGAGCTTGGGAAATTGCAGGAAAAAATGGGGATGTAAGAAAAACAGAGGAATCCTTTCAAGTTCGATGGAATACGTGTGTACGATCCTCTCAGCTTTAGCACTAATAGGTGCCCAGATGACTTCTGTCACATGCCAGTGTATTTTGATGTATATGGTGATTGCATACAGATTTGGGTATGCAGGTGATGGCGAACTGGGAGACTTAACAGGAGAGATTTGTCTCAGCTTTATACAATTTGTGACTCTAAACAGTGTTGGAACTGGATTGTGATTAGATTTACATCTTGTACGTACAAGCTCATCCAGCTCACCTAAAGAGCATTTCCTGTAAACATCTGTCATCATTTATTTTTATCCTTGCGTACGTGTATATGCAAGGCCCAACAGATTCTGGGTAGTTGGCAGCAGGTGGAGAGCTGTAGCTTTTGTTCCAAAAATCACAAGCTGTTCTCATCCGTTAAGGTAAAAAGAACACACAGTGTTAGTAGTGCTGCATGCCACTGCAGAGGAAGGGCTAGTCTTGCGTCTGGACAGATACCCTGTAAGAGTTGACGTGTAGACTGCAAGTCTGCAATATTCACGTGACTCTGTTGATGTCTCTTAACCAGAAGCAAGGCATGATCCATTGAATGCACCTCAGCAAAACTCCTCACAACTGAAAAATGCCCTTACTTCCAGTTAGGTGTAAAATATGTAATGGAAATAGCTCTGTTAATCTCTCCTACAGAGAGAGGAAGTGCAGTTGGTGCATTTTATCCTGGTGCTTGCATTTGGGAATAATATGTTGTAGGCACACTATTAAAATATTTTTGCTATTTCCTTCTGCCGTGTTGCACTTTGCTTGCATTTATTTATGATAGTATTTGATTAAAGATTCTTTGCTGCAAAAATGAAATCTATGTTCCCATTGTAATGAAGATGATTTATTGTACTGCCAGATTTAGCTCTTGGGAATAATGAATGAGGTGTGCTCTGGCAGACTCGTTCTTTGTTGTCTTCAGTTTGTCACAGGAGTGTTTTCTTGATCATGGTTCCAAATAGTAAATGATTCATTGAGAATGCTGGATTTGATATTTGCCTACTGAAGCCCTCTCCTCTGCTGATGAACTAGGGGATGCTGAGATACAATACGCTTGAAAATGAGTTAGTGGGATGTCGATGATTTGGTAAAAGCCCATGTTCAAATCCTCTCCGAGGCCCTTCTGTAGAACTCTCACTTGTTTCTTTGTAGATTGTGTATAAAGAAGTGGAGAAATCCCCATCTGTTGAAACAGAGAGACTTTCTTTCCCTCCAACAAGAGCACTGGCTAGTTCTCTCTTCAGCACAGAAAGTAAATGTAAGCCAAAGTTTACTAAAATGAGACACTTGAGTTTGCCATGTGAAGTCTTTCTATAAATAAACATTACAGGCGAACTCTGCCTCTTTGATATTGGAATGGATCCTCTGGATGCTCTGCTCAAGGCTCCCAAGTTAACTGAAGATCTCCAAGGGCAGTAAGCATCCTGCTAGGGGGCATGCTGTCTGCATGGTGGTTTGAAGGCAGGTTAAAGATTAGTGGGATATTGTAGAAAAGAACTGTAATTGCTTGTGTGTAGAAATAGCAGACAAATCTCAGTCCTGGAGTCACTTGCAAAAGTTGTCTTAACCTTGTGTGGATTTTTTTCTGATTTGTTCAATCTATGCAATGTTATTTCATGACTTAGTTTAACTGTTGCAGATAACTACTAGAATCAGATGAATTATTGCAATTAAGAATCTTTATCCTAGTGTGTGGCAGTTCCAATAATTTTAAAAAACCCAAAAACCTAATCAGAAGGTGTTACAGTCTTGGTGTCTGTTTTAGAATAGTAATTAATTCCTTAGGTATGAGGTTATCTAAAAAAGCAGAGCATGAAAAAGGCCATTTGGCTTTTGTCTAAGAAGCTGTAGGTTGTAGCAATGCTTTAAATTTGCCTCCAGACAACTGGCTTTGAAACACTAGAGATGGCAGACAAAGTGTGATTGGGTTTTTTCTTTTCTTTTTTTTTTCTTTTTTTTTTACTGTCTCATTGTGGTACTGAAATCACCTTTGTTTTGCTCTGGTGTTTGTTTGAAATACTAGTTAAAAGGTAGCAAAAAATTTGACCTTTCCTTTTTTTTTTTCATAGTTTAACCTCAGACTTGCCTGGATTTCCAGCCTTTCTTTTTTTGTAGAAGGGCAAGAATAGTAAGGTGTTTATATGAAGACAGAGTATCTTGAAACAGTTGAAGTTTTTGACTGGAACATCTTGGAGAAGAGTAAAATATGGTCCTATCACTTCAGAGATGAGGGGGTTTTTAACAGTTGGAATTTAAATATTTTGTCCATTTGGGCTTGCTTAGTAAAGTACTTTTATTTCAAATTCCAGATGACATTTCCCAGGTGCCAGTTTCTTTACAGTATATCAAACCAGTTGCTGACAGGGCCAATCCCAAAATGGGAATTGGGATGTTGGCATTCAGTCCAGATAACTGTTTCCTGGCAACCAAAAATGGTAAGTTCCTACTGCCCTATATAGAAGGGGAAACTTACTCATTGTATCTGGTGTGTTTTCATAAAAGAAATGAGGACAGTAATTGGGTCAGTTATCTGGCACTATGAGGAGACTCGTGGCCCTACTTAAAATCTGGTCTCTGTTGTGCAAACATGTAACTACAGAGGAAATTCAGCCTATGTCTTCTAGCGTATGTGAAGTATTGTGAGCTGCCAGAACTGCTTGTCAGTGCATTAACTCGGTCTTGGCTTTGTATTTAATGAAAATAGTATGCTTTTTGTATTTCTTCAAATATATGTGAGCTCACTGTATTGGAAAAGGAAATAGACAAGTCCTTCCACCTCCATTTACAGCAAGTGTCTCTTGAAAGGCAGAATTCTTCACAACCTGTATTAGGGGGCTTCCGATTACCTCAAATAATGAAAGTCATGGAATTGACATTTAATCTTTCCCTTCGATGGTCCTGAAGGGCTGTTTATGTCTGGATGCAAAATCTGTGGTTCAGATGCAAAAGCTGTCAACAGCAGCGTAACGGTGAATAATTTGATAAAAGCCAGTGAAAGACTGGAAAACAAACTAAGTCGCTTTTATCCTTTTTGCAATATTTCCAAGGCAAAATTGAAGGCACTGCTAGGCAGCGCTCTAGTGGTGTTAAACCTGTGGTGTACCTAAATGGTTTGTGTTGCGTTAGACCTTAATGCCATTTCTTTAAAAAAGAAAAAGTGTGATCTTTTTATCCTTCAGGTATTTACATGATTACCTCTTCCCTTTCTGACAGATAACATTCCTAATGCTGTCTGGATTTGGGACATTCAAAAGCTGAAACTGTTTGTAGTCTTAGAGCAGCTGTGTGCAATCCAATCTTTCCAGTGGGATCCACGACAACCTCGACTTGCTGTATGTACAGGAAACAGCAAAGTCTACTTATGGTCCCCAGCTGGCTGTGTGTCAGTGCAGGTTCCAATGGAAGGTAAGGCTGCCTGTGGTAACTTCCACAGGCCATCATCAGCTTCTTATTTGCAAAATAGTTTTCCACTTACAAATGGGTCCAGGTGTTATCATGTGTCAATGGCTCAGATGTGGGTTTGGAGCTTTTTAGAAATGGGTATTTCTCTCTTCAAAAAAGAGGAGCTCGTAAGGAGACATAGCAAACTTGATAAAATACATTGAGGACCGAGCACAGGGGCTAATGATTTAGTTGTTGCTTCAACTGTGTGGTGTGTCAAATTCTTTCTCAAGATTTTTATTCGTATGAGTTTATTTACGTAGAAACTGTAGTTGTGCAGAATGCCAAAGTGTCGAAATACTCTGAAATGCCTATAGTGTTTTGGGGTATTCTGAAAACAACTACACTACAACAAAACACCAATGGGGAAAAACTTGCATGGTAAATTCGATGTGGAGAGATAGAAGAACATATGTGAACCTGAACTCTGAGTCGGCCCGGGTGATGAGAAGTTTTATGGTTGGCAGTAAGTGATACAAGGCTGTTAGCTAGATCATGTAAATGCCATTCTGCATATTAAATGGAAAAGAAATCACAAAGATTCAACTTCTTCCTTTCTACACAAGGAGCGGCAATATCATGGGGGTATGCAGCTCTACACCGGTGAGCAATCTTGTGGCATCTATTGGCACTAAAATGATGAGTCTACAAAATCTGTGCTTGTACATGGAGTACAAAGTAACTGTAGGTTTGGGGGAAAAAAGTCAATAACACAGCTTATGTGTACTGTTGTGTTGGAGAACAGATTGGCTCTGCTGCAGCAGTAACAAAATGGAACGCCCTGTTAAGGCTTGCAAAGTGGGGAGGGTATTTTTTGCTATGTGTGTGACTTACCCCAGCTACCTTTTCCTAGAGTAAGAGTACGGACTGTCAGCTTCTTGCTGACAAACTCTGATCTGTTTCTGCAGGTGACTTCCAGATTGTGTCTCTCTCCTGGCATTCTAGTGGAGACTCTATGGCGCTTCTGAGCAAGGACAACTTTTGTTTGTGTTACTTAGAAAGAGAAGAGGTGAAATAACAATCATTTGCATTAAAAATGCTTGCAAGGTTGAGGAGGAATGAAGAAAGGGGTCAAACCCTGTTGCCCAATCTGAAGTTTCTGTATTTATAAAATATTTATTTGAAGGAGTGTACCCAAACTCCAGTGTGTAAAGTACTGTGATTGCATTTGAATGAAGTGAGGTAGCAACTGAAATGTAGAGAACGAGGTCTGAATTTCAAGAAAACTTTAGTATTGATGTAGTTGAACTTTCTCTTCAACTTTGAACTATGAAATCTTACTCTCTAAAATTGTAGCTGTGTGTATATAATGTATAGCTATTATTTAAATTTTGTAATTTCCAATAAATATTTTGATAGTTACAAACTTGGTATGACTCTAACTATAAACCTGCATGTCTCCATTCTGAAGTCTGTTTCTATATTATCAGTGATGCCATTATGTAGCTATTTATCCCAGCACAAGGAAACAGTTACCTGCCTGCAACAGTGTATGGTTTATATCTACTCTTGTAAGGCAACAGATGTATTAGAATTAAATATTGTAGCTGAAGCAGATACATCAGTAAGATGCTTTCTAGCAAATCACTTACTGTTAAAGCAAACCAAGTTCTTTGTTCAGAAAGCAAATTAAGTCATCTGTAATAGTTTTTGCTTTTTCACCTGTTAACATCTTAGTCTGACAGTAATTGTGCCTGGTCTACTGTAGATTTGTACTGAATCTTTACAAGAAGGATCATAACTGATACTTTAGAATCATATATGACAGGCAACTGAAATGGGAGCTTTTGGCACTAGATAGTTGGGTCAAACTGGAGCAGACAGTTCAGCGGGGAAAGAGCAATTGGACTATCCTTTATCTTTAATTGGAGTAGCCAACCACTGTATTCTTCAAAGGAAGGGAGCCTGTTGTTTAGGAATTTATTGGACGTTTTTTCTTGTGCTACTTAATTTCACAGCCTCAGTCTCCACAAAATGAAGAACAAAGAACACAGTGAATTGAAATTTCAACTTTACTGCTACATTAATGAAAATGAAATAGATAGCTTAGGAAATGCATTGAGGGGGCATGCAACTTGTTGCATTTCATCATGACTTCAGCCTTACATAAGTTTCATCAACACACATCTACTTTAAGTTCACTGCAGCACAGCATGTCTTCAGCATTGTAGTTGCACAGATAAATGCTCTGATAAAATAGCACGCATAGAAGGTCATACACAATGAAGAAGCTTGTTAGAGTAACCTTGTGGACAGTTTCAGTTGTGGCATCTCTTATGCTGCTTCTGAATTTCATTTGTATGTGTAAATCAAGATTGACGTACAGTGCTTAAAGTTTTATCTGTCTCCATTAAGAAGTCCTGTACTGCTACTGTCCTAAAGTAGAGTAGATTTAAAAAAAATGCGAAGAATATAAATCTAATCAAAATATAATTCCTTTTCAGTTTTATAAATAATAGCTTTGAAGGCAGATGTGTTTGTGAGGCTTTTGGCAATATTCTCTCAGAAGAGTCTTTATGCTATGGCTGCAGCAAGAAAACATACATAAGAAACTAGGAAGTTAGACTCAGTTCTCAGAGGGAGGTATTTTTTACAAAAAGCTAATAAACACATATTCAGCCATATACTTCAGTTGACAAAGTAATAGTTCACGTACACTGCTTCTGAGCAGATGTAGCAGTACAGCTTTAACAAAATTTGCTGACTCTGTTTTGCAAAAGAATGACTGACAGAGCTTTCAAAATTCTTAACAGGCATTAATCAAAATGCTAAGATTAGTGTAATTGTGACCACTAATGCCTCTTTAAACAATACAAATCAATCCCAAGCACACTACATGATTTGACACCATATGTAGGGACACAACTGTAATACAGCATGAACATTCAACTGCACCTTGGCTATTTGTGTGGAGTGTTTGTGGCAGATATCAATCGCACTTAATTAACAGGGAAGAACATGTAATTAGGAATGGAAAATACAAGAATAACACTACCTTGCCTCTGCTTCAGATGAATCTGACCTGACCATAACAACCAGGGCCTCCCGTGAAAACAGTCAGATCCACAACCACCGCCTTTCGTTCCCCTAAACTTCTTCACTTTGATTATTGGATATTCTGCCACACGGTGTGCTCTCCCCAGGAGACCGCTATCAAATCGCTTTCCCTTGAAAAGATTAAATGCAATGAATTTTAAAAGGCAACGAATTTTAAAATCCAATTTTGCCTCTTGTCATGGAGTAGCCAAGTTTGGCCTCGTTGTTGATGAAGGACATCAATCCCAGGTAAGTCTCGATCAGAAGAGGACGCTCCAGCACTAGCACGCCATTAGCCCTTCCTGGCAAGGGGCACTCCTTATGGGCTTTCTTCACAGCTTGAATTAGCTGAGCTTTAAAGTGTTCCAACTGAAAGAAAAAAAACCAGCTTGATGTTTTTCCATTGTTTTAAAAATTGTTAGGCAAACAGCTGCTGATGTTGAATTGTAAAGGACTAACACTAAAGCCATAGCTGTCGTGGATCTCATGTGCCACGATAAACTTTATGTTCTGACATTTAACCTTAATGATAGAGGTAACACCATACCAGGATGCTATGTACACGTAACTTAACATGGGCTGGATGCATAAAGATTCATCAGTGAGTTTGTTTATGTCTGATTGTAGTTCTGCTGCCTTTATCACTGATGTGTTGAACTTAAATTACCATAGTGTTCTATTTTTAAGGAAACCTTCAGAGGAAAACGACTTGCAAGAAAAACTGAGAACCACCTAAGTGAAGGCTTACAGTTACCAATTAAACTATTGAATTAGCTGGCAGTCCTAGAGGAAAAGTGAGGTATCGGCCTGTCAGGTAAGCAAGAGCAGGAGTAGCACCAAGATCCATTTTCTTTTGGGTTTTACAGGACACTGCACCTTTGAAAGTTTCAGCTTCCTTCTTGTATAAACCATTTGTGGGTAGCTGGCAAAAACTGACAGTTGGGCTGCCCTGCAAGTCAAAATTTGGAGAATGGGGAAATGTAGCTTACAGCTCTAAGTTCTGTTTCTTTGATTTAACTACTCCTATTTGATTTAACTGCTATATCTTTTCAAAGCAATCCAAGTCGTATCCAGCCTATGAGATCAACAAGCCAACTAGAATAGGAGAGGTGACGTCCTTACTAGGCAAAGGGATGCAATCTTCTCATCAGCATCTGCCATTGGATGTTCGGTGAAGGTGACATATGGGATGTTTGTGGACCACGGGTTCCATCTGTTTATGAAGGAGGCGCGACTTTGCTTGTCCCACTGAATTCGAATACCGATACCTTCTCGCCTGATTGAAGACGGCAGAATTTATATGGTAAGACTTTAGAGTCTCTGAGGCAAGTTTAATTAGAAAAGTACTGTCTGAAAGAGACCTGCTTAAAACTGGAAGCTGAAATACAGGTTTGACAGTAAGTTTTTCCTCTAGAACAGCAATAGAAGAATTCAGCCCCTAAAATATGCCAAGGTACATTCTTATAAGCTGAGTGCCAAAAGGTTAACCTCAGTAGACACCTAGGCTACAACGCGTGAACTGTATTGCCCGTGGTAGCCTGCATTTATGTACAACCTGACACACGCGGCTTTCTAGTAATGCTGACATGGCACTACTTTGGCTGCTACTTACTGCATTACATAGTGGTGATGACCTTCTGCTCCCAAATCTATTCATCTCATCTTGAACGTCCTTCAGCAACTCGCTTTTAATGTAACTACTAACTGTCCCAGCAGAACAGCGGCTGCTCTGAGGTGGTCTCACGAAGCTTTGGTAATTGTTTACAAAGTGACGTGAGCAAAAGGAAGCATTCTCAAACCTGTCCGATGGTCAGTGACAAAGGCTGACAGCTCAAACTATTTACAGTAACGATACAAGAACTACAGTGACGTTACGGTATTACTATGTCAACTTACCTGTTCAGAGATTTGGGTGGGAACTCAAACTCTCCTACGGAGATGGTATCAACTGCACTGAGGCCTATCCTCGTCACGTGCTGGCACTGCAGGCTGATGAAGTTGTATTTGCAGATCAGGAGGGACCAATCTGTGATAAGAACGAGACGCTCCTTCTCGTTGTTCCAGTGATCAATTCTGGTAAGACAACACCGCTCAACTTTAGCAGTTTTAATTGCTGGCTAGAAACACTTAATGGCTTGATGGCTAGAACAGTTGCTAAGGACAACAAATTAGTAATGCTGTATTTTCCATTATGGCCTTTGCTTTGAATCAGCAAGGCTGATAAAGAGGTTGGATGTCACAGCATAGTCATGTTACAACATAGGAAAATACTAAGAAAATCAGAGGAAGCCTGAAGATCGTGAGAGCGCGCTCTAGTGCTATCTCTTGTTATGTGAGACCGCATGCTACTGAATGGGGCAGGCGAGTCTCCAACAACTCTTCCAGTAAGCATTTAGTACTGTGCTGTTAGCGTGTTGACACATTTGCTATATTATTAACTGCATTGGTACATGTTTGGGGAGAGAAATAGTTTTCTTTAACCGTGTGGTCTGACTTAGTCTTTTCCTCTGTAAGAACAGTCTGGACATTCAAAACTTGTCAGTTTCTTCAAATTTCATGAATAAGAAATCTGAGCTTTCCCCGAGCGTTTTGCCACACTACATTGTTGTATGACCATCGCAGCTATACTGTTTCATCCTTAGGGCAACCTAAGAGTAGGTTGTGTTTTCACTCTAAGGTTAATAAGCTCAGCTTTGAAACTAGCACTTTTGGAATCTGCTACAGCTTGCTTTTAGTGTTACTGATTTAATTGTCTCTCTTTACAAGAATTAAAAATTGTCTATTGTTTCAAAAGGGACACGGCCGTAAAGCTGGCGAGACCAAAGCTATCCTCGTTGTGTAAAGGTAAATGCAAACAGGGGGACCAGGCAATGGGCTGGGGCGTTTCCACCTGCCGTGACCCTTTTTTCTCTGCCTCTCCCTGCAGCTCAGGCTTGTGCCGTGGTGAAAGGACCGAAACCGCCCCTGCCTCTCCTGCTCGCCCCAAAGAGCGCTCGGGGCTCGCAAAACCTGGCCAAGTGCTGTTCCGAAGAAGCAGGCATACCCGGCTCGCGCTTTGCTCCTCAGCCCTAGTCCAGGTACGCCAACTCTCGGCCTCCGTTTATGTTCCCTGGCGAATTCGAGGGCTAACGGCCCGTAACGCGGTGCGCGGGGACGGCTTCCGATGCAGTAGCCAACTGGAGCCCCGTTAGCGGCCTTAGCGCACGAGTGAATTCCGTGTTTGTACTGGCCCTTGTCGCCAGTACCGCCGCGTCGGGGCCTCGACGGCCGGTTGGCAAGCGCCGGGACGGCACCGAACGCCGACGGGACGGACTGGGGGCCAGCCTAGAGCTTCTGCCACCCACCCCGGAGCGTCGGCCCGGCCCCAGCCGGCGGTACTTACTCGGTGAGCAGCCAGACGCTCTGCACCTCCCCGTCCTCGGCGGGCAGCACGACGGCGCGCAGCTCGTTCACCGCCTGCTCTATCGTGCCGGGCTAAACCGGGGGGGGAGGGAGACACAAGGAAGAGGTTAAGGGGGGCGGGGGGGGGACGGAGACCCCCCCCCAGCCCGGGGGCCGTACCCGGAACACGAAGTACTCCCGGAGGCGGCCGGCGCGGCCGGCGGTTCGCACGCTGAGCGGCCGCAGCGTCTGGCGAGGCGGGGGCCCGGCGGCGGGGGAGCCGCGCCCGGCGGCCTTTTCCAAGGCCGGCCCGGTCTCTCTCGGCACTAGAAGCGTCGCCGTCGCTTCGGGGGAACCGGGGCTGCCGGCCGGGCCGCCCTCCACCGCGTCCCGGAGCTGCAGCATCGCGGCGGAGCCGAGCCGGGCCGGGCCGAGCCGAGCCGGGCCGGGCCGCTCCGCCGCCTTCCGGGGCGGGGGCAAGGCCGGCGGCCGAGCCCGCCCTCTCCGCGGCGGGAGGCGGGCAGCGCCGCGGCCGCACCTGGAGGCAGAACCCGGCCGTGGGGCGGGGAAGGGGTGGCCGTGCGGGGGGGGGCGGCGGGGGTCGGCACAAGGGAGTGGGCTGCTCTGCCCCGGGGCGGTGGACGCGAAGTCCGGTGCAGCCGCAAAGCGCTAATCCGTGTGCTGGAGTACCCCGTCTGCTCGCTTTTTGGACACCTCCAGGGATGGGGACTCAACCGCTTCCCTGGGCAGCCTGTTCCGATGCCTGACAACCCTCTCAGTAAAGAAATTTTTCCCAATATCCAACCTAGATCTCCCTTGCCGCAGCTTGAGGCCATTTCCTCCCGTCCTGTCTCCAGCCACCCGACAGAAGAGACCAGCACCCACCTCACTACGACCCCCTTCAGGCAGCTGTAGAGAGCGGTAAGGTCTCCCCGCAGCCTCCTCTTCTCCAGACTAAACAACAGCCCCAGCTCCCTCAGCCGCTCCTCGTAAGACTTGTGCTCCAGGCCCCTCACCAACTCGGTTGCCCTTCTCTGGACACGTTCCAGCAACTCAACATCTTTCCTGTAGCGAGGGGCCCAAAACTGAACACAGTTCAGTTTTTTTTACTGTTAACATATTTGTAAAAACATTTTTGGTTGTCCCTTACAATAGCGGCCAGATTTAGTTCTAGCTGAGCTTTTGCCTTTCTAATTTTCTCTCTGTATGATCTAACAGGATCCCTGTACTCCTCCCAAGTTGCCTGCCCTTTCTTCCAGAAATGATAAACTCTCCTTTTGTTTTGACTCCTAGCAAAAGCTCCCTGTTCAGCCAGGCCAGTCGTTTTCTTCGGCGGTTTGACTTGCAGCGCATGGGAATAGCGTGGTCCTGAGCCATTAAGATTTCCTTCTTAAAGAATGTCCATCCCTCCTGGACTGTCTCCCAAGGGACTCTCTCAACCAGTGCCTTGAAAAGGCCAAAGTTTGCCCTCCAGAAGTCCATAGCGGTGGTTTTGCTAACCCCCTTCCTTGCCTCTCCAAGAATTGAGAATTCTATCATTTCATGGTCACTAAGCCCAAGACGGCCTCCGACCATCACACCTCCCACCAGTCCTTCCCTGTTGGTAAACAAGAGATCTAGCAAGGCTCCTCCCCTGGTTGTCTCACCCACCAGCTGTGTCAGGAAGTTCTCTTCCACACACTCCAGGAACCTCCTAGATTGTTTACTCACTGCTGTGTTGTCTTTCCAGCAGACGTCTGGAAAGTTGAAGTCCCCCACGAGAACAAGGGCACACGATGCTGAGACTACTGCCAGCCGCTTGTAGAATGATTCATCCGTCTCTTCAACCTGGTTGGCTCATCTCTGGTTTTATCCCTTACCCCCTTCAAACCTAGTTTAAAGCCCTCTCTATGAGCCCCGCCATCTCATGAGGGAGGATTCTTTTACCCCTTTGAGATAGCTGGATACCATCTGTTGCCAGCAAGCCCCAAGCCCAGTGCCGTATAAACCTCCCCGTGAACAAAAACCCCAAATTCCACCGATGGCACCGGCCTCTGAGCCACGTATTAACCAGGTGTGTTTTCCTGTTCCTTTCAGTGTATTTCCCTGCCACTGACGGGATTGAGGAAAACACTACCTGTGCTCCCGATCCTTCCACTAATCGTCCCAGTGCCCTGAAGTCCCTTTTGATTGCCTTTGGATTTCTCTCTGCAATCTCATCACTGCTGAGCTGCACAACCAGCAATGGGTAATAATCAGAGGTCTGAACCAGACCAGGGAGTTCCCTGGTAATGTCTTTTACCCGGACCCCAGGGAGGCAGCAGACTTCCCTGTGGGATGGGTCAGGTCTGCATATTGGGCCCTCTGTCCCCCTCGGAAGGGAATCGCCTACCACAATTACCCTCCTTTTTTCAGAGGCTGTGAGGATGCGTGGGGCTGCCCGACTGAGCCTAGGCACCTCTCTAGATAGGGCTTCATCTACACCCTGATCTTCATTGACCCGGTCCTCAAGTTCCAGAGCCCCATACCTGTTGTGTAGGGGCAACTGGGAAGGTGAGGGAGACCGGGAGGGGATTCTCCTGCCTCCCCGAGCAGGGACCTGTATCCATTCCCCTCCATCTCTTAGGTCCCCTCCTGCCTGGTGGCAAGAGGGTCAGGGATCCTCCGCTTCTTGTGGGAACTCCATCTGCCTCAGGGATGGTAGGGTGTTGGTCCACTGATCTCTCTCCCTCTCACGCTCCCTGATACTCCTCAACCTTTCCAGTTCTTCCTTCGGCTCTGCTACCAGGCTGAGCAGATCCTCCACCCGGTCACACCTCACACGAGAGGTGTCCCCGCTGCCCTCCGTCATCAGTGACAGGCTCAGGCACTCCCCGCAGCCAGAGACCAGGACAGCCACACGTTGTGTGGCCACATTTTTCCTAACAACGGCCCCTGCCAACATGCATGCCGCCTCCAGAGCCTCTCTCACAAGAGCCGCCGGCCCCTGCCAGGTCCCTCCGCTCTTCCCCAGGGCTCGGGAAGCAAACAGCAGGTTCGCGTTTCTGTTTCCATCGTCTCTGGCTGTAGTGCAGGTATTATCATCGTGATTTATGGAACCGTATGGTACCTGGAACTGCTTTCCGGGGCCGTTTTACCCTGAGCCAGAAGACTACGTTTTCAGCGGGTGGTCACGCTGGGAAATGGTGCAAGATTGAAAACTTATAAAATTTACTTCACAGGCGGTACTGGCTTTTCAGATACCCTTCTTTCCCGTGTGTACTCTTTGCAACCCTTGCTCACATGAGCCGGTTTAAGCGGGAAGCCTCATTACTTCCTTTAAGGCGTCTTACAATAGAATCGCAGAGTTGGCTTTACGCCGGGGAACTTTGCACGCCACGCTCAAAGCGCATGTTTTTTTCCATCAGAGCTTCCTCTTCTCTCGTCCGGTGGCCTGCCGGGGGTGGCCAGAGAGGCTGGCCGCACCGCTGTCGCTGCCTCCCGCAGCCAGACCAGCCTGGATCCTCTTCATAAGTGGTCTCATAGTAGCTGGCACCATCGCCCGAGACACGGCTTGGGAGCTGTGGCTGACCCTGGAGGAATCCCGCTCCCTGGACGCTGAGCCGTGTCCTGGAGAGGGAGCCACACTCCAGTCCCTGCCCGCTCCCAGCCTGCTGGGCTGGAGAGCAGGATCCCTTTTACCTTTCCCACCGCCCTGCCAGCGGGCATTTGGCCAGGGCCGGGAGCGACTGGTGCCTCGCCAGGTCCCGAGGTTTCATCTGGACATCTTGGAAGTCCAGGGACCGCATAGCCAGCACTGTGTTTGCTACAGCTGGACCCAAACAGAGGGTGAGCTAAGTGTAAAGAAAGCTTCTGGGTAGCGGTAGTAAGTTAGTGCCGAAAGACTTAACTGGAAGCAGTCTTAGGGTTTCCTACTGAAAGAAGAGTCCTAACTTTTGGACTCCTGACAGGAAAACAGAGGCCTGAATTTACCCTGGAGCTTGCTCCATCATTATAAAACATCTTTATGTAGTTGCCTTGCTTCTTTAGGAAGAATGAAAGATGTTGTCTTCCCACCTGTTAGGCTTGGCAGATATTTACTTTGAAGGGGAAACGTTAGCTCTTCTTACCTGCTCTTTTCTCTGACCTAAATGATTTATGCGACGGCTGTCGCTTTGGAAGGGTTAAGGTGTGAAAAGCAGCTGCCTCGGTTTCTTCCAGGAGCTACCGACTTCTGGGCATGGCTCATCGCTGACTTTAGTCTCAATGCAATGATTGTCTTCCAGGGGCAAAACATGTGCATGGTGTGGGCGCTGAGACCACCCAAACCTTCTTTACCTTGCTTCCCTCACAGAAATCAGTATTTGCCAAAGGTTGGGTCTGCCAGCTGTTGCTTTGATTCCTCCTTGCCCTTGGTGAGAGCGTTTGCCAGCAGGTTCTTGAGGCAAGAGAGTTTTGGTGCAGCATCCCTGCTCCGCTCTCCTCTTCCCCATCCTGCTGCGTTGGCTGCCCTGTGCCCATCCTTCCAGGAGGGGAGGCAGGAGACAGCTCAGCCCTCTGTAAGCCCCTCGGTCCTCACCGTTGCTGCTGAGACTGGTAATAACAACTGGTGATACTCGTGGCAGTTTTTTGGAAGAGGAAACTCAGCAGCGAACTGTCTGAGAATTAGGCTTGGGCACTTCTGTCTCTGTTTTCTCATTTCACAAGGGCCAGCGGGCTGTCACCCGGCTGCAGCAAAATCCTTGTCAACGGCTCTTTTTGTGCTGATTGCCTATATAGTGGGGAGTTTGGTGGGAAAAGGCAGATAGCAGTTTAATCTTGTTCCCCAACTCCCTCTTTGCCCAGTGTATTCCCCCGCCGTGCCGGGAACAGGTCGTTTAACAGCCCTCTAGCAGCCGAGCGCAGGTCGGATGTGTCCCTGTCTGTTTTACATGCACGGCAGAATTTCCTTGGGAAGTGATCAATTTTATTATCTGTTAGAGCTCATAGGAAAGATTCAATCTCTGGGGGATGTTTCTAGAGCTGCTGGGAAGGGGATTTTGGGTGGTGTGTATGGAGCTGGCCTTGGGTAGTGCAAAAGAGCTGTCTTTCGAGAAACAAACCCGAATCATTTCTGCTACTGTTCTGCAGGGTTTCCCCCCTCCTCTCGTCGGGGTTGGCCACAGCTGGTGGGAGGGATTTCTGACTGTCAGCAAGAAAAGAAACAAGAGAGCATGTGAGGGGAAGGAGCTAGACCTGGGAAAGGCAGGAGGGAAGTTTTGTTGCTCCCTTGAAACGCAGGGGAGCTGCTCTTAGTGTGCGTGCGCGCGCAGGAGTTACTGGAGCCCGACTCTGGAGGAAGGTGGGGAGCTGTAGCAGGAGGATGGCTTCACCTACGCAGATGGGGTAAATGAGCACTCTGCCTGCTTTTGGAAAAGCCCTCAGGGAGGTGGGCTTCTCGGAGCGCAGGAGAGCACCCCTTCTTTTTCCTTTCCCTTGCCAAGTGCTGGTTTTTATATTGCCTTGCGAAGCGGATCGCAACTCCAAATCGGCTAAACCCACATGGGGCTTCATCTCTGGGCAGAACCCAGGTCTTGTGAGCCGCCAGGTCTTTGGGCTTTGTCAAGAAGCAAATGCCAGAAGGAAAAATCACTTCAGTACGCTTCACTACGAGGAAATGAGCGCAAGAAGCCAGGTTTGGTTTTGGGAAAAACCCAGTGACAATCTGCACTATAATCATTTTCCGTGGACTGAAGAAACTTGCTGAACTGAACCCATATGCGAGGAAGCATCTAGGAATGATAAATCTGCTCTCCCCGTGCAAGAATTCCTGTGTGCTCCGATAGCATTGTCCTTTGCAAGAAAGAGAGACACCGGCAAGCGGGGAGCAGGAGCCAGCCAGGAGTGTCCTCCTTTGAGGAACAGGGACTCGCAAGTCGTTCTTGAGAAGGGTGTGAGATTCTCCGGCACCAGTGGAAGCGCCTTGCGGGGGGAGAGAGGAGCTGTTGCAATGGAATTTCATGCGGTGGCACTGTCATTCATCCTGGCATTGCGAATATCTTCTCTGGCTTCTGGGAACAAACTTCAGCCCCATATGTAAGTAGCAAGAAAAGAATACCAGAGTGTTTTTTATAGGGGAGGGAACTGTACAGCAAAAGCTAAATACAGTATTTTAAAATCAAGGGTGAAGGGAGGAGCAGAGAGAGTGAAGGGGAGGGAGGGCTGGTCCGTGTTTCTTTATCTAGTACCAGATGTATGTCAAGGGGAATAGAAATTTGAAAATCTGGATGGTCTTTGCTTGTAGGAGGTAACTCACTGTTTTTAACTGAAATGGTGCTATTGTGTGAGTGCAAGAGGCGATTGCTGTGTAAAGAGTTTGACCTTTCTTTGCAGACCTGCTATTTTTACTGCACTTCATGTATTGCTCTTACTGCATGTTTCATTCCCCCTTTGGCTGTTACTCTAGCAGCATGATGTAGTTCTTTCTTTTTAATTAAATTTTACAGTTACAGTTTGGTGTTAATCGTTTGGCTTCCTTGGGATACTTCCTTGCAAATTTGGTTTCCTGCCAGAAGATGATCTCTCCATGGAGGGGATTGCTCTGATTCTTTTTTGTAAATGAGCCCAGTGTTGCATGGCGTGTGAACGCCAAGCTACTCTCCCCGATGTTTTTAACTTTTCAGTTGAAAAGGGGTCCTTTTCAGCAGACAAAGGTTTTGGAAGAAGATGCCTTTTCTCCCTGTGTCAGAGATTTTGTGCTCCTGCCTTGACAAGCACTTTTAGGACTTCTTGGATGAGACACTAGAGATGAGATGTGTGCCAAAGTGTCAGAGAAAAGAAGATGCCAGCGCCTGGGCAGTGCTGTCACTTCCCAGAGGGCATTGCTGACGGTCCCCGTTACACACACCACCGCTCTTTGGGGCACGCAAGAACCTTTGTTCGCTGTAATAAATGACACCAAAACGGTGCCGCTGCCAACCTCGTCCTCGGGGTTCCTTTCAGTTCTGTTTCTGGCTGCGCAGACAGCTCGGAGGTGAGGCGCCTGCAGGCTAAGAGCAGAGGAGGTCCGGGGGTAGGGAAACACCGCTCTCCGCATCAGCTTGCAGCTCTCTCTGTACGGAGACACTCACGGAATAAAAGAGCTGCTCTGGCAGTCTCCATTAGCGCCGGGGACTGTTGTATTGGTGAAGCGATGTGTGCGGAGCTTTGCAAGCCAAACAGCTCGGCGGTCGCCACATGTGGGGACGACGAGAGGGGATTTTAGAGCAAAGCTAGAGGGGGAAGGAAACAAGCCATTAATCCCAAAGGCATTGCCAGGCTTGCTGTAACAGCGGTGTAATTGAACGTCTTGGAGCAGTCAGATGCCAGCTGCGATCTCTATGCTTCACCACGTCCAAATGATTTAGTTTAACTTGTTTTATAGAAAGTACCTTTGTGAAAACTCTCGGTCCCTTTTGAAGAATTGCAAGCAACAGAAGCAGTTCCAAATAACAAATGGCTCATAACTTATTAACTCAGGGCCAAATGTTTCCCTCTTCATTTTTAATTAAAACTACGTATTTGGTGAAGGAGAGGTAGGATTAGAAAAGAAAGTAAGTGCAAATGGTATTTTCCTTATTTTCTGACTCACTGATTTATATGTTTTCACTTTACTTACTGGAATTAGTCTTGCAGCCCTTAGCTCTGAATGAGTGAGAAAGCATCTAAGACAGCAAATTGAATTCTGATTTAAAGCAGTATTAATAAAATGATGTATCATTTCTAGTAGCAGAATAATTTTTCTTCCCAAACGCTGTCAGAAGATGCAGCTATCATTGGTGCTCGCAATGACAGTAGTCAGGAAAAATGGGCCCCTAGGTGCAAAGAAAGCTTATGCTTCCTTTGTTAACTGAGAACGGACAGAATGGACAGACAGCAATTATTGTACTACCATGTTGTGCAGGCTGCTGCCTCTTTTCTGATCCATCCTCTCTGTTTTAAGGCTAAAACTTAGCCTTAACGTATCAGTGGAAAAGCACTGCTGCATTTTTCAAGTGGACTGTAGAGCAACCCAGGACCTAGAGGTACGAAATGTCAGCAGCTTCCTTATAAAACCATATCGCTGTAAATTTCTGTTACTGTTGCTGAGCCTCGTCGCCGGCCGCGGGTCTGGAGGTTCAAGAATGGGGTTCAGAGTGGAGCAGGCTTCCCGTGTCTGCCACCGACTCATGGCGCGGGATTACGCAACGTGTCCCCTCTCTCTGTGGCTATTTTCCATCTATGAATACGGGTTTGTGACGGTCACCTTGTAGTTCTCCAATGTTTAACTGATTCACGAAGGCCTAATGACATGCTTCTGAGAAACACAGATGATATGATTATACTGTATGTTTTGTTGCTGCCAGTGCCATGCTGTTAACACGCTATCTGTTCCCAAGAGCATCACATCCAAGAGTTTTTGGGGGAGGTGGATAGGCTGCACTTGACAACTGCTTGTGGCTGCCTGACCTGGCAGATTTCTTTTCTGTGCGCTGATTTCATTAAATGAGAGGCAAACGCTGTATATGCGTAAGATCTTCCTGCTCTTTCAGTAAGGAAATGAAGTTGCCCGTAGCTGGCGCCTGTTTAAGCGGTGGAGGCGCTGCGCCCTTCTCGCAGCAGCGTGCAGACCCCCGTACACCTCTGTTTCTCTGTGCCAGGCCAAACGTCTGCGCGGAGCAGGAGCTGGCGATCGTGGGGCACCGGCAGCCGTGCGCCCAGGCCTTTACCCGCACCGTCAAAGTGTGGAAGCAGGACTGCGGAGGACAGCGGTGGTGCACGGGCTACGAGCGGAGGTACGTCTTCTTCCTTCGAGCTTGCTTTGCTCCTTGCGTGATGGAAGTTGATTCCTTCTCGCCGGCAGCAGCGGCGAAGGGAGCTTGTCGCTCACTTTTGCATCTGCCAAGGGGAGACCCCATCGTGCCGGCGGCGGCCACGCAGCCGGCAGGGTCCGGGGGCAGGAGGTGAGGGCTGGGAAGAGCCGCGCGTGTGTGCCCATCCTGCTGCCCGGGCTGTAGTCTGGCACGGGAAACGGGCTCGGTAACTGCTTGGTACCCTCCGAGGAGTCCTGGTGACCAGACAACACGGCTGTGGATCTCCTCAGTCCCTGGCAGCTCTCCAGGGAGAGAGGAGAAAGTACCCAGCACTTGGTACCTGGCCTTCAGTGGGTCTGGCGTTAGGGCAATAAAGCAGTTCGTTTAGGGGTCCATGTAAATGGAGAGCTGTGTGCAGAGAGAGACGTGCCTCTGAACCCACAAATTAGCTGTAAATAGTAGAGCTATTTTATTAGATATTTTTCTTGGCTAAAACCAGAAGACTACGAGAGATTTTGTAAACTCTATGTGCATCTAGCTGGAGGGGTTTCTGACCCTACCTGGCATCTTTGTGACGCTAAGAGTTTTTAAGCTGTTAAGGAATTCCCCATGGGAAGATGTATCGCTTTTGTTCGAAAGAAGCTTTGTCATTGTGGTTAGATGTTTCTAGTCTTCTGACAATGTACTACATCTGTTTCCTATGATCGTGCCATGCTAATGAAATGACGTAATCACACCGCGTGCATTGTTCTTGTATCTTTAGATGTCTCGGCTTCAAAGCAGAGGTATCTCGATGCCTCTGTAGTTTTACAGAGCTGAAGGCAGTAGCTGGGTCCAAGTGAGGTTTATTGTGCATGGTCTAAAAAAAAATAATGAATGTGGCCACCGTGCAAGCGATGCTCCATGAGGACGGGTGACTGCTGACCTGGTGGTGCTTAGCAGGCTTTCCTGCGGGGTCATCGGCTTCCCTTCACACCGTGAGCAGGACAGTGCTCAGGCCCACCTCAGAAGAGCGTACAGCTCAGCAGAGTTAGGCTTGCATGGACAAGAAAGGAGTTCGAATATACTCCGAGCACAAAACTTGATGTGGTCGTTCAGCTAATCGTTGTATCCCTTGAGTCACTGACTGGCCTTTACTGGGAGCTGGGAGACCAAGCAAGGAGGGGCTGCAGAGGGTGGGCTATGAACATGTGCAGCAGTGCAAATAATGAATGCACTTTTCTTACCTACACAGCAGCCAAACTGCAACGTGCCCAGTCTTCTTCTGTACTCCACCTGCTTTTCCGGCCTCATTAGGCAGTTACGAGCCTTTACAAAATAATAATGATAGTAGTAGTTTCAAAGAAGCATCTTGGACTAGAGACAGCTTTTAAGTCTTGACTTTAGGAATTCCTTCTAACCTGTAATTGCCAGTAATTATCTTGGTGATGATATCCATGTAGCGGTAATAAAGGAGCAAACAGAGTCCGTCTTATGACCATGTTTTAAGAGAGGACTTTGAAATGATAGGTGCCCTGTCTGCTTCTACTTCAAAGGCTGGGAACTCTTCAGACCCAGCTGTCCCTTTCGTTCTTTAATGTGTGTTTTTGACATTGTAAATCAAGGAACCGAAAAGAAAAAACTTTCTGTCACACTTCGTTATAAATATTGGAACAGCCAAGTGCTAAAACTCCGTTCCTGATGAAAATACAAAGGTGAAGCCTAGAGGTGCTGTGAGGGATTTCACCCAAGGAATTTTAAAAGCCAGACAGTAAAAGGACTATCAGCAGAACTTTGCTCAGGCACGATTTTGTCCCGTATCCCCTCACTCTAAACTTCTTTTGGGAGTTCCCATCGCAGCAAGCTTATTCCGATAGATGGAAGATCTCCTGCCAAGCTCCCTTGTGCTGAGCAATTGAGGGCAGCGGAGCGTGCAGTTTCGGCATTCACGGGGATGCTACGCAGCCTCTGTCTCGCCCGCTGGAGCTGCTCCAGTTGGACCCAGCTCCGGCAGCACGGGGCTCAGGAAGCGTATGAACAGCTTCAGGATCTGACACTTGCAGGGCTGGCCTGAAATTGGCCTCGGTGCCTTTGAGCTCGTGGATGCAACTAGGAAAATCCAGCATCTGCTCTTCCTTGCCCCGGTGCTCAGTGTTTGCTGCCTGGTTAGGAGCAGTGGTCTGCGGGGGCTGAAGCACGAGCCGCTGATATGCAGGGTTCGTAAGCGTTAGAGCTATCTTCCTAACATTCGCGGGCATGCTTGGAGCACAGCAGGCACTGCTGCAGTCCCATTGCTCTGCCTAAACCGTAAGCGGAGTTTAGGGGAGGTGGGCAGAGGAGGGAGGATGGCCTGGGGCAGGTAGGGCTGGGGGGCGGCTGAAGGGGGTGCCTGTCTGCTGAGTTTGTGCTTTCCAAAACGAGTAGCATTTGTTTTTACAGGACTTGTATCTGCACCTAGAGTGCTGGATTGCAACGTTTCCTAAAAATAATAACAAACCTTGCTCCGCACCCCCAGGACAGGAGCGCTGCTCGCTCAGGGAGCCAGCGTCTGCTCCTCCGCGGAGGAGCTGAGCGTCCTCAGGGCTGCACTTGTTGCAGTTCCTGGTAACGTGCTGGTTTTGCTACTGGTTGTGTAACTTTTCTGAATTAGGTAAGGACAGAAGGTAGCTTTGCTCAGCCCTCGGTAATGACACTTGGAGGAGCGATGGCCCTGTCCCAGAGGGGCTGGCAGTAGATTTTCAGCAGCAGGACACAGCAGGATTGTTAAGCCTGGGTTCCATTAGTTCTGGCTCATTCAACATTTTCTGTGCCAGGGACTCCTTAAAACACAAAAGAAAACAGAAACATTGAAGATAAAGTATGTCCTATGCGGTTCTTTCCAGTCTGCAGCATCCAGATATCCGCAGGCAACAGAGGCTGTCAAAATATTTGCATCTCCCTGAGACCCCACTTGTGCTGACTCAAGGGTGTGAAGTGTCCGGTCAAGCTCACCAAGGCTCGTGGAGATGAGGTTGTGCAGGGTTGGGGCTGTTGGGGGCAGAAAGGTGGCCAGGATTAGTCCTGAGCCCTCCTACATTACTATTTCTCGGAATACCTTTTCCTCCTCGTTCCTGAGCTTACACAGGGCAGAGGGAGGAGGCCGCTTGCTGCCGTGCAGTCTTTCTCACTTTGGATGAAAAGGACGGTGTTTTCCAGACCGGCCCATGCAGTGAACGCTTGTTGCGTTAGCACCAGCCCGCACCCCTCGTGTCCTCTTGTGCTCCCTCATGCACCCTGCCCACCGCGTTAAAGCCCTGGGCTGGGCTGGGGGATAGCCCTTGGTACCAAGAGGATCCAGATGGATGTGTGCCTGATCGCTGGCTGTTCTGTTGCCTGAGAGACCGTAAATTGCTTTCTCAGCTGCTTCTGGAACACAAGTATTTCCTTCATCATTTGTTAACAGCTCGTACAAAAAAATTGGTATCTGCTTTTATTTTTCTCAGCTGTGCTTCCATATGCTGGTTGGCACCAAAGAGGAGCTGAAGGTTTCCTTCATGGGAATAAATGGTTCACCGTTATTTAGGGTTTTTGTAGAAACACTCAGATGAAATCAAACAACTAGACTGAGTTAGGATAAATATTTTCGGTGGACATGTACAACACATCTGCTGTGCCAAATATTTGTTGTCATTTGTCTGATTTGCTTTGGTGGAGTAGTTTCATGTTCTGCCAAAGGAGCTTTTTAAAAATCAGCTTCAGAAGCTTTATCCGTGTTTCGATTTTCACATATACACAACATCACATTTCCAGGAAAGAAGTGTCGCTTTTATTTATTTATGCTTCAGATCAATCCCTGCTTTAGTACCCCAACTCCCACCCTGGAAGTAACAGGTAGGAGTTGTTAACGGGACCTTCAGCTTCTGCCTGAGTGCAGCATCGTCTGCCAAACCTGCACTGGCCCTGCCGAGCGTGGGGCTGCGGCCGCTGCTTCTGGCGAGGCGGCTGCGCCGTCGCGTCCCGGTACCGTGCTGGGCTGGAGAGGGCTTCCAGCTTTTTCTGGAAGATGGGAGAGATGTAGTCACGCGTGTGGCGCGGCCGGCGTGGTGCTGGCTGCGGCACTGGGCTCGTCGATGTTTAGCTGAGGGTTATTGCAGGGCGCAGTGGAAGGAGAACTGAGGAGGTGAAAGCCCTTTCCATCAGGGAGTCGGTTCTACCAGCCTTAACCAGCCTTGCTACGTAAAACACAACTGCACGGAGAGCTTTTTGAGTAGCTTGATATTCCCGTTGGGATTCTGACGATTTTTTAGCTTACCAGCCCCTTGGAGACACCTGCTCATGCTCACTAAAGCTGGACTGAAATACCTGTTGCTCTTAAAATTTTAATTTCCTTTGTTAACAAGTAGTTTAGGAGAGGAGCTCAGAGCTGTGAAATACTTTAGAAAAGGAGAAAGGAGCCAGCGGTGTTATGAGGACCTGGACACTCCAGTCTCTTGTGTTCCCGATTAAAGTAAATTAAGAAGCATTTGCTTAGCGTCAGTGATCATTGCTAGCCCGGGTGGAAAAAAATGTCAGCACGTTTGAAAACCAAATTCCTCATTTTATTTACATCCACAGTTAGAGTTACAACTTCTCTTCTTTCCAGTTTCCTCGTTCTGCAGGAATTAACGTTGCCTGGGTGGTGTCTCGTTTCATTGTGTTTCAGAACTACATATTACACGGGCTACAGGCAGGTGTACAAGGTGAAATACCAGACCACATACAGGTGTTGCCCGGGATGGTCCCAGCTCGGAGGGGATGCCGGCTGTCTCTACCGTAAGTATTGCGCTGTTTGGACGAGATTCTTTGTTTGCTGCTGTCAGTATTGGTTTGTTGGCTGAGGGTGCTCATTTCAAGTCCTGCAGTAAATGCTATAAATATGTCTTTTAAAAGAACTGGTTTTTTTGTTGTTGTTTGCTTCTGGTTTTTTATTTTTATTTATTTTAGCTGTGTGTCAGAAGGATTCTTCCCTGGCTTCCCAGGAAGCGCTGTGTGTTGCTTTCTGTCTTTGGAGAATTTCCTCATCACAGCATGAAAGGGTTTTCAGAGTCACATTCATTTATCTGGTTGCCAAATGCTACTAAACGTTTAAAATCAAGCCCAAACTGGTGTTTCAAATGGTGCCATTGGCAGAAGCTCTGGAGAGCTGTAATCCAAGCCCTGAGTGGACTTTTCATTCTAAAAGCCAGTAATTGCTGTCTGTGTGATTGAACGTGCTGGTGATGGCTAATTTGCCGGCTAGTTGGTCTTACTCAGCGTTCGTGAGAGCTGCTTCCTTGGAAGAGGCGGCCTTTGACTAATTGCACACAGGCTGAGAAATTGGGCTTCAGTGCTGTGCTCCAGCAGGCAGTGAATTTTGCCTGGCAGCGCGCGGTCCCTGGTTGGAATGTGCTCCCTGGCCGTTCCCCGCTCCTCACCCCGAACCGCAGCCGAGCGCGGGATTCCTTCAGCAGCTCACTTGTAAAGGGGCGCGACTCCTCAACTACTTTGGAAAGGTGTGTGTGTCAGGTACGAGTTCTGTTATTTCTAAGACTCCCTGCACTTGAGATAACCCTGCCAGAGGTTAGAGATCTCTGCAGTCCTCCCCTTCGTCTGCTCCCTCGTTCAGCCAAAGGGTGAGCATTAGGGTTCAGGACCGGTGGGATCCCACGAGGGATGTCGCAGCATCAGCCTCAGAGGACAAAGCAAAGTGCCAGCACAGGTGAAGTGATGGCACTTAGAAGGTTTGAAGCAGAGAGCCAGAACTTGAGACTTTCGGATTCTGTGGCTGGCTTTCCTCCTCTCTTGTGTTTGCTCTAGTGTAATTCTCTGCAAAACAGGCATGGGAGGATCTACTTCCCAGCTGTGCAGGGAAGCTGCAATATGTATTCAGATTTGCGCCTGAGTCAGGCTAGGGATGTGCAAATATTAGTATATAAGATGATTTTATGCTCTTATTGCAGAAGACAGAGGCAGCATTATCCTCGTGGGCCCCATATTCCCACCTCCCCCTCCAGGCTGCACTGCTTGACATGGGAGGCAGATGCTGCGTAGCTCCCGGCTCCTTCCCCTAAACACAGCGGCCACATCCAGCTGGGGAAATATTTAACTTTAAACGTTGCTTTTGAGATGTTGAGAGCAAAGTAGAATCTTCTCTTGAATCAAACAAAGGTTTATCTGAGCGTATGTGTAGAAATAAATGTCACCATCAAGGCAGAATCGCAGACGCTCCCCGTGATATATTATTAATTCTCGGCCCAGTTGCATAGAGGAGCTCTGATCTTTTCTGAATTAGGCTTTGGAGGTGCGCTTCTACCCTCACCATAGAAAAGCAGCTTTCATTTTAAGTAATAGGCAGGCGAACCAGCAAAGCGTTTGGGATCTGACCTGCCTTGCTGTCAAGGGAATGAAAGCTAGCCGTGTCCAACTCCATTGTAAAGGCGCTTTTGATTGTAATTGACCTACAATATAGGAAAATGTCTCCCACAGCTAGTCATCTTTTGTTCTGTAAAGAGGCTGCGTATACCTTCCTTGCGCTTTGATGCTTGAAGCAAAGGTTTTAAAAAAAAAAAAAAAAGTGTGTCTACCAACCAATCTTTATTCTTCCTATTCAAAAGCCTGCAACACAGGAGAGCAACCCCACTGTGCCAGAGGAAACTCTGTGGATGCCTAATAACCCACTGTCAGCGAGCAGATAATAACCTCAGATGAACTCAGAAAAGTGCGTCCTGTAATGATTTTTCCTGCCGAGGAAGTGAGTAATTCCATCCAGGAAGGAAGCAGAGAAAAGGAAATAAAGCTGCTCAGGGCACGCTCTTAACTCATCATCCTCATCACCGGGACCAGCACTCAGAGGCTGGGCAATGGTCTTTGCCTGACTGCTCACTGCAGAGTCGGTCTGGAATAAAAAAGAGAGGGAGGTCCGGTGGCTTAAAATGACTTCACTAGAAATTTTGGCGTGGCAGGAGGGAGAAAGTAGAAAGTAAGAGCGTCACTGGCGTGATAGCGTAGAACTGGTGTTTATGGCAGAGAGGGTTCAGGTTCCAGGGTCAGAGGTTGCCTTGATCATACGTGGCATAAGCTCACAAGGAAAGCGTGTGTTGGATTTCCAAGTGCCTTTCTGGAGCTCGCATTCTAACATCTTTATTTTGATATTTGATTTCTTGTAAGTCCTTTTAATACTCTTGTGATGCTGAAAATGTAAATGTTACCCCTTCTGTGTTACACATTCACCAGGAGACATGTGTGTTTCTGATGCGTGGGGCTTTGTTTCCCTTCAGCCAGTCAGACCCGGTTGAATACCATTAACTTTAAAACCAGGACCGGGCTGTGACCTTAAGTTCCTGGGACAGAAAAAATGGGTGTTCCTATAGCTCAAGTACAACGTGCACAACAGGGACCTCATCTCTGTGGGCCTTCTGCACAGTCAGGGGCAATTCCTGAAGGTTGTTCAGGGCAGAAACTCGAGTTACATTGCTCTGTGAATCATCTTCTGCATCCCCTGAGAGCAGCAGAAGACCGGCTACCTGGTTAGGTGGCTGAAGTGGGGCCGTGGGGCTCTTGCTCCCCGTTTCCAAACCCCCCCACGCAGCTGGTGCTGGTCTAGCAGCAGCTGGATGAGCATCCCACAGGCTGGACTGAGGCAAATCCTGCGGGATGAGCCAGGAGTTTCTCCCCTGATCTGCAGACTGTCCTGGGGAACGCTTCTGGTTTCTGTGTAACTCAATCCTCGTCCTGAGGGGCTCCCAGCTTTTGGTTTGCAGGGGTGTGATGACTTTTCCTGCTGGTGGCCTTGACCTTAGTACGAGCGTGTTCTTCTGGACCAGAAGAGAGTGTAGGAAGGGCTGGCAGGGGAAATGAGTCAGTAAATATTAGTGAACTGCTGAGGCAGGGAAACATAGCCAGGGCACTAAGTACCTTAGACGATTTTCTATTTTGTGTATAGCAATCGCGAGTCAGCCTGCATTCACTGGCATAGCTCTGCTGAACGCAACAAAGCTATGCCAAAATATGTCAATGGGATTTGTGGCCCTTCCTATCTGTCTTCAGAGATCACTGATCATGTTCCAGGAGTACAAAGGTGGGGAAGGCCATCGCTGTTGACAGCTTAATTAGAGCTGTTGGACACGGTGTGGTGGAATCACTCCAGTAAGGACACCTTATCTCGCTTTCCCTTGGAGGCTGGCATCTCTTCACTGCAGGGCTCTCTTTGCTCCATATGCTGGACTGTTCATCACTTTTCCTTAAAAACAAAAAAACCCAATGCATACAATGTTTTAGTAGGGGAAATTTTCACCACCGTAGACTTGCGTGTAATCGTCCAAGGCCTGCTGCTTTCTTCTTGTTTGAACATGACATACAGTCTGACACGTGACGGTGATGTTAAACAGCATTATGAACTGGGAGGTCCCAGCACCGTTGTGGGTACCAGTTCAGTCGAGTTCTTTGGGCTCTCAGAGCCTGCGCTTGTGCCTGGAGGGAGAGAGCTTGTCCCGTTGCAGCCACTGTGCCGAGCGTACTCGTTGTTTGCCTGGGTTGGTGGCTGTCTGTAGCAAAAAAAGAAGGGTTGTGCTTCTTTTCCCAAAACGCAGGTTTGTGTCTCTAAGCACTTACAGGTGAGAAAATGGCAAATACAGAGCTGCGAGGACAGTACGCAGTGACTTGGAGTGCGCGGGCTCTGCTGGGAGCAAATAAATTGGAAAGAGATGGAAAATTTCATAGAAACACCCTGTAAAACGGCGCTGAAGCCAAGCGATCTGAAGACTAATGGCTCCACACGGACCTCACGGGTCTCAGAGAATTTTTGACGTCTTTGTTCCTCTCCTACTGTGCCATTTGAAATCATGACAGCTGTGCTTGCTCGTAACACCCCCTGAAGCTGTCGGATCTCGCCTTGTAAAGGCAGGGCGCCCGGTTGCCTTGCGGTCTGCCTGCTTTTTGTCCTGTCCCTTCTGCTGGTAGAGGAAGTGTGAGGGCTTATTGCGTTTCTTTCCATTGCCCTCTGTCTTGAAGCATTCATCCGCTTAGTCCCATTTGGGAAGGAAAAAGGTCAGAAGTCAAGACACCCTTTGCATTTTTAGCATGGCATCAGGTCCTTTCCCTGCCTGATTACTGATAGATTGACTTTCAGACTAAGCTTCTCCATTTCAAGTGGCCTCTGAGATGCTACTTAAATTCCACGTAAGTTCAATAACACAGTTAAACCCTCGCTGGTTGGGACGAGGGGCCTGCCTGTCTGGTAATGCCCATGATCTCTACTTCCAGCGGAAGATTTTGAAAAGCTGAGTCCCACCAAGTCCATAGCTCTGGATCTGCATGGAAGAGCTGGCATTCGGCCGCAGAAAACAGACCTGTGCTCTTGGGCCAGCCACGTTCAGAAATGATGCGGTGAGGCAGAAGGGCACCGAGCAGAGCGATAAGTATGGCAGAGGCTAAAGAGGAGACCGTTACTGGTTTAGGACTGGTGACCTTGTCACGGTTGCAGTGTTGCCCGAGAACTGGGCAGGAGATGCCAGTGCCAACTTTGCCCTAACCGCACGCTCCTGCGGAAAACACGGGCTCTTCGCTCAGGCTGGCACAGCGGTGAGACCAGGGAACCTGCGTCCCGGTTGGGACTGCTGCTGGGGAGAGAGCATGGCTCTGCTGCCAAGTGGGATGGAAATACCCGAGTCGAGTTTTCATGAGCTAGCTCAAGGAAATGGAACAGTCTAAGTGAGCGCAGCCCGGCCAAAAAGCGGTTTAGCCAGCTCTGGCCGTCATGCAGCCGGAGAATTTTGGCTGCTGGGGCTCACGCGGCTCACGCTGCCCGGCACCCTGCACCGCAGTGCGGTTTGCTGTTCGGATTCCTCCGTGGAGCTACTGGGGGAGCTCGGCTTGAGCTGCTGGTCTAAAGCTTCGGCCACCGTCCCAAGTTGTCTTTGTCTTGAGTTTTTATCCAGCCCTCGCTAGGATCACGCTTTGCTCTGATTTTTAGCTCTGGCAGAGGTAGAGCCTGGCCCTAGGTAAAGAGGGAGAATTAACGTTCATTTGGTGAGGAGGTGGGAGACACGCTGAAAACCCCTCCGAGCATTCCCAGGGGCTGAGTAGAAAGCAGTTGAATTTTAATCGCCTCATTAAAAGAGAAACTTTTATGAGTCACAAATGGCCTATTAAAAGGCTCCAGAGCGAGTTACCCTGCGCTGAACCGCATTTCTTCCTGCCAACTCCGCTTAGCTTTAGCCTATCATCCGGTGAGCAGGGAAAGAGCGCTCCGCAGGCACGGCCGAGCCCGGCTCGCTGCAGAACCCCGGGAGTGCGGCCGCGCAGGCAAGCGTGCACAGGCACGCAGGAGCCGGCTGAGCCGGTGTCGGGGGGGGAGCAGCTCCATTATTTGCCGTACAGGTTGGAAGGCTCGGCAGGAAATGTGTTCGGTTAACAATTTAATTTCCCTATTAGGCTGGCTTTCCTTTGTACATCACCTCTTGGCTCCTGGAGGCCCATTGTTTTGTCAGCTGAAAGGCTTTGACTGAACTTCTGAACCTTTTGCCTGGGATTGAGCTTAGTACCGGTTAAACTTCTAACGTACGCTCCCCTGGGAGACCATCTTTGTCCACGTAGAGGATGGCCGTGTTGTACTTCGGTGAGCCCATCCCTTGTAGGAGAAATGCTCTTCTCCGTCACTCTTCCTTTTAAATCAGTCTCTTGTCTCCAACCTCCCGAGAATCCCGCCTTGCTAAATCCTCGCAAAAGCCATTGGCGGGCCTTTCAGGCAGAAGGAGGTGATGCTTTCCGTAATTTATCCTTTCTTTCCTGTTTCCCAGAACGGTGTCGTTACCCTTTTCCCAAATTTCACTGCGTTAAATTCTGTCGCTCTGAATTAGGAGCTAGTTGCAGAAGGCTTGGAAGGCGTAGGGGAGGGAGACGCACGGGCCCCTCAGCCCCACTGGGCTGGGAAGTAGGTTATTATGATTTCCACTCTGTATGTGCCAGCCTGAAGCACAGAGCAGGGAATTGTCCGGCTCATTCAGAAATCTGGGGCACAGCCAAGAATAACACCCGTATCTTCTAATCCCCGATTTGTGTCGCTGCAATTGCTTCTAATATTTTCCATTGTTGTGCTTTGGGTCTCGCCGAACTGCCTCCGAGGGCTGAGCACTGCTGGCAAATAGGGCATCGTGGAGCCAGGCTGAGCTTTACTGCGACCCTGTCTAAAGTCTGTTTTTTACGTGATTAATGTGAAGGACTCAGGAAAAACCAAACCACCTTACTATGCAATTTGGCCACCCAGTCAATTCTATCTAACCGTGCTGAGGCCTGAAGGAAAGGAAAAAAGCAGAAGACGGCCCTTCTCGCAAGACCAGAGCTAGAAAAAATTAGGCTGCAGCCCTAGAAAATCTTGGCGCGTGCCTGGAGATGGGAAGTTGCAATGAAATGCTCCTTCTGCCTTGCCACGTGGGAGGATGCGCCCGGGGAAGTGTTTGCCATCACAGGCGTCGCATGGCGTGGCTCAGCTGAGCGGGCTGCTGGTGAAAGAGTTTCCCAAGTTCCAGTGTTCTGCACCAGCAGGCCAGCACGGGATTGATACGGGATTGCCGTGGTCCCCCAGGATACGTGGCTATGAAAAGTGACTAAAACGTTAGATGAGAAGATAACTGGATTTCTGAAACTACATTTCATCACTGCTTCATTAGTTTGGGTAGATGAGAATTTGGACTTCAATGCTACCTTTGTATTACTAAATGCTCTTTTTTTTGGAGGGGGGATTTGAAAAATCATCAGGTCCTTCAAAGAGCCAACACTGAGGCTCAAGTATTTCAGCTCTAGTGCATCTAAGGCGCAACGCTGGGGGAGTTTGGATATCAGTGAGAATGAGACTTGGAACGAGCTGAAGTTATCGCTCAGGCTGGCGAGTTGGAGCTGGGTCAGCTGCAACGGAGCGCCTGCGTCTAACAGCCGTGCCTAAACCCAGGGTGCTCTGGCAGTCGCATTGTAAGAGAAGTGACAGAGCAAACATCCTTAAAGTAGGTACGTAGCTTTGTCTAGTAAGAGTGTGTGTTTCGACAGCAAACGTGCACGTTTGTAGAATGTCATATTCACCTAAACCTGCACAAAACCTTCTTAATCACCGCAGACTAGGCGGAAAGCATTGTGTAAGTCAGTATCGAGACCTAGCACAGAGAAACTAGGAAGTCGGTTGTGATTCTGTAGGAAAAAACAGAGCCAATATTTGATACATGGAGGATTCAATGGTAGGAGGAGAATAGCGGGCAACTTAGTAATGTGGTTATTAGATTTCCATGTAGAGTAGGTCGTAACTGATTGCGTTATGATAAGTTATGTAAATACCCGACAGAATAGCGCCCAGGGGTTGGCCACTGCCAGGGTTTGACCCAGTGATCTGACTTTCACTGAGCCCCAAAACAAAGTGCTGATTTGTCTCTCTCCACACTATCGTCAGGAGGCAGAGTACTTCAGGCAGCTTCACGCGAGCCGTCGATGAGCTTTGCGCAGCTGATGAAACCTTTCAGCATTTAGGAGTTTTGAGGACGTGAATCTGCGCTGCACTAACTACATCACCATCATTATTTAGCAGAAAGGAGGCTGGAGGTGAGGGTGGGGAGAGAAAAGGGACCTGCCTTTACTGCCCACGTAATCTCTTTGTGTGACAGGGGATGCTAATACTGCCAAAACACAATTCCTATTTGTGCAACTGCTAGCACACTGCTAATCAGGAGGGAAGGAGGTTTTTCAGATGTGGCAAGCTGACACCCGCAAGCTTTGGGTTTCTTTTGTGCATGTAGTACCTGCTCTTTCCCATCTCTGATTTAGTGTGTATGTCTTAAAGTTCCAAATGATCTTTGAAAATGCGTTGGTAAGGTTGCAAATGTATCCTCCTGTGTGCCAACGTGCCCCAAAAATGCAAACACTTCCTTGCACTGTTTCCATCTGTGATTCCTTTTTCTTCTGAATGCACAATTGGTGTTTTGGAGCAGACAAGGAATATTTTGTGCCAAGTATTTGGAGTCATTTTTGAAGGCTGCACGGGGTGCCTTTCCTCCCCAGTTATAATGACACAAAATGAAATGTGTAATCACAGACCTGTTCTTTCTGTTACTAATTAGTTACAGCTTTAGCTGGAATGGGAAGAGAAACCAGGGGGGCTCCCAACTTGCAAAGAAGAGGGAAAAGTTATGGACAGCCTGCGTGTGGAAACCTCAGTCCAGTGAGCACTGTTATAATTGTTTCCAGGTGGCCCCGTATCATACGTAGGTTTGTAATTTAACCGTGGGCTTTGTTCGTTCAGTCGGTAACTGCAAAGGTGCTGTTTCATCGCTGGCCTTGAGCAGGGTCCAGAGTTTTCTGGATGGGGACTTCTCCACCAGCCTGTTCCCAGGACCGCACTGCCCTCCACGCCGGCCGGTTCTGCTGGTGGCTCTTGGGGACCTCACTGAACACGCTTGAGTAGCTGACAGTCAGTTCCCAGGCTGTCCCTGCTGGAGATGTATTTAATTCTCCAGCTTTTTCCTTAAGGCAGAAGGGACATGCAGAACTGGCAGCCTTGCAGCTTTAGAGAAGAAAAAAAGGCTTTTCCAGGTGTTTTTTTTTTTATTTATTTATCCATTCATTCATTTATGTAGCCTGTCTGCACTCATGAGCCCAGGTAACGTTAACGCGGGAGATGCTGCCGTGTTGTTTTCCCACGTGATGTGAATTTAGCGTGAGGAGTGGCAGATGTGTCACAAGAGTGGCCAGGAGCATGCGGGACTCTGCAGTCGTTCTGAAGCATCTCAGGCTCTTTCTTTACAAAGCAAAATCCTTGAAAACGCTCTTTACCCTGACCCCGCAGTCCAGTTTTTTAAAAGGAAGCGTGACTGCTGAAGTTTTGAGGAGAGGCCAGTTCTGATATCATTCGGGAAGGTGCTTTTCTCAAGTCCGACGAATTGCTGCATGTACGTGTGCTGCACAGGGAAAGCCAGCCGCACCTAGCTGGGGCAAATCCTGACCGTGGGTCTGGAGTGGGGGTCACTAGCTGCCTGTGACCACCTTACACTAACCAGTGACTCCCCTACCCCTGTGTGTGCCTTTGGATTGGAAGAACCCCTAACTCTCCTAGCAGGAGAAAAACATTGCACTCCTTTTTTCCCCCTATTGTTTCCGCTAAAGCAAAGCCAAAGACAAATCTCATCGTTGCTTCAGCAGAGGAGGCTTGGCATCTTCCTGAGGATGCAGTATACGTCTGCAGGTTGATGGTTCACTTATTCTGTTGGCAAGTCGCTCCGGTCGGCGCCCGTGCTGGGCAGCAGCCTGTTTCAGCCAGCACACGGCCACAATAAATCACAAGCATAAGCTGCGCTGGGGTCCGTCAGCGTTTGTCTGCTCACCTGCGTTCCGCGCTCTTTCTAGTAAGCGTGTGTTTCTGAGCCAACAGGTTTTGGATTGCCGGGTCCGTCTTTTTGTAATTTCAGCTACTTGAAATAATTACGTTCTCTGGATCCATCGCCTGGATCAACAGGACATGAGGGCCCCTAACACAGGTGACCGTGCCACAGTTGGCAGTTGCAGTGCATTCCTTCCCGGGGTGCATAAGCTGTTACACGTGGATCCCGTTGCTGCTCTTGGCCCAGGGCTGTCCACAATCCAGCCTGGGCTGAGCAGGATCTCGGGGTAGGTGAGTGGGAACCGCAGGACCGGGTGCTACCACGACATCTCTTGCACCATAGAGAGAGGTGAAGTTCTTTTGGCTTCCTTTACCTGGTTCCCCATGGCTTTTGTGAAGCGTATTCCTACCCAATCCCATTGTTCTTGGATTTTGTTACAGTTTGTTCGATGAAAGCGAAAAGAGAAAGAAAAAGAGGAGGTGCAGGAAAAAGAAAGGAGAAGTTGGCCGGCAACACAGCTATGTCCAGATCAGTGAATAGAGAGAAAATTTCATTGTCCAAATCTTTAAATGGACTGAAAAAGGAAGATAGGCACTTGTTCTGCGTCCTTACACTTTGACAAAGCACAGCATGCATGACAGCGTCACTCGTTGACGTTTCTCCTTTTGAGATGAGCATTTTCTACGGGGAAATATAAAATATTGGCTGCATTTCATGAGTTACGAGAAATATACGTTTCACTTGAAAAACATACCCTTGTTTGTGGTTTTACGTAGATGATTTGAAAAGGTGAATTTCAGAAGCCTAATTGAGCATTTGCTGTCTCTGTGTACATTTTACACTTCACTTGGTGAGAACAGAGAAATGTGGCTGCTCAGGCTTACTTACAGTTTAGCTCTATTTCATCCTCTCGTCCATTCAGAAGGTGACACCACATTTGGGTAGCCATTTCACCCGGGAAGCTCAGCGCAGAGGTGGAAAGCAGCTTCTAGTGGTTTGTTCCTGAGAGGTGCCTCCAGCTGCAAAATAACTGACTGACTTACCCTTGTTGCCACGAGGTCTGATATGATTCTGCACGAGTAATTTTCCACCTATTTTACCACTTATGGGCTGGAAAAGCATCATTTCATCAACAACCCTGCAGCTCTGCTGCCATTTTCCTGTGAATTCTCACTTAGCCGCACTTTAAGACAAGCCCTTAGACATTGCCTAAGGTACTTCACCTCCTGGCCTAAATTTTGAGAGACTTTGTGTACTGTTTGAGTACTGCGTTGTCAACCAAAAAAGAGTCGCCTTTCAAAAATGGTTCAACAATATTTTTATAACTATTCACATTTGCTACAGGACTGTGGGTGAATGGGTATTTATTAGTGCATGTATGCTTCTGATTGTGATCTCAGGAATTATCCTCTCCCGCCTCCTTGCAGCTGTCTGCAGTTACGGGGTTTGTTTCAACGGTGGAAACTGCATCGAGGGATCTTCACAGCTCTGTCACTGCTCCTCTGGTTTCCAAGGACCTCGCTGTCAGTACGGTAAGCAGGCTTTTCAAATTCTTCCTTTAATTTTGAGTCGGAAGTGGAGAGGATAAAGAGCGAGGGATGCCCCGATATTTTTTTTATCCTAGCCCCTGCTTTATCTGCAAAACTCCAATAATCTGTTCTCTACTTTTTTTGGCCACTGTTTGTAATGCTTGGGGAACTTGGACATTGGGAAAGGAAATGCTTATCGTGGCTTGCTGTGAAACACAGCTCCGTACTGTACAATAGCCTTTATTCCTGGCTGCCATCAGCAGAGGGATTTGCTGGAATCGGAGAAGGAAGCTGATTAAAGTTGGGTCAAACAAAGAAACCCTGGGGTCATGGCCTGTGGAGTGAAGCTCAGCCTGGGGGAGCGTGGCAATGGGCTGCCACATCAGAAGGGAAAATAGTTAAGCTCTGACTAGCTGGATCAGTTGTATCTTTGGCTCGGCTTTATTTTGGGGCTGCTAAGCTTTATTTAATTAACCTTCGTGCAATATACAAATTCTCTCTTGAAGGTTATTGAGTTTCCCGTGTTTGGTAATTCAGAGATGTTCTGATTTGGTAACATGATAGTCTATGGCAAGCAACTGCTAAAAGCTGGAATAGTTCTCCATGCCTCATATTTGGTAAGAGAAAATGTGCCTCGTACTGTTGTAGAGAGAAATGGCTGTCCCTTTCTTCCCTCTAACTGCTGAGTCTGCAAGGTACAGGGCAGTAACGGTTACTCAAACTGTCTTTAGATGATACTGATTTGTAACAGCAAATTAAATAATAAGACTTTTTTTTTTTTTTAACCATCTGTAAGTGTATATCTCTTCCTTCAAAGACATGTGGTTCCTTGCTCTCTCCGAAAAGGAGGTGGGTGTATGGAGGTAGGGGAGCTGGCATTAGAATAGTCCTCAGCAGGAGCTGGTCTCTTCCCACCAAAAGGGCTGTTGACTTTAGGCTCTATTTGTTCCTTGCTCTTTCTTTAATATGTATTGATAACTGGAGTTAGAACTGTGTCTGTTATAGTCGGAGGCTTTCCTTGCACTCGGCTGGGACAGTGCCTTGTGTGTGACAGCTGTGAGTCCCCTGCCCCTGTTCCAGTGGTCCACAAGTTCTCAGTTAGGCAATGAAGCGATTTCCTTGGTGAGAAGAATTAAAAAGAAGCGCCCGGAGCCCAGGTGTACAGATCGTGAGCCTGGCTGCTGCTCTCTCGCTGCAGGGCATCCAAACTGGAGCTACTCGCAGAAACGCCGGCTCCATTTGGCAGCAGCCGGCCCCTCGGCCAGGCTGGTGTGATTTCGGTGCAGCCTGGGCATTGCCAAGCACCGAGGTGGCACGGACCTCCCTGACACGAGGCATAAACCCCTCCTGGAGCGTGTCTGAGACATGTCTGTCAGGGCGGTGGGTCTGCTGCATCTCTGCTCCAGCCTCCTGCTACCAGCAAGCTTTCATCTCTGGGCACAGCGAGGTGGGACACCTCTCCCGGGCTGGTTGTCCTTTTCTCCACGGCATTTGCAACGGTGTCATCCGTAGTTAACACCACCCGCTAGAAATACAGGGTGCTCTGTCCCATGTTAAAAACGGACTGGTGCTGGGGGACGGCGTGACTTTCTGCTTCTCTTAAGCAACACGATGCGAGCAGTTTACAGCCCGCCGCGGGGACTGCCGTGCCCTGCCCAGATGCAGGAGGGTGCGAGTTTCCCCGGGATGAGCTCCGTGCTGCCGGAGTCGGGTCTAGCACTGCGGAGCCTTGCCTGGCCCCGGCTGCCGCGGGAAGCAGAGCGATGCCCAGAAAACGAAGCAATCCGGCTTTAATCCGCCGGTTGCTCAAAGCTCTGTGGCTGTTTTAACGCTAACGGGTTACATCCTACATTTTAAGTAAGGTGAAGAGGATGCTGCTTAGTATAAATACAATTTGCAGTTTGTTTTGCTTTAGGTTTCTACAATAGTCACGCTGCAGACCCAATAGTAACATGAGTCCAAATTATTTATCCCCCCAGTGACACTCTCCTAACTGCGGTCTAAACACGTTAGTTAGAATACTGCTTCCCTCTCATCCTTTGATCCCCGAAGGACTGGAGCATGCCTAGTTCTTGGAGGTGTACATGATCCTGCACTGCTGCATAGGTTCATGTTTGCACATCTTATGGGGTTTTCTAGGAAATAAGGAGTCCTTAAATTGTCCCTGCAATTTTTTCGTCATAGCTTCTCTCGTACAAATTAATAAAATAAACATCGGGCGTTTTCCTGTACAGAACCTGAAAGGCAAGAAACATTTTCACATTTGGAAATGTTTAGCAATCCCCACAATTACAATTGGTTGCAGTTTTGAAGGTAAAGCACATGTTTCTGAGACACCCCCCCCAAGTATTTTTTTGAAAGGGAAATGACTGGCTTATTTTGGAGGGGAAGAAAATACATCTGTAGTCGCACTGACGTTACCCACCTCGGTAACGAGGGACCCGAAGCTGGTGCTTTGGGTCTTCAGAGGTCAGCCCGTGGAGGGCTGAGGATTAGCTTTTATTTTTCTGCCCTGCCAAGCTTTCTGCAGGACCAGCAAAGGAGGGCAACAGCACGGTGCTGTGCGAGCCCTTGGTGTGGTGTGCCACCTTCGCACGCCGCCCCGGGGCTGCTCAGGAGAGGGGAGAAAGGTGGGGGGCAAATGGGGCAGGAGGGGAATGCTGCGACCACTGCTGTGGGTCACAGCTCACTCCCCCCCCCCGCATTAACAGGTCCTTGGTGCAAGAAGCCTTTCCCCTTTTCTGGGGAAAAGGATGCTCTGATCAGATAAGAGGTGGCTGTTAGTCAGAAAAATTGGAAAATGATAGTCCCTGGTTAAAAATCAGGCGTGGGGGAGCCTCCAATAGTTGCAGTTTGGGCAATCATGTAAAGTATGACAGTGTTTGTGCCTTTTGGAAGGGATAAATTGAGTTACCAAAAAAAAAAAAAAAAAATCCAGGATTTTTCTGCCGATTAACAAAGCGTGAGTTGGCTACGCCGTTGTTTTCACTTGTATTTCTAAACAATTCTGACTTTATTTTAATTCTTTTAAATTCCAAATCAGTTGGCTGTTGAACTGTTCTCTCAGGCTAGTTTGCCTTTATGCTGATGTTTTGGTACATGCCTCTATTTAGAACCTAGAAGCAAAGAACCAAACTGTAAACCTAGATTAAAAAAATAGTAAGGAAGAGCTTTTGAAACGTACTGATTTTCTGACCTTTATTTTGAACCTTTAAAATGTCTTTCCTCAAAATACTTTTTAAGTGGCAGCTCAGAGAAACTCCTTATCTGATTCGCTCATCTCTAATATGCCTGTCAAATTCTAAATAATTGTCTGAAATCCTGAATACCTGTGGTCAGATCCTTACCTTCCATATTTTGGCAGAGCAGTGGGGATGGGCTGCATTACAGCAAACGAGGGATGGCCAAGGGTATGCAAATTATGGCTCTGCTACCTGAACTTAAAGGAAGAAACCAAGCTGAACTCTTTATTTTGGAGCAAGCTAATTACAAGCAACAGGGGAGACTGTGAAATAGAGTGGATAAATCATTCTCCATGCTGCTTACCCTCAGTTTATAAAGTGTTAATTGTTCTATTGCCTTCTCCAACGGCAAAGCCCAGCTGAACTGGGAGCATTCCTTTGCATTCGCAACCTCAAATTATTTTCATTCCCGAGTGATTTATGTTTGGTGCTCAGGGCAAAAGTCACCCCCTGACATCCCCTTCTGCTGGGACAACGCTTTGCTCTTTCCAAGGCCCGTTGTTTGTAAACATTGCAAAGGCACCCTTGTCCTGCTTCCTTCAGCAAATCCACCTGGATGGGACTACCTGGTCACTTAGAGGGCTGGAATGACGAGATGGCCCTTTGAAAGCTTAGCCCCAGGTAGGATGTGCTGCCTGGCTCAGGAATTCCACTGCTTCCCCTGGCTCCTGCTAAGTGGTGGAAAACATAACATGATAAATACCAATTCGTATCCTCAGTGAATTTTTTTGGACAGGGCGCATGTTGGACGTGGGAGACGCCAGCACGTTGGCAGGAAGAGTGGTTTATCTTCTTGGGGCACTGCTCCGTAAGCCTCAGTCACTCCTGAAGACAAACCCCAAGCCCACCAATGTAGACTCTGCAAATGATGGAGCATTTTCATCACCTGCAGACAAAGGCAACATAGATATAATAGCCTGGGGACAGTGTTCGTTTTGCAAGACAAGTTACTTTGCAAGCATCTTTCTAGCTTTCCTAGCTTTTGAGCATCTTGTTAACCTTGTTGCCATCCTGCTTTTAGACATGTTGCTCCTGAAGAGCTCAGGAGGACCAATGAAAATGCTGTATTAGCCCTGGCTTGCAGAAAATGGACTTTTTTTGTCTGTTTCTTGATGCTTTTAATTATTTATAGCATTTTCCAAAAGCCACAATCCTTGCCACAGAGAATGTGCTGATTGAGGATATGGGAAGATCCCAACCACAGACTCATCCTTCCCTTCATCTTAATTTCTTACTGACTACTGTAAACGATTTTTCTTGGTAAATACTTCTTTCGACAAATTTCTGGTGGAAACCTAGTTGTCTGGTTTCTCATCTTCTCTTTTGCCGTTAAAAATACTCTGGGTGGTTAACTTCTGTGCTGGTCAGTCAACATTTGTGCTGGATTTTAATGATAGGATGGGAGGCTGGAGGCTGCTTCAGAGAAGACAGCTTTGGGGAAAGATGTGTCATGGTGAATCAGTGAACCATTTTTTCTCGTCTGTCACCTATAAAAGAAGCTATCCTGGTATTGGAGATGATGATACCTTATTGAGAAATAGTTCCTCAAAATGGAGCTGTGTAGCATTTGACTGGGATGAACCTGAATGTGCTTTGGAGGGCTTCTGACGAGGCTATTCAATGAAAACAATGGGAAAAAACCCAGAGGGAATGAAGTTGCTCCACAGCAATATTCCGTGGTGTCATTTGTCCTCCAGAAATCTCTGCGTCTGACCTTAATGGTATCACTTTTCTTTTTTGGAAAGAAATACAGACGTGTTTGTTTTAAAGGCAGGACGTTCTCTGTCCTGGCCAGACTCTTATCATACCTTTCAGCATGGGATATTTTTACTGGCCAGCCTGGAGCAGCAGCAATCCTGTGTTTACCCTGGCTGGAAAACAGGCGGTACCCAATCAGTCTGGCTTCCAGGGGTGAGATGCTGTCCTTCCTGGTCTCCTGAGCTGTTGAAAGTGATAATGTTTGAGCGCTCTCCGGCTGTATTAAATCGCCTCACTTTGAAGGCAGCCCTCTCAATAGGGCTGCACGAGCTCTTTCAGGAAGGTCTGCAGTACATATTGTTTACCCGTCTGGATTTCAACGCCTTTTCTGTTGCCTCTTGCATCTCGGTGGCTTTTTGATCCTGTGAAGTGCTGTCAGTGTAGAGGTTTATCTTCTTTCCCCCCCGCTGCAACGTGGCATTGCCTACCTGCCGTAAGCGGGGCTTTGCTATGCAGCAAACCAGAGGAAGAGCCTGAGCCGAACAATATTACAGTGACTGCAGAGACTGTTTCTGAGCTGAGGAAGCAGCTGTGTTGTCCCGAACTCCTTCGTTATCTTCCCTGTCTGGTAGATGAAAGGGTTGTAAATGGAGTGTTTGAGGTTTGGTTTGGGCTGAGGCTCTCTTTAGGAGCTCCCTTCTTTGAGCTTGGACGTAAATGACCTTTATGTACCGGGGCTCATTGCTGGGAGGGAGGGGGTGTCGGAGAACCTGGGCTCTGCTCCAAGCCTGCCCTGTCTTCCCAGGGATCCTTGGACCACCCAATGCTTTGGGGTCCGGTTTTGGCGAACTCGGTGTACCCGAGTGAACGCGGCGGAGCGGCTCCCCGCATGGCTCCGGCAGCACCCGAGACCTCTGTGTGCTGGGGGGGTCGCGCGGTCGTGGCAGGGACCGTCCGGCCGCGGGACGGGGAGCGTAAAGGCTGTTGTTATTTGCATCTCATACTGTAAATCGGCTGCTGGGCTTCAACATCTGCTTACTGAAAACTTCACGGCAGAGTGGATCGTTTCAGCAACACTCAGGCTTTGGGGGCTCTTGTGTGGGCACTTTGCTGCGCTGGAGGGATGGGACCCTTCCTAATTAGCCTGGCTGCATTTTGAAGGATCGGCCAGACCAAATCTTCTTTAGCTTTACACAAAGGAGAGGTCAACTGTAAGCAAGCAGGGCCGGTGATTAGCGTCTGCTTTTGCAAAGCCAGCTGAAATGGCTTTGTCGCAGCTTCAGGAGACCATTATTGTGTCTCTCTTTTATAGCACTGCCCTCATTTACACAAGCATTTGACATGCCCTCAGTGTTGTTTGATTGACTAATGACCCTATTTCTCCTGCTAATCTCTTCGAGCTGTTCAGTTGGAAGCCTTTGGGGTGTGTTAGGGCACGGGCTGCTTGGGCGGAGGGCTGGGAGAGAGGGGTTTGCTGCAGCCTCTCCAGGCTGGAGGTGATTTTCAAAGAGGAACACAGGACTGCAAAGCGCTCGAAGGCACTGAAGTCAGAACGGGAAAGGTTTTGTCTTTGGAAGCAAAGGAAAGCACCTTGCAGACTCTTCTTGGATCCAGGAGCCAGATGCTTCTTTCCGCGATGGAAAGACGCCGCCAGCGAGCGTGCACGTGCGATGACGCTTGTTTGGACTTGGGTGACTTCCCTGTCCAAGGAGACCCCAGCGCCGATTTCAGAATGACAGTAGCGAGATATTGTGTTCGATGTTTCACGGGTTTACAGTTCACGAGGCCGATTTAAAATCCGTCTGCGGGATTAAATAGCAGCAATTGTTCTTCAGCTGTCAGTTTATTGGAGAGAATCCACTGTTAATAATACCAGGGCTAAATTAAGCAGAGCACTTCTCCTCCAGCAGCCAAGAAGTCCGAATACTTTTGTTTGCAAACGGCCTCCTGATTCAAAGGTTTTAGCCTTCTGCTGGGGAGGGGAGAAGATCCTGAGCCCAGAGGAGATTTCTGCCAGTGCGCAGCATTGCCGTGCAGCTCTGCCGGCCGGGATTTTCTCTCTTCTTGGCTCAGGAAGGCAGCGGAACAAGGGTGGCTTGTGCAGAGCTCTGCTTCATCCTGCGCTATCTGCTTGTCCATCAGCCAAACGTTAGGTATTTAATAGCTGGCAAACAGGTAGCGCTGAACTCTTTGAAAAAGTTAGTGAGAGGAAACAAGCCAAGGCTATGCGGGGGCTTATTCAGTTGAAAAAAACAAAACTCTTTTGTGAAGTTTTGAAGAAATGAGAAAATGTGCCGAAGCTGGGGGAACAGCTGGGGTTGTACCTGCGAAACAAGTTTCCTCGTGCTTCTATCTGTTGGGTGTTCTGGGGTCCAGCATCCTTCACCGAGACGCACAGCGTGGCGTTCATCGCTAGCTTCCTGGCACGGCCTCGGTTTTCCAAATCTGGATCTAAATGCAGGGCAATTACTCAATGAATAACTTCACAGTTCATATGATTTGCGTTTCTAAAGGTTAACTGGAGTACGGCAAACAGCCTTTTGGATGTACGCTCTCACATTTAAAGTTGTCCAGCTTTGTCCAGCTCTGTCGATGAGTGATGTAGCATGCGCATAGGCAAAAATATTATGGACACATTTATTTAAAGGAATGTGATAGCGGGTGAAAAAGAGACTAAAATCTTAAGGGCTTTAGTGAATTGGAAGTATGGCTTTCTGTGTTCTTTTCAAGCTTTCCTTGGGTTGAACTCAAGAATTGAGGATTTCATTATCACTTGAGAGAGATGATTATATTGGGTGAAAGAAAATATATGGCTCAAGTACTTCAGATGAGTTGCAGCCCTCTGCTGAGATTTTAGCCGATAAATGAGAGAGGAATCCCATTGCTGACGTTGCAGCGGTTTGAGATTTTCATGCAGATCTTTACTGCTCCTCACGTCAGTGGTAAGAAAAGCTTGGAGGGAAACTGCTGGTTGTGCCACCTGGAGCAGACCAAATCTACGCTTTGTTTTGAGGGATTCGTACCTCGGGCCTAGTCATGTGAAGTACTGGGTGCCACCTTCAAAGCGATGCATGCTTTCCCCTTAGTGAGGACTGATGCTCCTCGGCACCTCCCGTGATCGCCTCCTTAATTATTACAGTGCCAGTACCACGGGGAAATGTCAGGCCCCGCTCTAATCTCCCTGCAAGGATTTCCGCGAATGTTTGCAGCCAGCTGTGACCAATTAGAAAGGGGGGGTTGCGTTTGCAAAACCTCAGCGACTTGCAAAGTGGAGCTAGGGGTCCGAAGAGCTTTACATTTTTGAGAGCTATGTACTCTAGCCTAAGTATTTTCTTCTCATAAACCGTCTGTTGCAACTCAGACTGTAAGCATGGAGGTGAGTCGAGGGGTATTTATATAGGGGAACAGATTATTTTCCAAGCAATGAAAAATACTGCAGTCTAAAAATGGTCCACTGGGATCCCATCGTGTAACTGGTAGTAAGAAGAATTTGATACATGAATGCCAAGTAGACTGAATTAATGCCGAATCCTCGGACCGTTACTGGAGAGGACGAGACCATCCCCCAAGTCATGTAGCCAAGGTCCATCCCAAGCTTACAATTGCTCACCCAGCTGGTTGGTTTCTTGAAACAAGAGGGAACGATAGCAAACTGTAGCCCGGTCCGCTCTGTGCAGAAGCACCGTTTCTGGAGGCACGTCCGAGATGTGCCTCACCTGTCTCCTGCTGCGGTCCTTAGCGGCTGTCCCTTTTGCATTTGGCTGTTTTGCATTATGGAAGAGAAATGACCCAGGGCAGCTTAGCTCTCAGGACCTGTCATCTTCCGTTGTTTTCTGGGGATCTCGCGAAAATTGGTGGTGCGGGGATCCACATTGGCCGTAGGCACAAGGGAACAGGTTCCAGCCAAAATAGGCGGCTTAGTGAGTGAAATCAGGAGTGACGGCCAAAGTAGAAAAGATAAGCATTGCTGCAAACTTTCCTGGAATTTTTAGAATTGATTTATGCTTAAATACATAGTACAGTCTGTAATAAATCATCAGCATGCTATGCTTTCAATCTCTGGGTTTGGAAAGGTTGGTGAAAACGTTGTTTTATTCATTGTGTGCTGCCTTCTCCAAGGCACCTTTTAAAAGCAGTGTTCTCTAGCAGGTGATAACATCTTTTCACCAGCCTCTGAAACTCCTTCCCTCCACCTCAGCCACAGGTTTTCCTTTAATTTTTGCTTCGTTTGTCATGTTTCAGTCTGTTTCCTCTCCTTTGCTGTATGGTCTCAGTGCTACAGTATAATTTGTGTAATAATTCAAGAAACAAACATATGTTGAGATTCCTGTCATTACAAATACTTTTTTCTTCTGGGAAGCAGCTCAGAGGATTCCCGCTCCAGAGGTTTACTTAATGAGAGTTACGTGAGGAAGGGAGGACACTATCCGTATATCCTTGATCCAAGTTCAAGCACTTGTGCATTCCTGTTGTGCAATGCAGTTCTTTTCCTTGGGCTGAAGCTTGTTGTTCTGTGCAGCCCTAACCCCAGCTAAGCTGCTTGATAATGGAGGAGGAGGAAAATCTCCCACTGACAACCCCCGCAAACAAATCAAGGGCGGCACCGGCCAGCAAAGGGTTTGTTCCAGTCCACTTTTACTGCTAGGTGTGTTACCAGATTCAAATGGAAAATGGTATCTCTGAAAAGGGGAACCCTCCTTCTCCTGAGACTGTGGTACCAGGTTCAAAGAACAAGCTCAGGGAGTTTGTGCCTCTGCAGCTCTTTTATCCACAGGTTTCCCGTATGCTTAGCTTGTGTTCACTGACTACAGCTGTGTTACGGTTTTCAATTAATACCGTAGCGCATATATACGTGTATGCATGTATATGAACGGTAGGACATCATAGTACATACCTGGTTTATAGTATATGACTACTGCCTATAGCTAGTATTTAAAAGTAGGTATTGCATTTTACCGGTCCCCTCACTGGAAACATGGAAATGATTTGCGGTGCAGTGACCATTTACCCGACCAGGGAATCTTTATCTTTCTAGCCGTAGATAAGCGCGCAGACCCTTCAGGCACAGCCAGCGCCCCACGCCGCGTAGGAAGCCAAGCCCGTGCCCGCTCCTCTCGGAGTTATCGCTGTCCCGGCCTGCCAGACGCGATCTGCGTGCGGTGCTCTTACTGGTAGCGGCGGCGTTGGCGCCGTGTCCTGGTCCATAGGGACATGGTTGGGGAACAAGCCATGCTTTGCAGGGGCTGGAGCCGCAGTGGGGTCTTCAGGCCCCGTGGCTGGTTTCCCCCTGCCCGGGAGCAGGGCAGGAGGGCTGGCAGCTGGAAGCAGGCGCACAGCAAGCGTTTGCCGGCAGAAGCAGCTCTAGACCGCAAGGAAGGTCCAGGCGAGCCTTGCTATGGTGGGGTAAAATTTCCCAGTTCCAGTGTGGCTGGTTTCCTCCCAGACATGCTTTACTTTACGGGACTTCACTTTCTTGTGGTTCAACTTGCGCACGCGGACACATGTGCTGTATCTAGCTGTGCAGACGGTTTTTCTTTGCATAACTCGGCGTTCGTGGGGCCTCCGTAACCCCTTTACATTCCCATTGACTACAGGGACACCTGTTAGACCCTCAGTCTCCATAAGGCAGCCAAAGAACTGTTCTGAAGGCCAACAGGTGTTTCTAGTTTGCCGTACGTGAACGCATATTAACTGTCTGTCTTCCCGCCTCCCCAAGCAAATAAAACCTGCAGTTGAATCTGGAAATCCTCCACTCAACACCAGAGCAGCAGGCGGCCCTGCACGGGGGTGCCAAGAAGTCCAAATGAGCTCCCTTCTCCACGGCGGGCCATCTAGCACACTAACGGGCTAGACGCCGGGGCTGCTGGCCTTTAGCCGCTCGCTTAAGTAATGCCTTTGTGTTTTCCTTTCCATTTAGTCTGGAACACTAGCTGCAAAGCCTGGCAAGCCACAGCTTTTAGGACACTGTCATACCCATACGTAACACTGTTGGCTTTCGTTTGCCTATAGCGGCGCAGGTCATCGGGCAGGCTGGTCCAGCTCTGTTTGCGTAGAGTCAGTGGCCATCAGTAGTTCTGCAGGGGCAGCAGGTTTTGATCTTTTTCACCCTACTAAATGCATCTGCCTTGCTCAGATGCCTTCAGTCCAGGTTTCCAGGCTTCACCAAGAGGTCTTGTAGGCGGCCGAGACTCAAAACATGTGTATCCTTGATTTGAGGCAGGACTCTGCTGCAGGCGGGCTATGCTAATACAACTGACCGGTGACAGCAAAGAAGTAGAAGAGCCCGTGTTTGCAGATTAAAATAGGGATTCTTTTTCTTTAGTGATATAAGTGGCTCCCTTAAAGATGGGATAGATCATTACCAGAGGTCCAAACCAGCTCTTGGCTCTTCTAGCCAGGAGCTGGTTTGAATCATTGATAATGGAAGTCAGTTATGCTGATTCATGGTCCTAATCTGATTGTCAGAGATCAAAGGGCCAAAATAATGCTGTCCCATGTAATAAATGCAAGCCATTGGTAGGGTGCTGGGTTCCTCTCGCTGGTTTAATGATCTAGTGTGCAGTGGATAAAGGGGACGGGTGGGTCTTAAGCTGTTAAAGAGAATCCAGGGGATATTGTGCCTTTCCTCGGCATACCATTGTGTTTTGTGAGGCGTATTGGATTTCAGTATGGCAGATGCTGAGATAATGGATGCCAGATGTATGTCATTAGAGGATACCTCTTTTTACCAGCTGCAAATTGTCCGTCACTTCCTCTACTGTACATTTTCATCATGAGAAGCTTGAATTCCCACAACTTAGTGATATCGCAGATGTTATCAGGCTTCTCTTTAACTGATAAGTAATGGGCTTGTGCAGCCCAAACCAATCACATGTGGAAAAGTCAAATAACGTATTATGATTTGTATTTGTTCAGGACCTCAGCTGCGATTTGCCTTGATAAACTTGCCCGGAAGATTATATTCTACATTTAACTTGTAAAATGAATCCCTAGAAAACTCCCAGGATTTAAGTGAAAGAATGCCAGAGATGGTTTTGTACTTATGTGGGAATAAGACATGGCTTTTCACTTTACAGTCTCTAGCGTAACAGGATATGCTCTTTAAAAATGCACATTTTTAAACTGAAGAAACAGGTAAAAAGAGAACATTAAGCCGGGCAGACAGGGTGAATACAGAATGCATCATGGCATATTTAGGGATAAATTAATTTTGAAAATATTCATACTTTGCACAGGCTTTTAATCAGAAGGAATCTGAGGCTTATGTGAGATTTCATATGTGGTGGTTGATACATCTCCATAGTATACTTATTTAGTTCTGTGAATATACCACTTTCTAAGTCTTTTGAAGTTTATTCCTTCCTGCATGTAGTCCCCAGACAGAATGCTTCGGGAAATCATTTTCTTGAAACGGTTTGTAAGGTCATTTTTTTTCAAACCTAGAAAAAAAGGTTCGTTGTAAGTAAAACAATGCTTCCGACTTCCTCTCCTGAAAACTTTCTGCTACTGGTAACACCTTTCTCCTGGGCTGAACTGCCATCAGGGCCGTGTCTGGTTCAGGAGGAGGAAGGTGAGAGCTCAGCGCTGCGCCGGCGGTGCTGGGAGCTGGCTGGATAGCTGCATGGTGCGCCTGCGGCCAAGTTGCAGGAGATAAGGGGGAAAAAGGGCTCTGGCCTCTTGAAAGGAAAGTGTTTGGAGATGTTTGTACCACCATTTTCCGTTCTGCCATACGGAAACTATCCGTAGTTGGAAATGCAGCACCTTTCTTGTGCAGTGTATTGGCTTTGACTTTTTTTAATGTAACAGCGGACAGCGGTGATATTTGAAATGTGTAGGAGAAACAGATGTAGAAAACAATTTTTGGGAAACAGCAGATCAGGTAATTTTTCTGGTTGAAAACGATTTAGGGGTCATCCTCCTCCGTTACGGTCGGGGAAACTGCCCTGAATTGCACAGCGGAATGCTTACTCCTAGCAAGTAAATACATTATTTCCGCCTTCGTTTTTCCTGGTTGCTCAGGATCACCTCATTAATAGTGAATATTTTGGAATGTCAAATATTTGGAGTATCCGGGTATCAGAGCCATACAATAGATCTCTGTGGCAGGCGGTCACTGAGCTCCCATCTTTCTGCATGGAGGTGTTTGGTTTACTTCTAATTCTGAGAGCCTGCAGAGTGCCGTGACTGTCCCTGTCGAGCAAACATCTTCGAACTTAAACAACTGCTTCTTCGAGAAGGTGAATTTCAAGTTTAAAATGTTACATTTGCGGTTTTTTTTTTCAACTTGTGAATGCAACAAGAAGCAAGTAGCAATGACCCTTTCATTAGAGACAAAAGGAAGTGTGTATAAATGTCTTTTGTGGCTTGGCAGTAAACTTGCTGAGGACAACATAAAACGTGCTCATTAAATGTTCTTTAAACAGTATTGCTTTTTGTTTTCAGAAGCAATGTGATGTTTCATCCCCCCATTAATTGCCTAATACCAATTATGGCATAAACAAGCCATTTGCTATTGTAACTTTTTCAATTTATTTTTCAAGGTTCTTACTCTTGACACCTATTATGCTGCCGGGAACATGAGTGGCTTTTGTAGTGAAATATAAATAATGAGATCAGTGATCAATAGTTGTACATAGACCATCCTGTACTATAAATGTTACTGCAGCTCTTGAGAACCTTACAAAATGCTTCCCCCCTTGGATGCTTTGTTGTATTGAACTTAATTATATGGAGACAAAGAGGCTAGGAGAAGATTATTTTTTCCCAGGGACTTTGCAGTTCTTCAGAGTCAGACGTGTACTGCCCATTGTGCATTGGTAGCCGAGGGAGCAAGCCTCAAAAAAGAGGTACTCTTTGCGTTAGTGTTGCATGCAATCAAAATTCTGCAAAGTGCCTAGAAAGGCTGGGCAAAGAAAGACTGTCAGAGCTGACCGTTCTGGTTATACCCTTCCTCCTGAGATCATAATCTTCTTTATGGTATTTCAGCACTTCTGACTCTGTTCCAGCCAAAAAGTGGAGGTTGGCTGGGAGGAGCAGCTGATAGCCAACGCTTCAGAGCTTTGAAAGACGCTTGCTTTGTGATTGCTTTTGAATAAAGAGTGTGGCTCGTGGAGCTTCTTATCCAGATGAGTAAGTTTAAACTTGATTGGGGAAATACCTGAATGTCAAACCAATTCTTCCCATGCCTGTACCTCTCATTTCTTTCTTTGGTAGCAGAGCCTTCTCCTTTGTCATTGCGTGCTCCTGAAGATATGTCGTCAAGTCTTATCTCCCCAGCTGAGCATTCTCTGCCAGCTCACCCTCAGTGTCTGCTCGATGCAGTTTTCATCAAAGTTTTTGGCTTTAAAAAAGGCCATAAGTCATATCTGGAAGTCTCACTGTAATTCACATTGTCATCTGTCAGCCTCTTAAGCGGTCCTGCCCGGCAAGGTCAGCAGCTGGAGGAGCTTAACGTGAGTGCCCTGTGAGACTGCAGGAGTTACTATGATCAGCTACTCAGAGGAGCTGTCAAATCACCGATTTTGGACCATTTGGGGCTAGCCCAGAAGCATCAGTTAATTGGTTAAAGAAGGGATACTCAGCAGATTTTAAGCTTTTGTTATTACGATATCTTTGTTATTAAGTTACTAAGCTTTTGTTGGAGACTTCTGTTTGTATTCTGGTTACGGTTTAATTTGCATTATTTATATTTGTGTACAATAACAAAGATAGCTGTCAAACACATTTTTAGGACAACACTGTATGAGAGATAGTGGTTCTGCTTTCTGGTTTGTTTTTAGGCAAAAATCAAGAGGCTTATGTTGTTCGCATTGTTAGGGGCAGACAGATTTACGGGTTCTATATCAGACTGTATCCTCCTTCTCCTGGGGAAAGACCAAATCCAATGACCGAGAACTTAGACAAAAACCTTGGGTTTTTACAGGCATCCGTTAGGATGCTTCTTTTTTGAATTCTCTGGAGAGTCTGGGCACGACATGTTTGTAACGATACCTGGAGCTTTGCTAAATTACAAGTGCACCTAGCTTGTTCACAGAAAGCATTTTTCTTGAAATTCACTGGACTACACTCATTTTGCAACACCGTTGTAAACAAAGGCAGCTGTATTTCACTGGTATCTTGGGGAGGGGAAGTGGAATTGTCATTTGTGGATGCAGTATTATAGATGAAGAATAATTTTGTTAAAATCAATGCTTTGTTTCTTTTTTAAGTGAGAGGAGAAGAGAACTTTGATTTCTTTATCCTGGTTAGTCTTCTGCTTGACTGGGAGAAACAAGTGTTGGTGCCGATTTCATGTTCCAGGAAAGCGAGGTCCACAGATGAGCAGTTCTCTGCAACATGCACATAGCAGCTAATAAAGCCACTAACAGACTCGGATGCATTAGGCATCACAGCTAGAAGGACTCGTGAAGTAGGTACATCTTTTGATGTTTTAGCTGGAGAGATCGGAACGGCAGGTTACGTGACTTGGCCGTGGGAAGGCAATGCAGCGAGTCTGGTGTATCTGGGTGTAGCGCAGATCTCCCGCCTCCCGGTGTATGTGCATCTGGCACTCAGACCAATTCACTCATCTTCAGTCCCTGTCCGAACTCTTTACAGCTTAGCCTGTTGCAACAGCATTCCTTTGGAACCCTCCAACTAGATTTTGATAATTTTTCCTTGATTCTGTGCGGATCTCATTGGCTTTGGATGGGGGTGATGTAGCTGGGGAGAACAACGCTCCAGGCTTTCTCGCTGCCTCGTCTCCTCAGATGTGCGGCAGTAAGTCTGGCTGAGCCTGGCTGCTTTTGCTGCGAGAGCAGGAGCCATAACGGGGCTCTGTGCTGTGGGGACACGCAGCTGAAGATCACCAGCTGCCTGGTGAGCGCAGAGCTTCACCCTGGCACGGGCTTCTCCGCAAGAAGCAATTAGGAACAGGACAGAACTGCTGCTGACGTTCACACCTTCATACGCTCAGCCTTGGCCAACGCGCCCGTGATCTCATGGAGCTGAGGTCACTTCAAAGACTTGGAAACTTCGAAGGAAGTCTCTTCAGCTTCTCCATGAGAGGAATACAGGTTCTTTCCCAGGAGAGCCATCTTCCCGTCTTTCCATGAAATGCACTTTTGGCCATACAGTGGAAAAAAAAAAAATCATCAAACACCGGCCCGTTTGTTGAGCTCCCGAAGGGAAGCTTTGGAAAGCCTGCCAAGCGCAGTATATTTTTATATTGCATCCATTATACAAGGTGTCAGAAAAGAATTCTCTCCATGATGGAGAGATATTTATAGTCCATAAGGTTTTATGGCAGACGTTGAGAGTCTAAGGTTACTCTCGCTGAGACTAGTCGGACTGGTGCCTCTGATTTCAGTGAGAGCAGGTCTTTAGAGCATGCGGGCAACCTCTGTAGAGAAACCTTTGTAGAGAAAGAGCCCAGCTGGATGGTGCCACCCGTCCCACCTCTCTGTCTCCTGAGGACCTCCAGGAAGACAAAGGGGAAACTTGCCAAAACTGCAAATGAATTGGGCATGGCAGCAGAGAGCGAGGACCTCAGTAGAAATCAGCGACAGAAAGAAGAAACCAGGACGTCAGTAGAAACCAGTATAGGAATGGGCAGAAAGAGGAGAATATCCCTGGTGGGGATATCCCTGATATTCTTCAGCCCTGATGTGGGCTGAAGTCTGGCCGCAGCTTGCAATGGGCAGGAAGCTAAGGAAACAGGGAATCATACTACTTTTTTATAGGAATAAATGTGTGCATTCTGAGTGGAGTAAGAACATTTGATGAAAATCTTTGTCTCGCGCCTTAACGGAAGCTGCGTGGAAGATACCCGGCACAGCTAGTGATGTGTATGGAAGTACTTTCAGATCTGCATAGCTGTTATCTCTTGCAGGTGTTCCTTCCTCCAGAACATTTGCAGAGCCTAAAGAAGTAATTTGCGCTGATCTGGCCAGTGTTTGCATGCCGTCCAGCGGGGAGGGAGCGATCCCGACGAGCCCTTGCCTTCTGCATTTCAGTGCAGATGAAGAGGTCACAGACATTATTTTGAGTCTCCATTAGGTCAGGGACACTTCTAGGAAGCCCTTGGTCACAGTTTCACTGAAAAGATAATTACCTTGTCTTGGAGGAGGCCGTGCAGCCGGGAAAGGCGATGAGCAGAAATGCATCTCTGTCACGTGCTTACCCAAACTGATATTTGAGCTTCATTTTCCTCTTCTTTAGAAAAATAAATACCTTAAAGAGTAGGCAAAATTCTTTGGAACTTTTCATGGCATAGCCCATCATCTCCAGGAGTCGAGTTAAAAAAGGCCTGCAAAGTTTGTGGTCAGCGTAGGTCAACTCACTGTCTTATGCAGCTTTATGTTCATAAAAAATTAAAGCCCTAACTATGATATTGATTAAATGTAATTTGGCCATCTTACATTTTTACATTTGTGAAAGTTTAATGGGAGCCAAAAATGGTAATGCAGTCACTCTGGAAAGGATGGCTGTTGCTAAACAGGGAATTTAAGATTGCACATACACGGTTGGTATGTGTGGGAATGACAAGACTGCGATAAAAGGAACCTATGGTCTCTAGTCTGTCTCTCCTGGAACTCTCCAAAGCCCTGCTTAAAACAGACAGTGTGCATATATACATATGTATGTGTATATGTGAACTGTTATAGGTGTGCTGTTGCATCTCCTACATCAGCATGTCTTAATGAGCATCGCAGAAATGACTCCCGCACTGCACTTCCTATCAGAGCAGATACAGCCTTGTGCTGTGTAGTTTATGACAAAAAGATTATGATAAACAGAAAATTAGAAAAGACCAGATACATCAAGAGTGTTTGAAAAATTACACGGAAGTGACCAGCAAAGTTAAGATGATGTCAGTTTGGACAGAAAATTACGGAAGAAATGACGGGGAAACAAAAAAGCCTGTGAAAAGCAATGGACGTTGTACTGAGTAAGTTTTATCTGAGCACTGCAGGAAGCTCCAGAGTTGTGAAAGATAATCTGCTCCCTGCAGACCACAGCAGATTGCATCAGGCATATTCTCTTGAAAGGCTGTGCTCTTTTCTTCAAAAAAAAGGAGATTTCCTGGAGGTGCTGTCTGTCAGGGCTGTTTTATTATGTCTCTGTTATTGTAGATCCAGAGGAGACAGGTTGAGGTTGTCTGAGCATTTGATATAATCCGTGGAAAGACATTAAGTTTATAGATGCTTAGGTGGGTAAGGATGAGAATCTGGCTGGGAATTCCTGAAAGACGGGAAAATTTATAGTATATCCTTACAATTTCTCTTTTTTACAAGTCTAGTTATACCCTTGCATTTCGCAACTGGTCTTTTCCACCTCCAGTACCCTTCTGCGCCAGGAGCAATTCTGCGCAGGGGCTCTGTCACTGGTTTTGATGCAGCAAGAACTGAGCAGCGGGGGAAGAGCCCCATCCCTGAGGTTCCCCGTCCCAGGACCGAACAAGTGTCCCCTCGGTGATGTCCGCGGGGACAGGCGTCCTCCAGGTCTGCAGCCCCAACGTGCACTTGCTCCAGGCAGCGGTACGGTCCCTCGCTGATCTCCAGGACATACCCTGGGAGAAAGGGGGGTTTAAATACTTGGATGCCAAATCCCAGAGCGTGCCCAGGTGTAGAAAAGGGAAACAAAACAAAAATGAAAAAAAAAACGACAAAGAAGCAAACAAATCCCCACCAAGCATGGATTTTGCATGTAACTTCTGGTTTGCTGACAAACTTTTCAAACAAGTTCAGCGAGGAAGCAGCGAAGCTGCAACACTGACGGGATTGTGCAGCAGCCTGCTCTTGGCTCATCAGTTTGGCAGATTTTCAGAGAAACAATTGAAAGGATCTTCTTTCAACCCAAATTCAGCCACGCAGAAGTGTCTGTAGGACCCATGCAGTTCTGCTGTTTCTATGCTTAACTGCTTACACTTTAGCACTAGATGAGGCATATTCTCCTATTTCCTTTAGATTATCAGGAGTGCTTGTTATTGGGAGAATATTATGTCAACTTCATTAAACAGGTTGTGTTATAATGGCTGTAAAATAGAGTAGCTCAAGTTCTCAGGACGTCACACCTTTTTTCCCCAATACAGCTGTTTCACTGAAGATACGCTACAGCAACTTGATTTATAGAGAATATTATCCAAAGTTCCATCTTTGAAGTAAATTAATTCAGTTCAGTGCTGCCAGTGGCCCTTTCCGAACAGCTGTAAGTCTGTTAAATATCATTACGGCCAGAGGGAGGGGATAGAGCCTCTCTGCTCTGCTCTGGAGAGGCTGCTTGAGAGCTGGGTCTCTCTTTAAAGTGCCTCCCTCACCCTTTGACTGTGGTGAGAATGTTTCCCACTGAAGAGCTGCAGGGTTATCCTTTGGAACTAGGTAAAAATTATGTTATCCCTATTTGTACTGCTTTTAATCTGTATAAAGTCTAGCAGCTTGCTTTTTAGGTTTTTTTGGTCAAACAAAATGCAGCAACTTTTGTTTATTTTTATGTCTTACTAAAGGTCACTTCCCCACAAAAAAAAAGGGGAAGAAAATGCTTTTTTAAAGCTTACAGAGTTTCTTGGGGGGGGACAAGCATTACAGATAGAAGTTATATATATGCGTATGTATGTAATGCTACACATCTAAGTGCAGATTCTGTTGGAAAACCAGATTTCACAGGTTTTACTTACTTCAGGAGAATCCTTTTGAAGGAATTAATCTGGACTTTGGAAAGATAGCCCCAATTCTTTGTTGGCTTGCAAGTTGCATGTTGTGAGCTCTGGGGACCTGAACCATCCACCTTCAGTAGGCATTTAAGAAACATAGGTGTCCGGTCTGGGTAAACCTGCAGTATATGACAAAACGCTTCTGGTCTTGTAAATACTAAATGTGAAGGTTCAATTTTACATTCATCTGACCCGGAGTTTACCACAATGTTCTTTGTGCGGCCAGCTTGTGCTTGCTGCAAGTGTGCGTGCTGAAGAGGAAAAAGGCAGGTCTCGGGGTCTGGAATGCTCAGGAAATGGAAATTGTCCCTCTGCAAGAATACATCATTAGGCAGTTAAAATTCTTTTAGTAAAAAAAGGAAAAAGATGATGATGGGAAAAGGCAGCGATGCTGTTTCTCACTAGATAGCAGCCGACGGCGGTCCAAGCGGCACCGTGAGTTCTGCAGCCCAGGTGCTCCTCGCACTGGCTGTCGTTCTCCCAGGCGTTATCGCAGAGGTGTTGAGTAGGATAGATGGTTTCTGAAACAAAGAATCAAAATCATTCTTCTACTGACCTATTCGGTGCATCAAGGATCGGTACGAGCACTGGGTCTCGGACACCCGTTCTGTGTTTCTGAAGCCAAGCCTGGCACTGGATCTCTCTGTGCTGGCACGAGGTCCCAGGCAGCGAGACCGTCCTCTGGACCATCGCAGAGCAGAAATGTCCAGCAACCATTTACGGAGCATCCTGTCAGATGATTTTCTGTATAGGCATCACGTCGCTATCGCTGAGAGGTATTTGGGGCTGAGCCAGCTGAGGATATGAATTTCGCATCTTACAGATAAGAAATTCTGGTTTCCTGGGGGTGACAGTTCACCAGTGAGGAGCGGGGAAGCCATACAGCTGTCTTGCTTGGAGTGCACAACTGATCTCAGAAATATACTCCCCTATATTTATAATAAAGAATGTGTTTAAGTGAAGAGAGAGAGGAGAGAGCTGCCAGGAATTAGCTGTTGGCATGCAAGGGGCTGTGGGGTTAGTGGGCTGCTGAGATACCCACCAGGGACGTCTCAGCTGAGCGATGGGAGGAGAGTCACTGCAGCAGCCTTTAGAGGGTCTGCAAAAGGAAGAGTCCCAGCAGCAAGGGGCTTTCCCTGAATACTGGGAACGAGTCCAGTCTGCTTGCTCTCTCCAAGGTGAGGAAACGGGCTGCCGAAAGCAGAAGGAATGAATGAGAATGAAGACAGCAGCACAGCCTGAGCTGCTTGTACTTGAGGTTTTTTTGCTTCTCGCTCGCTCCCTCTCGGGCAGAGCTGCAGCATCCCGGCTGTCGGCAGAGTGCCGGCAGCGGCCAAGTCCCTCTTGCGGCTCGTGGGAAAAATCCCGGCAGTGTCAGAGCCTCCTTGGATACCGAAATGAGAGAGAAAGATGAACGTAAAGGACGGGAGAGAGCCAAGAGAGTCAAAACCACCCGCACGGTGGAAGCTTTAGGCTCCACAGAAAAGTCACAATAAGACCCACGGAGGAGTCAGTCTGCTTGTGGCCAAGAAAGCAGCAACTTTCTGCTCGCGGAGGGGAAAGGGCCCTTGCAAGGGGCAGCCGAGCCAGGCGCTGCAACTCGTTACCTGCAGCTTCACGCGACGTTCCCACCCGTGCTCTCCTGGCTGGCAGCCTGATACACACGGTCCTCGCCTCTGAGAGACAGCCCAGCGAGATCGTCCCTCCCCGAGTCCCGCTTCACCCCTTCTCTCTGCAGTCTCAGTTGCGGTCATTATTTTCTAATTTGGAGAGGGAATTTGATGCCAGCAACGGCCCCGTTCACAGCCTGAACCCCGTGGTCATGCTTTGAGCGAACACTGGCACTCTGTTTGCCAATCCAGCCCGGCCGGCACGGGCTGCGGTGAGAGATGCCCTCCCTGCCCTCGGCTCCTGGAAGAGGAGGTGATGCTCGTCAGGCTTTGCCCGCGCCCTGGGCTGCCCCGCTGCAGCCAGCCCCTCGGCGTTTGGGGCTGTGGTGATGGTGTCCTAGGGACCTGGCTGCTGATGACCGTAGGTAATTGCTCATTTACTATCCACTGTCACATCGCTACCGCAGCGCTTTCCAGGGCTGCCATCCTCAGCCGGGAAAAGCTGACAGTGGAACGTGAGAAAATGTCCTGCCAGCTCCTCTCACCTGCCACATTGGGTGATTTTACTCAGTTAAGGGAAATTAAACCAGGTAAAAACTTCGCCTGCTGGGATGGGGAAGAGGTTGGCACGTTGGCAGCAGAGTTTGGACCCTGGTCCTCCTTTCTAGGGATAGCTGAGATGATTTGTGTGGTCTGGAGTGCACTTACCTTTCATGGGTCACCAGAATAATGTAAAAAGATGTTCCTTTTTCTGTTGAGGGTCACGTTCTCTGCCCTGAGTCCCCAAAACTCGGCTGCTGCGTGTGCTTTCAAGCTGGAAGAGGGCCCTGTCACTTCATGGCGTGTTTTCTGGGTATGCTAGAAAGGGGCAGCCATTGTTCAGGGGAAAGCCAGATGCTACAAAACTGGGGCCTCTTGGCATTTAAGCTTCCTTCAGGCCTTTTTACAAGATGTTGTAAAGTCGCCTGACAATAGGCTGTGAATATTAATGGTCTCTTAGCCCAAAGGCAGATGGAAAAGTGGGGGGGGTTTGTTATCAGTTTAAGTGGATGGTTTCTTTCATGTGGGAGTGTGTAACTTCCATAAATAGCATACCAGATGTGCTTGAATTCTGTTCTCCTCAAAATGACTTGGGGATCTTCATAAAGAATAGGAATACCTACTGTTACCAGTATTTTATTTCAAGCCTCTTCCAGCAAAAGGTGTCGAAGTGAGTTTGTGAATGCTGGAGCGTAGTAGCCAGGTTGATGCAGAATGGGTGCCACCACCATCGCGTTCAGCCTCGGTCCTGAGGCTCCGAACTCCTCAGATAAAGCCAGGCTTACCTGTAATTCCAAATCCCTCCGCGAAAAAGCAGATCCTCCAAAACGTTTCGTTTCCCAAGAAATGCAGTTCATGTTTTGATTTGGAGGGCTGTCGGTCTTGCTGCTGGCTGGAGCCCTGGCTGCGGCGCCGGGCGAGGGCTGCTCCTGGCCCGGGGCTGGGCAGGGATGGTGGCAGGGATGCGGGCTCCTGGCAGACACCGTCTTCGGATGGAGCAAAGGGGAACGAGTGACCTTCAAACGGTCCCGAGCAGCGAGCGTCTGAGCCTGGTGCTGACGCCACAGCAGTCCTGAAAGTAAGCCTTAAACCCAGCTGAGCCTTTGGTCTGTCCGTCTGTCCTGTCTGTGCCCAAGAAATGCATGTTGATGCATTTAAATGCACGTTGATGCATTTAAAAGGACGTTTCTGAGCCACCACGGAAAGAAATGCCAGAAGGATGATAAACACAGGTAAGCAGAGCTGTATGGTGCAATGCAGAATGAAAGGCACTATGCAGAGAAGACAGTTAGTCGCTGATATTGGGAGGGATTTGGACTCAGCCAGGGCCTAAGAATATAGTTGAAATAAGTCTTGCATAGGTGCAAGGCTAGAGTAGCAGTATGAAATTCTTCCAAAGCGGATGAATTTAGTTTTATGAGAAACATGGTCGTTAGTTGGGTGTGTCTGAACTTCTCTAAAAAGTCTAAGTGTTCCTCTGCAAAGCTGCTTAAAAATATGGATGGGTTTCTTTTTTTAAATTTAACTAAAATTATATCTTTCTTCTCATAGCGCAGCCCTGCCACTTCAAATGTCACGGGTTTCGTTGAATGTTTGAAGGTTAGGCTGTATCTGGGAAGGATTATACAATTTGGTGGCGATTTTATCATAGGACCCTTACGGTTGTTTTTGGTTAGCTTGGGCACCGCATAGGTAGGTAGACAGACAATTGCTAAAGATAACAAGCATGAATATAAACTATCGCAGTGCTTTAAAACCTGCAGTGCTCACTGCCTAGAGGGAGCACAGAGCTAGAAAAGTGAGGTGATAGCTGAAGTCTGAATAGAAATGTATTGGAGTGCTGTGTGCGTGTTTTTAGAGACGTTTCTTGTCAGGGCTGAGATGCACGAGAAGAGCTGCCTGGGGATGCTGGTGATGCTGCGTCACACTGCACAAGTAGTGCTCATTTCTCTGTGAGTTATTTGGGAAACAAGCAGAAAACAAACCAGATTTTTCCAGTTATATCGCATGTATATTTTTCCCCTAATCAACCTCTGATTCCTGCCTCCCTTTAATTTAGTGGGGGATGTGAATTATCTGAAGATTGGTGTTTTTAAATGAGCACAGATTATCCGGAAAGATGTGCTATATGCGTGAAAGTTTGGTACAATACTCTCTTATCTGTTCCTAACTCTTTCTTAAAAACTAAAAAGCAAACATGTGTATTTTACAAACAGATTAACTGAAAGCAAGTTTTAACAGAAATCCCGTAAGAATTTTCACATTGAATTTATTTGCATTTACATGGCACTTCAGTAACGTACAAATAAAACTAAGGATAGGAAGAAGCCTTTTTTGGGGAGCAGGTTTCCGGGAGCTCCTCGACGTCCGCTGTGTGTGACCTTGGAAATCAAGTATAGGTGGAGCCTGTGGGTGAGATTCGAGGCGACCCATACTTGGTTTCAAGGGTCTGCAGGGAATCTACGGAGGGGACCGAGCAGAGCGCCGCGCGTGCTCCAGCTGCCGTGTTAGTCCCCTGCTGTGTTACCACAATGCCAAAAAATGTCCTCTGCTGTGTTACTGCAATGCAAATGTGAGTGCTCGAAATACCAGCCTTTCATTCGCATTGACTCAGGAGTATTCCCAGACACTGCCTTTTTTTTTTTCGTTTTGAAAAAGCATCCAGTGCAGGCGAAAAGTTGCATTTCCCAGGTGATATGAACTATAGGACTAACCTGAACACAGAAACGGCATCTGAGTAACCTCCACAGTCTCATGCAGTCCTGCCTCCATTCACCTCTCCCCTCCACAGCTGAGGTTTTGAGCAATCTGCAGCAGATATATCCACAACCCCAAACATCTATGGGTGACTGTGCACCTGCAGTTGCATTCTCAAGCACAGATAAGGCTGTTTGCGGTTGTTTCGTACCTTGCTGTTGAGCCACGTGCAACTTTGCTGTCTTTTCTTCCCTAGGATTGTCATGTAAAAAAATGTGCAGTGTTCAAGTCCAAGTGAGGATCGCGGTCTCTCAGGTTGGATTTGAATTAGGGAGTTTGGACAGGCCAAAGACTTCAGCCAGAATGACATATTTTGACTGGATTCCCTACGAGAAGTGTGAAGGATCAGGGAGTTTTGCAGGGCTTCAGTGGGAAATGGTAACTTGACCCTTTCCGTGCTCAAACCGGGTCCTGGTTTCCTTGAAAGAATTTCAGACCTTTCAGTGACCTTGAACTCAGTTTTGAGTTTGTCGGGACATAGGAGCCCAAGAAAGCTCTAGGCAGGATTGATGTTGTAGCAAAAGAAGTTGACGCAAGGCAGCGATTTCAGGAATACGTGGTCCATGGGCTAGGTTCGGGTCTCGGCTGCATCAGCCGGTGGCGAAGCAGCTCTGGGTTTCTGCCCCTGAAACCTGCACCTGCTCCGGCGGCTCTGCCTTTGGCCCCTAATGCACCATTCCTTGGGGGAAAGGAGAAAAGGAGAGCGTTTGTAATTTGGAGTGGCATATGGCATGCATGCCTAAAATCTTTCGTGTAAGCCACGCGCGCTGAGCGAGGGAATGCCTGTGGCCATCACACCTTTCTGAAATACTAACAGATTGTTTCAGAGATGCCTGACAACCTCCAGGGAATAACACATAATCTTTCCTCCGAGGGCCCGCGAGGATCGGTTCCAGCAGAGCTGAACCTAGTTAGCTCACAGCTTCAGGAGGTTCAGGTTTGATTTAGGGACCAACCTTTACCGCTCTTTGTTCGTGACACCTGGCTGGTGGTGACAGCTGATTCATAGCTGCCTGGCAGAGGCAAAATAAATCTCATGCTTCTGTGCTAGAAGGTTGGCTACAATTTCAAGGTATCCTTTGTCCGAGGATCTTAGAACTCAGGATGGCCAAACAGCCCCAAATGGATGATGGCAAAATAGTTAACCTCAGCCTTCCCCCCTTTTCAAAACAAGGATGGGCCGTTAGCATCGCAGAGCCACTTTCCTGCCATAATTGCCAATTAATGCCCTTGGAGTACAATGGCAATTAATGCTCTGAAGTGCTAACAGCAGCAGGGGACAGGAGCGTGCTCTGCTGTTAGAGTGATTCAGGTTTAGGAGAAACTATGGGGAATGAACACCAAGCCTCCCAGCCCACGTCCTGGCCAGTGAAGGACTTTCCCATTGTGAGCTTTCACGCTCTGTTTCAAGCTGCTGTTAAAAAAATAAGACTAATAAAAAACCTCTTCAAATATGCTAGACTTTGGCTGTACCCAGCACATACCCAGCAAAGTGACAGAGCCCTTCAAGCTCAGTGACCAACTCCTCTCCGTCAGAGCTGGTGAAACCTGACAGCGAAGCCTTTTGAAAAGCCCGCGGCCGATTTGTGGCTTTGCTCTGAGTTGGATGATGTCGAGTCCTGGTGTGGGCCCAGAAGAAGGTGAGGTTTTCAGCTGAAGGCACCTTTGTGATGTCTGGTTGCCTAGTTGGTTGGGTTTTGCATTCGTTTGCCTCTGAAACATAAGGCGTGAGACCCGACGTGCAAAGCACACTCAGAACAAACAGCTGCTCAATTCCTTTCAAAATGCAGCTGCTGTTTTCTGTAGACATTCATTCGAGGTAAACATACTTCATATCGCCCAAATTGGCTTTGTTCCTTAGTGTTTAAGATGGCTTTCCCTCTCCCCTTCTGGTTTTCGTCTAATCCTTCATAAGGTCATAACCTGGATTTATGGCCTCAGACAGTCTCCTCCACAGTGACAAATCGATCTCACAGGCATAGCTTTAAGGTGTTGCTGTGTGAGAAGCTGAGCAAGAGGCTTATTAAACTGTGAAACATTATGAGGATGAGCAGGACTAAGAGAGACAAATTTTGGGTCATAAACTTCTCCCTGAGTGCTCTTAGCAGGCTCCTTGCGTTGTGGAAGGACCTTCAAACAGATGAGCCTTTCTTACTCCTCTTCCCTTGCCCAGCTCAGCATGACAGATGGTTCATTGCATCCAGCCGGCTTTTTAGCTTCTAAACCATCACGTTTTCAAATTCTTAAGCCTTCTCTAAATTTTACAAAATCCCCACAGGGTCACATTTCCTAATTCCCCCTCTGCTCTCCATAACAAGTCAGTAAGTATTTCTTTGAAATACTGCATTGCTCAACCAATGTGTCTAACCACCAATACTGTTCATGGAAATAAAACCCGTGTGATAATGGTTATAGGAACAACGGACGGAGCAGGCGCAAGAATTTTCTCTTGTATTTGTGAGCATCGCTCATAGCACTTAGAATCACTTTTCTTATAACACGCAAAACAGGGTCCGTCGTGTCACCTGGTAGTGAGCTGGCCTCTGGCTTGAAAGCACTTTGCAGTAAGGCTGGATCCATCTTGCCAGATCTTTGGTGAAAATAGGAATGCCTGTAACTGATGAACAGTTACTTTCCAGAACTGGTTTAAAATACTCTTTCTCTTACAGTCGTGACAGTGACACACCTTTCTTCAAACGGATACTGCGTTTAGGCAGTTACGGTACCTGAAAATCTAATTAAAATTTATGGAGTTACGGAATTCATACTTTTAACACCTGTCGGGTGAAAATCCATCATCAGAAAGAAGGTGAGGGAACCGCTGGGTAGCCCTCCTACTACCCACCTGGTAACCTGTCATACACAAAGCGTTTGGAATGAACTGTGGGTCTTCTAATGCTGGCAGGTTGCCGCAATGAGAGGATTAAGCAAATAGAAACCCTTGGGGATTTTGTTAAGCTCTAGCAGGTCTTAGGATTTCTGAAAAGTAAAACAAAAGTTGCACGGTCTGGTGTTTCAGAAGGAGTTGGGGAACTCTGAGCCAGACAGGACTGAATTAGAAGAGGCTGGGGGAATTAAACAGTGGGTCTCTTTGATCACGTCAGCCTTGTTTTGATCACTGTCCTTCTCTAACTCTGTTCTTGGCTGGTAACACATTTAATTCTTTATGACTTGACAGGTTTGGGTGCTACCCGCAGACACCTTTTATTATTGTTGCGGCAGGAGTGTTCTAGGGCCTGTTTTATACTGAATAAAGACCATCACTGCGAGGGATGCTTCTGCAAAGAGCTTTTTCTGCCGGCACGGAAAGCGCTGCCGGCAGAGAGCGGTGGATGCCCCGGGGCAGGGCGGTGGCTCTGCCCGTCCCTGTCCCCGTCCCTGTCCCTGTCCCCGTCCCCGTCCTCGCTGGCTGCTGCAGTCACACCTGAGGCGAGCACAGCGTGTGCGAGCACTGCTGTCCCGCATCGTGCCACCCCAGTGACTCGATGTCCACCTTTCTCGGCGTCTAAAGCGAAATTCCACGCACGCTCGTTCAACGGAGCGCGATGGCGGCCACGTGCCGTTGGAGGCGGCGGGTGTCTGACGCAGCAGCTCCCCAGCCGCAGGGAGCGGGACGGGGATGCTCGGCACCCACGGGCACCCTCACCCAGCCGGCGAGAGCAGCCCGAGCAGCTCCGGACTTTGTGGTCCCCGGTTTGCAAACCGCTCATTTCAAATGTAATGCAATAGCTCGCCTCGGTGCCATTTATTTTTTTCTTTCAGCGGGACGTGCTAATAACGCATGTAAAGGTCCCCGGGTGGCCAGCTGCCTGCAGGCTGCCTCTCTGCAGCATCCTGAAGTAAAGCCGGACCAGCTGCCTTTTTGGGGGGCTCTGCGTGGGCTCTCTCGTGTGTGCCTGACCCAGCCTTGCTCCCCGTGGCTTCCCAAAGGACTCCCTCTGCCTCTGGCCGTGGAGGCGGTGGAGCTCGAGTCGGGCTCAGTTCTCAGAGAAGATGGAAATGGGCTGGCTCCCGACAGACAGCGAGCTCTGTCAGCTCTGGGTGAGCAAGAGAAAACCAAGATTTATCTGCAGTAGCAGAAGGAAATGTACAGAGTACAGTACGGCCGAAGCATGTGTTTTTGGCAAAGCTACAGCTCGTTATTCTTCCATCCAGACCAAATGCCTTAAAACAGCATTTGTCTTCATTTTTCTACTTCCTTTTAAGAAGGAAATGCGTCTTTACAGAGCAAAAAAAGTAGCTTCTTAAGCGCAAATACATTTTTAGAGTGCCTCGCTTAGTGCCAAATGTCCAGAATTTGCCAACAACTGATAAATCTTTCTGAAACCTTCCCATATCTTTCGCATGTCTAACTGAAGCTTGGCATTTCCTAATTTGGGGTTGATTTTGATCTGTAACTGAAAATAATAGAATGGTCTAACATTGATGCGGCGCAAGGTGTCCTTACCGTCTCGCTGCCGCGCTCTGTTCCCCGTGCCGTGCCGTAGGCAGAAGATGATTCAGAGGCGGTGGCAGGGACCGATGTTCCTAGCTGAGCATTCGCTATTTCTCCCAGGGTCTGAGGATGCATGGTCTGCGCGGGAGCGGGGATTTGCAGCCCGGCTACAGGACAGGCTCCCCATCCGCCGGGCCAGGACCCGCTGCCCACGCTTTCCCGAAAATCTGGCGCTTGTGGGCTGTTGTCTGCCGGTTTGGGAGATTTCAACCTGTTAGTCTGGGGTCACGCAGGCAGCCGATATGTTATACATAGGGAGCCTTGGCAACTTAACGCGGTCTGGTTTTTTGGACTAATTAAAGTAGCTATCATGTATGTTGGTGAGGTGTGACGATGCTTGAATGGAAAGCATCTCCAGCACCTATTAATAGCTTCCAGGTGGACTTTGGGGAGGGTGCTGCTGGGAGTTGGAGGGGAAGTACATTTGGGTCCCCAGTTGTTCAATCCCTTGGAGCTGAACTGAGGAGCGGAGGCAGCCCGTGTTTAGGTAACAGGGAAAACAAGGGGGGGTGGCGATTCCTCCCTTTTCACCTGGTGATTAGTTATTCCCTCTTTTTAAAAGGTAATTTGAGAAAGGTGCTCTGTGTTCCTTTAAGGCCTGGCCCATGCTCAGCTGAGGGGAAATCTCTGGTTTTGGTAGGGTAACATAATTTATTCTGGACTTGAGTTACAAAAATGAGTAGAAAACGTGCACTCTGTGGATGTTTTAGTTTTTACAACCTTTTAGTTTAGTGTTCTCTGGGTGAATACCCTTCAGGCAACTTGTGCGGGTTTATTTGAAGGAATTTTAGTGGAAAGGTACAATAATTCTGCCGCTCTGATTTAAGACAAGAAAGTAAAACTTCTAAACCAACAGACTTTTAATGTAAAAAAATTTTGTCTTCTCGTTTTCATGAACAAGATGGCCATTACAAGAGCGAGTCATCGCGTTGTGACAACGAATGTATTCTCACCCACGCGAGTGCCGGCATTCATCCGGGATAGGAATCTTTTGGGCAGTGACATCTCAAGGGTTTGAGCACGTAACGAGGAGGATCATTTTGTACCGGTTAACGCCCGTTCTTCTTATTGGCACTGAAAAGTTAATAATAGGAGAGTAAGCTGTAATAAAAGCAGCTGGGTTTGCTGTCATGCGGTAGCCTGACTCGGTCGGGCAGCAGCAGCTCACCTGCGCTCTCCTTCTCCTCTCTTCCAGACGTGAACGAGTGCGAGGCAGGGAACGGCGGTTGCGAGTCCCAATGCTGCAACACCATCGGCAGCTTCTACTGCAAGTGCGCGGCGGGGCTGCGGCTGGAGCCGGACGGGAAGGCGTGCGCAGGTAGGGCCGGGGGGGACCCGATGTCGTACGGCGCTTCCCATGTTGTTTTGCCGTGCGGAGAAAGGGCTCGCTTTCTGCTGCATGCGTAGAGGTATAAATGACGGTGGTAGAAGGAAAGCCCGGCCTGAATAGAAGTGGAGTTTTCAGGGTGAGGTCTTGGCCCCGGTTGAAGTCGATGGCGTGTATTTTATTGCTTCAAAAGAGATGAGGTTTCTCCTTCAGAGTCTGTGTCACCACATTGTTCCCCATCTTCCACTCTACATCTCCTGCTTTCAGACCAAAGCGGAAGAGAAGAGGCAATTTCGTGTTTGTAAAAGCAACGCACTAGGTGGGATTTGGATTAGCACAGTACCCAGAGCAAGGCTCGCATCGTATGGCCGTTTCAGCTCCTACAGCTGGAATCCGCGCTGTTATGCCCCGAGCAGGTTCCCCATCCCCTTCTCCCCAGGCGTTATCAACTGTGCAAGTGCTGCAGGTTCGAGCTGGCTGGAGCTGAGAGTCAGAAAAAATGCAAAAAGCTATTTGCTTATCAGAGCCAAGAGCAAGAGACATTTTTCTGGAGTATATTGCAGTTCCAGGAGTCACTGACAGTATCAGAGAAAGCCACCTTTACTGGGCTCCTGCAGACCAGAAATCTGAAGCTCACGTATTCTCTAGTGCATCATTAAAATGCCCGCTGCAGAGTAATCTATTGATTGCTTAGGATGGTTGTGTTTTTTGGTGGAGTTCTCACATATTTTCAGCACTGGCTTGCTTAGCAGAAGTCCAAAAGTATTCAAAATAATTAATAAAGATTGCTGACAAACTGGGAAAGAGTCATTTCTGTGGATATCGGTTTGGACATTAAAGAATTCTGCAGAAAAATGTCACTTTCTTGCCAATTTGGTACATTTGTCTCGTTTTGTTGAAACTAACTGAAAAGTATTTCCTGGCTCTATACCACTGTAGAGATGTGTGAAATAAACAGCGCTGCCCTTATCTTAGCCAAGCTAAAATATTTTCAGTTTCCCCAGAATTCCCCTGATGAGGATTAGCTTCTCGGATGATTAAGAGGTTCAGGATTTCGGTGGAGACAAACAATCCTTTTTTTTTCCTCCCCTTTTTTTTTTTAGGGGAGACAATGTGAATCCCTTTGCATATTTTCTTGGAATTATTTGTAATTAGTCATGCCCACAGAGCCCGCACGTGCCCCCTCTCTCCCACTCATGGCAATGGAGGTGGCAACCCAGCCCAGTGCCTCCCCTTTGCCCGACTTTGTGTCAGGGGCCGTGGGGGCATTAGGTGCCATCGTCCTCCTGGAGCTCCTCATTTGTTCTGCATGCATTTGTTCTGTCTGCAGGTTTCATCAGGCAAAGAAAGAGCACAGGAAAGATTAAGCCCTAAATTAACTGAGGCTAGAATTTGCATTGGGCCACACCATTCATATGCTCCCATTTTGCTCAAGTGTAAATCCCTATGCACCAGCAAAGCGGGTGTTAGTTATCCTCTCCGTGGTTTGCACTTCTCCATCAGTCTTATTACTGTGATAGTGGGTGGACCCTGCAGCACTCACCACTTTTTACATTAGTTTTTATTTTTACATCACATAAGAAACTCTTTCCAAACACCCTGAATGCTAACGCACATACAAAGAAGAGTGGATGGGATTAGATTCATGTTTGTGCAGACGGGGGAGTTTAGAAAAGACAAAAGGCACCGATTAGTGTTTACAGTTTGCAAAATATTCAGCTTTTCTTGATTGAAGTCCTGAGGGAGCCCGAATAAAGCAGCCTGGGCTTCAAAACATGAGGTTAGATATTTGGAGCCCTTTGTTGGCTCCGTGTTGGACAGGAGGGTTTGGACCTTGCATCTTTCCTGAGGGTGGCCTGGGAGGACGAGTCATGGGTTCAGAGGACGACGGTTTACTTGTTTCACCCTTGTGACTTGATTCCTGGCTCTTGCCTGGCTCGGAGTGACGTCAGTCTGGCCTCTTTGGAGTTCTCCTCTTTGAAGTATCTGTTAAACAAATAGCTACGCAATAACATCATCAGGATGCTTGGTGCGGAGAGGCAGAACGCTACCAGGACCCAGTGTTTGCTTCTAAGGTAGGAGATTTTTTGAAGAAAAAAATTTAATCTTGGCCACCTGAGGACTTCCCAACCTAACCTCTATTCAGGAACAGCAGGATGTTACAGCTCAGGGAGAGCTTGCTGCTTTTTCTGCCCAGAATTGGTTATAGTTATGTTGATTCACTCTCAGTAGAAATATGGGAGGTGGGGGATACTGTTGCAGGAGCAAGGGGCAAAAAAAGGAATTTCTTTCATGCCAGGTTGTTGATTGGTTGGCTGATGACTGGGATCTTAAAGTGAGTGTAAATGTTCTCCCGCAACGCCGCCAAGAAATATAAGGAATTCTTGAAACGTATGGCTGTCCAGAGCTTGGCACACTTGTCAGATGCAACGACAAGTTGAGATGGTCCCGTGCGACATCTTCGGAGCTACAGGACCCTCCAGTTACTTCCCGCTGTCTGCCATTTCCCACTGCCAGCAACGTCCCCCACAGGACGGGGCTGGGGTACGTGTCCGTGCGTGTGTCCGTGTGTCCGTCCATGCATGTATCCGTGCGTGTGCCTGCACGCTGCTGGCTCAGACCTAGCCTGGTACCTTACAGAATGACTCCTGGCTTGGCGTTATCCATGAAACAGGCAGATGGGCTGTAGCAGCAGCAGCAGCGTTTCGCTCTCCAGTATGTTTTCACTTTGGAGCTAAAGAGATTATAGTTAGAAAGAAAATCTTCCCTTGGATTTATTCGGTCCTGGGCTGCTTTGCTAATGCTAACAGGAAAGGAGCCAATTAGCTCTTGTACCCATGTGGGATCTGTCTGACAAGCTCGCACAATACTGGCACCGAATCTCTGGATGGTACCAGCTCTCCTCTTTATTTACGTGGTTTGAACTTGAGCTAGTGATCTACAGTTGCAAGGAAAGATATTTTATACGCTGCTAATTCTCAGATGATTTGCTGGTATCAGTAATATGCAGCTGACTTAGGTGCTTGTAGAGTGTTTCTGTTTTGCTGAATATAGGATGGTTATACTTGTAATGATAAGCCTTTCAAGTATTTCTGTATTTCTAATTTTATCTATAGTGGAAGACCTGTCTGTAGAGTAGTTTGGGGACATCAGGTGTCAGGTTTTTTACAGGAAACAACCAGGTTTTCTTTTTTAAAATTTCTGAGGTATGGCAAATTCTAGGGGAGCTCAAGTTCTGTTTGAACAACATCTTCTTGAGGTTCCGCTACACAACCTTACACGATAATGTCAGGGATTTGAGAGATGTGGAAGCCTCTTTTCTAGATCCATTGGCCACCATCAATGGGAAAGGAGCTCATTTTTGCAATGGTACTAAGTCATCCTTCACCTTCAACTTTCTTGTCGTGCTATAGGAGGTTTTGCAGAAAGCCAGGACCCTTGCACATGCTTTTGGAAGCCTTGGTCTGCACAGGGCTCTGCACTAGCAATAGGCATGATGGAGAGACCTTAGCCAAGTATGCAGCGAATAGAGCTCTTAGAAAGAATCATAAACCTCTAAAATATGATTCGCACAAACTGTTGTTTATTTTATCCATCTAAGGGCCACTTCATCTAGAGAAACATATTTGAACTTTGCGTAGCCTTCTTAGGACAAGGGCATCAGCTCCAAAATTAAACGAAAATGCACATTTTAGCTGGATTGCGTGTAATAAACCTAATTCAGCACACGGGGGTCTCCGTTCATTCAATTACCAGCTAACAGTTTCCTTACACACACGTAGAGGGGTTCAAAAATCTGTCTGGAATACATTTCAGCACGCAGCCCACGACTGGTATGTGTTAAATTTCCTGCGCTGTTTGTTTATGTGACTCTTCATCAGCTGACGTTACGGCACGGCACGACGACAGAGCGCCCGAGCTGCTGATCCATGGAGTCAAGATGTCATGGCTGAACAGACTGGAATTTGCAGTTCCTCTCAATGTAGGCAGATGGATCCAGGTGGTGCCAAACTTCTCTCTGACCTCAGCTGAAAGACTGTCAGGAGACGAAAGTGGGGAGTGAAGTCCCTAAGCCATCACCGTCCGTTCAAGGGGTAGCCTTTGGTTTGGGCTAGCCTTGAACTGCAGGTGGTGAGCCCTCCTCTTCCAGCTTCTGAGGCCGTTCGAGTAAGTTACCTTGGGATCCGTGCCAGCCAAGCCTTAGCTTGATGAGGACTTCAGGGAACTAGTGTGTACCAGTGCCGCGGCCAGTTAATCCAGCTGCCATTACAGAACACCATACCTGGGGAATTTTCCCCTCTTTAAATGCCCTTTGAAATGGATCAAGGAGGGTTCACTTGAAATAAGGCAACTCCCGACTGGAAGAGGGAGTTCAAACACTGCAGCTGGAAAAACCAAAAGCTCTTAGCTTTTCCAGTTGGTACTCGTTCCCGTTTCTTCCTCTAAGCTATTCCCATGGTATCTTCTTTGGTTAAACTTGATGAATAAGATGCACACCTTGCCCCCAGTAGCCCCACATAGCTGGGGGTGGACAGCTGACCCTAGCCAGGTAAAACATCCCCTGTGGAAGGGCAAAGTGGGTAAAAGATGCTGGAGCAGGAGTGGTTAAGTGCACACCCGCTGCTCGCCCCTCCGTTGCGCTGAGATACGCGAGCCAGCAGCTGTAAATCATCGTGCGCTGCTCATCTTCCCAGGCAGCCGTGTGCCACGTGCTTTTTACACGCCACACGCCGTGACGGCTCACGCTGTGCTGACCCCCAAGATCACAAACCCCGTGGCCCGGCCGGTTCTCTCAGCTCCCCTTCTGTGCTTCACCTCTTGCATTTTTCTGGACTGCTTTCATACTCTCCATTTGGCTATTTCCTTTTAACCATAGAATCCTTTTTAAAATGTCGGAAGAAATGTGGTTCAGGGTTTGGGTAATTTCTGGATGAAGACTCAAGCACTCGTATTTACCTCAGCTGGTTGACCTGTGTCTGTGCAGGGATGAATAAACTCTGGGATGTAACACGCCATTGAACTGCAAAGTACTACACCATCAGCTGTAATTTGTTCACGTTCTTAGGAGAATTTGGTAACGCTAAGACTGAATCTGAGTGAAATTCCATGAGAGTTACGGGTTCAGTCCAGCCCGGTCCCTGTTGCGAGAACCCCTCGGGATGTTAATGCTCTCCTAGCTAATTCCACAGGAAGCAGTAATGATTTGCTGCCGATTGTAATGCGTTGCCATACTCAAACCACCTCTTCGTACTTAATCAGCTGAAGTAAATTAGGTGACAAGGAAGCTCGAGCTGGCTCAAACCTGGCCAAGCATAACTTATTACATAAGCAGGATTCCGTTTATGTTCAAGCGTGCTGTACTTTTGATACATGTTATACCACAGGGCTGTCTGGAAAAGCCTGAGCCTCTCATCATTATTTATTTTTTTTAGCAGTCTAAGAAACGACGAGATCGAACAAGTTTGTCACATAATTTGTTGAGCATCAGTGGCCGTGCTAGCATTCGCTTCCGCAGGGCAAGGAGCGAGGGCTCTTTGTCGGGAGCTGCGTATGCCCGTGTAGGAGGAATTTCCAGGTCGTGGAGCCAGCGGAAAGGTCCCTTCGGTCGGTGCTGGTGGAGTCAGGGAGTCACTTGGAGAGCTGCGCTCACTGTGATTCATCTGCATTCCGGGCAAGGATAATTTAATATAGACAATGTCTTAATAAAATTACTGAACTGAGGAAGTTGGTCTAAACCATTTTTCATAGCTCTGTGGCAACATTCATTTTTGCATGTCAACACTACTGGAGACATTCACGGGAAAAGTGTCAACACTAGCCATTGTACTGGCTTAAATGTCGCTGCTCGGAGGGAGCGTTCCCAAGGAACTGATCCGGGCCAGCAATGCAAACTCCTCATAATGTCTGGCAATGTGGTATTTTTAAGTGGGTCAAGCACTTGGTAGATCTAGAAGTGGCTTCTAGCAGGATGGCAGCACGTGACTGCGCACAGAGGGGTGTTGCAAAGCAGTGCACGGGGTGGTCTGTTCATCACGGGCCATGGGGAGCGCGGGTGTCATTTTGGGTGCCTCTCAGTAATACCCCTCCAGTGTTTCCCCTGCTCCTGTCCCTATTCTGCCCCATGTCCTCGCTCGCCCAGTGCTGAGCATCTCCCTGGGGGACTCTGGCAGACCTACGGGGCAGCGAGAGGAAGGTGCGTGCTAAACTGCTGGCGGGCTGTGGCAGGCCAGCAGTTTGCACTGATTTGACTTCTGCAGACCGTTTCTAAAAATTTGCAGTGTCTTTCAGAAAGGTTACATTTTTTTCCACAAAGTAAATGACAAATTTGGGGGTTGGATGTTTTTGGTAAACTCAAAAGATTAACGAGAAGCACGTGGACTGTTGCAACGGGTGAATATTAAGATGAGCTGAACCGGTCCCTGAAACATTAGGGAGCTGCTCTGGCTTGGAACGATCTGCAAAGGGGACTCGTGATTAGAGTCCACCTTCCTTTGGAAAGCGCTGCAGCAATTGCCCTACATTGTGATTTTCTTCCTGGATTCAGCTTCTCTCTGCGTTTCTGAATTTGTCACGAAATGCCATTCGTTGCAGTCTAAACCACAAGTTTTAATTTGGAATTTGACTACGGCCAAATAATGCTGCTAAAACATCTCAAAGTAGCAGGCCCTGCTCTGCCCCAGCTCAAGCCTGCAAGCACATTGTTTCCAAGCATTCTGGAAAGTTAAACGAGTCTTTTGAGCTTGCCTCTGGAAAATCCAATAAACTATTCTTACTTCTTGTTTCACGAAAAAGGTGAAATAAAATTCTAGGCTCTGTCTTATGGGAAACGGTAACGTGAGGGCTTTCTTTAGAGCGGTCACGGTGGCTCTTCCTCACTTGAGCTTAAATCTGTTGACGAAGCTTGCGTTTTCCCACCGCCTTCAGACGAGCCCGGCTGCAGCATTTCTGCCGGTGGCAGCTCCATCGGTAGCCTGGGTTGGTCCGGGGGGGGTGCGATGGTAGCAGGGCCCCTGCCTGCCTAACACCGGCCACCCGGGGGGGGGAAATTTTGGGGTGCGCCGGGGGGGCAGGTGCCTCGTTACGGGGGGGTTCCGTGGGAACGCCTCCCCATCGCTCTTCGCGGAGGTACCGCTTGGTTTTGGCTGCATCCCCCCACGCCCCCACCCCGAGGGCGACCCGGGCGTTCGCTCCCCGCTGGCATCCGAGCCCGGGGGGGGGAAAGCCGGACCGTGTCCCCTCCCCCCGGTCCCCGTCCCGCCTCCCTCCTGGGGCTGCGCGGCTCCTCCCGAGGGATGCGCAGCGCCGGGCGGGTCTGGCCCGGCCCGGGGGGGGCGGAGAGGGGGGCGGGCAGGGAGGGAGGGGCCCTCCCGGCCGCCGCTTTACCTGGGGGGGGGCGGCACGGAGCGGCATCCACCGCTCTCCCGCAGGCAGAGCCGCCGGGTTGCCCCTCGCAGCCCCCCCCCCCCGGCTTTCTCCCCGGCTCCGGGACTCGGCGTTCGGCTGGTGGCCGGGACGGTTTTTTCGCCCTCCGGCATGGGCCAGGAGCAGAGGCAGTTTTGGGTGCTGCTGTGGTGGTGGTTGGGTTTTTGGGGGGGCACCGCTGGCAATCACTACCACTACTTCTGGCGAAGCTGCTACCCCTGTTACTCGGGGCGTGCGGGGTACGGGGCTGGACGGACCGAGCTGCGGCCAGGTAGGTAGCCGGGCTGGGTGGCTGTGGGGGGGGTCGCCTCCTCCCCCGCCGCCCCCGAGCTCCGGGGTTTGCTGCGGCGGCTGCCGCGGAGGCGAATAACTCTGTCGCCGGGCGGGAGTCCCGGGCTGGAGGCAACTAAAATCACAAACCCGGTGGCCGGGCGGCGCGTCTGCCCGTCGTTTCGCCGTGTTAGAGGCACGGTCTGCCCCGGGTGGAGTGGGTGGTCTGAAAAGGCACCCCTGCCAAAAGGGGAAGGGAGCGAGGGTTTTCTTCCCATCAGTTGCTCTGCGGCTTGGTTAGAGAGAGCCACTGCGCGATATGCCTTCCAAAAAAACAAACGGACGCGTTTTGTTGGGTATGTTGAGCTTTTTCCTCGGTTCTAAAGGATATCCCCCCGGGCCAGGGCAAAAAGTGAAATGCGATACCGTTTCATCATGAAAAAAATCTGCCTTTCTCTCTGCGGGACTCTCCGAGTTTGTCTGGGCTGCGTGAGCATCGTGTAGCGGAGTCCTGCACAGGGTAGAGCTCGGTGTTACTCCGTGTCGTTTTCTGCGTGAGGGGAATGCTCTGGCAGCAGCGACCGCAGTCAGGACCTGGGGAGGACACGGGCTATTGCTGGTAGATGCGGTTAGAGGAGCCACATCTCACAGATTACTTCTCTGCACCGCAAGGTTCACACTTAGCGGTGCCTTGTAGAAGCAAATTCCCAACAAGGGCGGCTCAAGCCTGTTGCTGTGCTTGGCCAGCCCGAGTTCCCGAGCCATGGAGCAGGTGGAGGGGATGGAGTCACTCTGTACTCCCGTTACACACCTGCAGCCCCTTTGGTTTTTGGTGCCCCAGCATTTTGTCATCCCGTCAGAAAGTCAGAAGCATTAACAGCCTGCCTCTGCTAACAGGGGGTGGAGGTGCTGGTATACCAGAAGGTAAACAACTAGCTTCTGTGGTTCCATTTCCTGATCAGTAACGAGCAAAATCTGCAGTTCTTCCCTGTCATCGATAAGTTTACTTTTGCTTGTTTGTTTGTTTGATGAGACTTGCACTTCCCGCTGCGCCGTGCCAGGACTGTAAGGAGGCCATAGGTACTTTTTTGCTGCTTTCCAGTCTCTTTCGTTAAGCATTTCTCTGCACTGGCTTACATCTGATGGTAGGTGGGGACGTTGGGTGAGGTGTAAGTCCTGTGAGTACACACACACACGCACCTGTTTCCTCCTCTTGGTGTGTTCAGCTGACTTGGCGGCAGATCAAGTTTGTGGCTGCCTGAAGATTTAGGAAATAATGGAGAATACGTGGAGTTCACTAAAGACTTTGGATGCTTGTGAGTAATGTAGACATCAAGGAATGCATTATCTCATCGTGAGATAATCCTAATAAATAAATGCCCCAAGCAGTCGGTTATAAAAGCAGTATCGGTATATTTGTGAGCTGTACCAGACCTTGGGAAATGGGGTGAGTTGCTGTTTTGTTATTTATAGATCAGATGTTTGTCTCAAACTCGGATTGCATTTGCTGTCTCCATCCAACTACGTTAGCTCATACAACTCTCTCCAAGACAAGCTCCTGAGATCCAGCTTTGTGTCTGGAATATTAACCTCCAGCCTTCCCTTTCCTGCCGCCTAATTCACCCGATCCTGATTCTGCTTATCGCTGCTCCGCAGATAGGTAGCTCTGTGCATGCTCGTGGCTTCATCCTGACTTTGGTGTGAGCTGTCTTTCAGTCTGCAAGGCTGGGGTACTTTTCTCATGTTCAGGAAGAAGGTAATTTAGAGCTTCAAGCAGAAAAGCAAAGCGTCTTCACCCAGGCCTTTTGGCCATTCTTGTGAGTGCTCTGAACCTGGGGAAAAAAGTAAGGTGTCTACTGAAAAGCGTGTGATCTCCAAGACTCTTTTTCCAGGACCCTGGTTTTTTCATCTTCAGAAAAGGGGTGGCTATCCAGACACTTGCAAGCCAAAATCTGGCAGAAAAGCTGAATATGTCTTTCCTCCCAGAAGTTACGTCTAATAGGCTTACATAGTTTACAAAGAAGTAGGTGCAGATTACAAAATAAAACAAACCCAACCCACTACAGCCTTCAGGCCCACCCAACTGAGAACACCAAAAGAAGACAAGAAAAAAAAGTATTCTTCTCTCTTCCCATCTGTGAAAACAAGAGCATTTTTGACATGTGGCAGCATGAAATACCTTTCCTCTGAATGGGACCGTTGACAGAACCAGCAGACGGAGGGGTGAAGGCTGACTCGGGTGAACACCTTGACTGTCTTCTCCGGCAGGACGAGCCTTTGCTGTGCGTGTTGCTGAAGGGCACCAAGCAGAGCTCTGGGCTTTTGGCCTCGAATCCTCCCGAGCACTCGGAGCTGCTGTCTTTTCCCTGCGCTGCCCCAGGTGCTGTCTGGACCTTGCTCTACGGGTGTCAAAACGAGAAACAAGACAATTTTTCAGGGACCTCAATTTTTGGCTTTGAATGCAAGGAGGTCCTCAGGAGATGTGACCTGAGACGAGGTGCTGGGGGGAAGTTCCCTGAAGACATGGCCCCCCCGGTCCTGCAGCCCATCTGCCACCAGTGTGCAGATAGATACCACAAAGTACGCGGGACTGGTTGGGCGGCAGGAGCTGGATGGTAGGAAGCTGGCGTTAAGCCTGCGGATGGTAAGGCAGAGTTGCTAATCATAGAAGCGTCGCTCACCCTAAACTTGATATGACTGTGGTTTTGGTTGGCCATTTTTCCTTTGCTGCTTGAGCTTCTCTTCGAGAGGTAGTAGCAGGCGTTCTCTTGATTGTATGGTTTTTACGGTGCTGTGCACTGGTTTTCCTGAAGTGTGTTCCCGCTTGCCAGTCCAGGCAGTGCATGCTTCTCTGTAGACAAGTTTCTTCCATCGGCCAGCTGCAAAAGCAAAGCAAGCACAAGGAACTGCTGTATACGCGCTTTATTGTACGAATGGAGAACGAAGAGGTGTTTAGTGTAATAGCAGTGTACGTTCTGTTGAGGTCTTGAGTGCCTTAAAATGCCTTCTGTGTACAAACAGTGCTCTGTTGGATCCTTGTCTTAGTGTAGAGTGGCTAATGGCAATGCTATGCCCTATGTCCTTACACAGCTAACCTTTACAGGAGAAATCATTGTACTCTGCCGGGGACTTGAGTTAAATTGTCTCAGTGAAGTAGACTCTGTATGATTCTCTAAAGTACATCAGAAAACAGCATAGAGCATAGCTGGTTGCTTTTCTTTGATTATATGGTTTCCATTAGCTCCTTCAATAGCGACCTGCAGTTCCATTGGTCGGTACCATTGCCAGGTACATGTCAGCGCTTACCTCTGTGCAGTTAACTTCCACGGCACAGTGCACAGACCAAGCCGACGTGCCTCGGCACAGGTACGTCTTCTAGTCAAAATGACACCCCATGCAGAGAAGCAGCGTAAAACTAAGCTGCAAAAGAAGGTTTGAGGGGGTGAGTGTAGCAGCAAGTCGAGAGCAGGCTGCCTGCTTGTTGTTACGTGCACCTCTGCTCTGCTCTGAGTAATACCTAATTATCAGGACCATCCAGAGACAGAAATGTGAGCAGAAATGAGAGCTGGGCGACTCTCCCAGCTGCTGTGCTTGAAGGCAGAAAAAGGTAAGCTGAGGACAAAGCAAGTGACTGAGGCAAAACAGCTCCCTGATACATTTTTCACTTCATCAGATTATTGTAAAACCAATGCATCTGTTCCTGAAGTGCTTTTGGAAACTGCTGCTGTTGAGGATGGCACAGGTAGCATGCGTAAGCTACAGGCATCTCCCATCTGTCAGGAGGGGCTGCAGCTGAAGGAATGCTTGCCCAAATAGCTTGGCGGAGCTCTTTAAGAGCCTTCGAGGCTTTCCCAAATGCCTGTTTTACAACAAGATGAAAACTGAGGGTGTGGAGGCATTTTGGCCACCCCAATTGACCTTTCTTCTCTCCTCACGTGAGCCACTCGGATTCCAAGCTGAGACCAGCCCGAGGCAGGTACCATTCTTCCTCGTCCTGGCGGAGGGAGAGGCTCCCAGGTTAGCAGAGGAGGGATAAGGCACTCTCCTCTCCCACCTCTTCCTCGCACCGTTGGACCTTGTCATTGCTGAGTCCTGTCTGCACGGTCTACGAGGGGAGTGTGGAAATAACGGGGCCTCCAATGTGTCCAGGTTATTTGCGCTAGGGGCTGTGCAATACGTGCAAGAGATGCAGTAATGCACAGGGGTTTTTCCTTCTAGCGCACCCCGGCACTGTTCTCCACCCTGAGTTTCTAATCCGTGTCTGTAGTGTGGGGCAGCAGCGGTAACATCGTGCTCCTCCGCTCAGGAGCGGTCGGCTTCGGCTGCCCAGCATGCTGCTCTGTTTGCCTCCTTCCAGTCTCTTTACTTCTTAAAATTGCTGAATTAGCTTCAAGGAACTGGTACTGGAAAGATAAAGTCACTAAATTCCACACATGCTCATCTTGATGGATTTTAATTAACCTTTTCCCTGCAGCCCTGCTCTGTAATCCAGGCTAATTGCCACAGGGATTAAAGCCTGGCACTAATCTTTGGCCAGATAGGCTGCTAAGTTTCACTCTATCTACTGCCTGTGCTTCCAGCTGGGATCCATCTCCTCCTCCTCAGCCTTTCAGAGGAGATAAACTGCCTCTGTACCAAATATTTAGTACTTTGCAGAGCTGCTGTTGCCACTTTCTTTCCTCCCAGAGGGAGCTCTTGTTGGAGATAAATCATAGTATTTCTTCTTGAAGGACCTGTGCACCGTCAGGGACTGCGCTTAACAAAGTCGTCTCCTCGCGTCCTCCTCTCTTTTTTTCATTGTGTGTTCGTCTTCCCTACATTCAATTACAGCATTACCCCTGCTGGTCTGCATAGCTGGTATCTGAGGTTCGATGGGTTGTTTCTGTTTGGGGAAGAGGCTGATGAGAGCATCAGCTGTTTCACGGGTGAGCCCCGTGTCCTTGCAGATGAGGACGTGAACTCTGGTTGCCTGACGTAGCAGGGAAGTTTCCCTACCCAATAAGCCAAGTCCCACTCCCAGGCTTTTGCTGCGTTTGGTTTTTGTGTCCACCTTGTTGGGCTTCAGCTGGTATCTGCTGCCCTATCCATGCTGGCATGGTGGAGCATGCAGGCACGTGGGCCTGGCATGCTCCATCCTGGCATGGCTCTGGGTTGCTCGGTGTCAGCTACCCTCCTCGGAAGAAAAGCCTGTATGCTTCTAATTTTCTTTCTTTGCTGTATTAATTTCAAGCAGATTTTGTCAGCTCTCCAATAGGAAAATAACCTTGGCGTGCCACAAACCGCGTCTCACAAAGCATCATGTAGATTTTTCGGGTCTATGTACTGCCAAGACGTGCGCCAAGGGCAACGTGACCCTTCACAGCGATGCTCTGTCCTGGTGCCGGGAGGCGGCTCCTGCTGCTTCGCTGCTGTTTCTGTTTCTGGGTGAATCACTCGCTGGCGAGCCTTGCGCACGCCTGGGCAGGTTGGAGATGCTGCTGCCGCTGCTGGGGGTGGCCAGGGGACCTGTCCCCTCTTGGTCCCTGTGGGCAATGTGTCACCCTTCCTCCATTGCAGGTCCCGCTGGGAAACGCAGCTCTCGCCTTTTTCCTTTCTCCGTCATCTGCTGCAGGGTGTGGAAGAGCCGTCCTGGGCTGCAGGACGGACCCTGATGCTTGGGCATGGACGGGCAAGGGTCTCCCGGGCTGTCCGGCACAGCGGGAACCATTCCCATTCCCGCTGTCGCTTGGGCAGGGCAGAGCGATCCTCTCGGATCCAGCCCTGGCCTCGACACACCGTCGTTGCAGTTCCTTCTTTTTGGCAATGCATTTCAGGTGGAACCAGAAAAAGCTCTGCTATGTCACAGAGCCATGAGCTCACTCACGCTCCTCTCTCCCTCCGTGAGCGTTGGCGCAGCTGCTGCGGCAGTCGCAGCCCGCGACTCCGCAGTCTGAGGACCGAAAGCAACTGGTCCCTGCCAGAAAATGCAAACTCTCCGTCGAGCATCCGCCCAGGAGGTGCTGCCTCTCTCTGTGCCCTCATACCAAAGTCTGAATTTGTTTGGGCAAACGGCATAGTTGCGTTATTTCCAAAGATGCAAACCTAAGATTTCCTGGGGGATGACGCTGCTGCCTTCCTGTCGGGGGCGCAAAGGATGGGAGGTTTTATTTTGGTCACGCCATCGTGTAGCCTATGTCAAAAAATCTCTCTGTTACTGCAGGAGGGGATAAGCGAGGCTCCAGAAGGGAAAATGGGCCATGGCGGGTTACGTGGGGAGCGTGCGGCGTTGAAGGTGATGGGTGTTTCTGTGGCCGGGGCAGAGCCGGGGTGTGAGGAAGGGCTGGCTGCTTTCCCAGGCCAAGGTGGGATGGGATGGGGGGGCTTTGGGGTGGGGACAGCCCTCTGTAATTACAGAGATTTAGGGGGTGAAAAATACAAAGGGGGAAGAAGAGACGTTTAGAGAGGAGATGTATAATTACTGAGGATGAGTAATGGGGTGAAACTAAGAAGTTTATTCAACCCATCACTAACTTTTTTTGGACGGTAAATTCTCTATGGTTTCAGATTAGAGTTGAAGGGAAGCAGTGGAATAGTCATTTAAATTCAGGCCAAGAAACTTTACTACTCTGTATAAAATCTTCCCAAACCCCAGCTTTCCTGTTCTTCAGCTGAATAGAGCCAATTCTGTGTATTAATAGCTAATTCTGTCCATAGAGATGTTTAAAAAAAAAAAAAGTAGCAGAAATGCAAAGTATGAAACGTGGCCTGGCTCTGCCTGCTGTGCCCGGGCTCCCGCGAGCTCTTTGAGAGACACGATGTCCCTTGTTCACTGCGCTGGATGGATGGGCTTGGGAGGGCTGGCCACACTTCCACTGCCCATGCTGGGGACATCGCATTTCTCCCAGCCCTGGGCAGCTGTGGGAAGACCAGTGTCTTTCCTTCATGCCACTGCACCTAGGGCAGGAGTGCCAGACCTTGGGCCGTCTCCCCTCAGAGGCATCAGACCTGAACACCCAAGTCTGAGTTTTTTGGGGATGCTGGGGAGCTGCAGGTTTGGAAGCTGCCGGCCGCTCCTGGAGGAAGGGCTTGGGAGGACGCGCGCTCCGGTGTCGCTCCCGATGAGCTTGCTGCCCTGGCTGCGTGAGTAAGGAGTGCATCAGGGGCTCTAGGGCTCTGTAGCATCCAAATTGTGTAAAGCCTTCGCAGAGGAAATTGATTTAATTAGGGCTAGGTTGCTTTGACTGGCTTCTCAGATTCAGGCCGCAGCATTCCCCCCCCCCCCCGCCCCCCTTAAAAAGCTGGCTTGGATTTGGGTTACTCTTTGGAAAGCATCACTTAAATCTTACGTTTCACCTCAAAAATCAATTCATTTTCCTTTCTTTAAAAATTAAGTGTCTTGGAAAAAAACAGGAAGAAAATACCAAACCTTCTAAAGTGCCCAGAGGAGGAATCTACAGCCCGCTGAATGAGCAAAGGCCTGGCATTACAGAAATTATCATTTTCTGCCCAGTTCGTGAAGACTACAGCTACACTGGGGAGCTCTGAAGAGGGACCCGTGTATGGCTGTTGCAGCAGGACCTCAGAAGTGAGATTGTGGGTTCACTGGACATCACTGGGAGAGGAAGGGCAGAGGGCTGTTTTCATGTGCTCTGATCCTTAGCTTTTAAGTTTTTAAGCTGTGAGAAGCCTTCAAATGAAAAGTATTCTGAGAAAACAATCATTTTTCATTATTAGTGTGTAGCTCAGAAACATCGAGTCAAACAAGCATCACCTTTCTCATTTTGCTTCTCATTTCTTCCCTGACCCAGTTCGTTTGCTTGCCGCTAGCTGATTTTGTTGGCAGTAAACCTGATTAATGTAAAAATCAATCCAATGAATGTAAAATTTCAGCGCTGGCTTCAGTCAAGGTTGCGTTTCCACTTTTCCTGTGGCTTTGGATGCGCTTTGCCTCCCCGGTGAGAGCTGTAGGTGCGATCGGGTAAGAGCAAGTGGGGGGAGCTGGGCGATGCTTCGGGCAGGGGAGCGGATTGCAGGCAGGCGATGGGCAAGGGTGAGGCTTGAGCAGGCTTTTGCACCGCTGGCTTGCAAAGACATGGTCCGGGGCAACGCCCTGCCGTGATTCATTGAGAAAATGTTTCTTTATCTTATTAGTAACAGTCATTGATGAAAAGGTGCTGGTTCGTTGCTCCGCTTGGCTCTGTATCGTCCTGCTGCTTGCGTGACCCCGTCGCCGCGCCAGCGGGAAACGGTTGTGTGTGCTGAGAACGTCTTCACAAACCGCAGAAAGTGCGTAGAAATGCTAATAGCCCCAAAGCAACTGAAGTTTTCTCTCTGTGAAAAAAAGAATTGCTGGTTGGCTGTTTTGCCGTTGGCATGAATGTGATCTGGTTCCCCCATCTGACTGGAGATCTTTGATCCTTTCCAGTCTGAAAGGTAGCGTACGTGTACGCACACACACAAGTGGCAGGAATTAAGGAATTGGGCAGCTATATCCACAGTCATCTCTATTATTTCTAATTATAGCCATATGAAGGAGTCTTGTGTCTCAGAAACTTGAAATTGCCTTTGACAAGCTTCTGATCTGCATCTTAGTTAGCAGCATGTAACTGGGCGCTCCAAACATTTTTGCAGTTCTTCTCTGTTCTGGAAGTTATTCCCAGCGCTTACAGGCAATTTAAGGTCGGTGAAACGGGAACGAAACTCCCTTTCTGTAGCACACTGCTGTCTACCTCCCTGGTTTTGAAGCTTTGATAATAAAACCTAGCAGGACTTTTTTACCACAAACTCCCTGGCTAGTTCCCATTTCAGCTCTTGAAAGATTGCTCAGCACTTGGCAGAAGATTTTTCTGGCTCAGAGAATGCCTTTTGTTTGAGGGCCTGTAGTTTTCCCAATAGAAACGGACACGCACAGTTTTACTGGCCAGGTGGCTTCCGTGTCGCAGGAATGGCTGCCTCCGTTCTCCCGGGCTTGCCCTAGTCGTGGAGCTGGGAGGAGAGGGCTGGGGACCTGTGGTCAGAGTCTCGCCCTTTGTGGTTGGGGGTCTGGTTGGGCTTCATCATGTTCTTAAGTATCCTCTAATTGTGAACAAATCCATCATAATGACTTTCTCCAGGTATTAACGTGTTTTCTTTCTTGTTGCTGGTGACACATAGCACTTCCAAGCATAGTTTGTCCCCAGATACCCCAGGTTTTGCTGCGTTTCAGCAGCAAGCCAAGTGAGTCCCGGGCATAAATGGCGCAAAATGTTTGCAAAGTACTGTGATGAGGAGCGTGACAGCAAAACCTCTCACCTTTGGCACGTGGCTGAGCTCGGTGGAAGCCAGCTTGTGCTGCAAGAGGATGGGGCTGGCTCAGCAGGGTGAGAGCATCTGCTGCTGCAGCGCCGCGGCCTTGAACTTTGCTGCTTCGTATCGTTCCCCCTCACTTCTGTCTGTAACGTTAGGTGTTTGCTCCCACCGTTCCTCCAAGTAACAAATGGACTAGCCCAGCCTGGTTTCGACACAGGAAGAGTAAGGAAGTGTAAAATATCGATTAATCCATAATCTTAGAGAGGTGGGAAAAGCGACCATTGTGAGGTGAGCAAGCTGAAGGATGGTTTATGCTGATTGACAAATAAGATGCTCTCCCCCCCACCCCACCCCCCGGTTGCATGTTTGTCCTTGAAATTTCTTAAATAGCTTAACTGGTTAACCATAATGAAATGGCAATCTTGTTCCCTCTGCATTTGTTCCTCAAATCTGGAGTCAGTCAACAGAGGATAAATAATCCTGACTTCAGATACTGTCATGCCCACTCCTCTGAATTTTTTCCCTTCCTCCCTTTTCTTTTGCAGATGTTGACGAGTGCCAGGTCCACAACGGAGGCTGCCAGCACAGATGTGTGAACACCCTTGGGTCTTATTATTGTGAATGCAAGCCAGGCTTTCGCCTGCACACAGATGGCAGGACCTGCATTGGTAAGTCACAGTTTTAAATTTCTTGAGAATCTCTAATTCTTCATAGTCCTCTTCCTACCTGTAAATGCGTGGCATCGTACAAAAAATGCGTATGTTGGCTTACCCACACACATCTGTCCTCTGCGCAGGGCATTTGACATGACGGTGATGGATTGCGTGTTCCTTTGTTTCTCAGGATCCTGGTAGTCATCCCTAACATGTTTCTATTACTGGGTTCATAACGTTTGCTGTTCTTCAGTGCGGACCCGTACCATTTTGACTTCTTTGCAGTTTCTTTGTTTATTCTGGTTCAGGAGAAGAAACTCACAGTGCTTTGGTGCTTCTGCTTTTGATAAAGTGTGTATCTGATACGGCATTTTCAGAACTAATACATGAACTAGACTATGAAAAGGTTGAAGTCAGTCTTCATTTTTCCCTCAACTATTTCCCTAGCCCGTGTGGTAGGCACTAGGTGTGACAGACGAGTGAAAATAACCGTGGCTCTGTGTGGAACTGTGTCCATAATAATCTGGAAAGCCTCTTCTCTGGGATGTTGGTCATGTGTCCGCTTGGATGGTGCGTGTCCAGACATTACAATTCAGATGCCAGGTCTGGCTTGCAGTTGATTTCTGGGCCAATTTTGTTGAAATATCATTGTTTGCCTGCCCCAAACTAGAGGCTAGGGAACACTGGGGCGGAGCTTGGAGTCAGCCTTTCCAGCATCTGCTGCTGTTGTTTTTATTAAACCACTTCTCCCTCACAGCTTTATTTGACACATTTTTCCATTTTTTGAGGGATATTTTCATACAAGTGGAAAGAATTCCTGGGCGATGGTATTTCGAAGGCCATTTGCTGTTTTTTTTTCTCAGAATATAGTCACGTTCCAGAGTTTGCTAAAAACAAGTCTGTGAGCCTGCATGTTGCAGATGGGAACGGTGAGGTGAGCAGAAAAAAGCCATCTGGGGAGTGGTACCCACCATGCCCAGAGCAGCACAGACCGCACATCTTTCCACAACTGCCCCTGCTATCTGATGATACTCTAACAAGTGCAGCAAGACGTACGCTTAAGGTGCAGCTTCACCGAGTGCCCTATGTCATGCTGGAAAAACCCAGAAGCAAAAGGACTGCAAATCGAGAAACAAGCCAGTCGTTCCCAGCCCACTGCTCTAGCACTAAACACGTAGACTTGCGTTCATGGCTATGCATTGCTACTGTTTGCATGTAAGCGTGTATGTGGTCTGTCATCTGATAATTGTCTTCGTAATACGTAGTTCTCATTTTTGCGGTATTCAGTGATTCTGCTGCCTCTGCCTCAAATGTGAGACAAACTGAAATAAGGAGTGTTCTCAGGGGTGTCAGCCCCAGAAGGTGAAACAATTTCCCGAAAAAGTCTAAAAGGGATCACTATAGGGAGAAATCTCGTGTTTAAAAGCAATTTCCCTTCTTTGCTTTCGTTCTTCGGGCTTACCCGCTCGTGTGGCTGTGATGTGCAGAGCATTTCTGCCGGGATCCGGGCAGGCAGGGCTTCCCTGCTCCCCGCCGCTTGCGCCGAGCGCTGTGAACCTGCTTTGCATTAAACTTCTGAGCAAGTATTTGCCATAATGTGCACAGTGTTGGAATTCATCTGCCAAAATTAAGGAGTCTCTGTTCATGAAACCTGATCTACTACGGGAGTAACTCGGGCAGTTTCTGAAGCTCTGGGGAGTGGAGCTGGCAGGCTCCGCTGTTAGTTCAGCGGTGCCTGTGCCCCTGCGATCCCCGAAGTACGCGGGAAAGCAGACCAAACCAGGCAGGGTGAGAGAAAACTCTCGCTACAGAATTGGCCAGCCCTGGTTCTAAAATAACAACCGGGCAGACCTAAAAATCTGGCTTTCTCGCTTCAGGGCTGGTGCCTTTTGTTCTTTACACTTCCGTGACAGAAATGTGCGTATATGTGTATATATATCACGCTTTCGTAATAGCTCTGTACTAACCTATTAAGCTGGTTGTGCAGAGGGGTGGAAGTAAACCTCTTTTTCTTGTAAAAGCCCTGAACAGAGCACAGACTTGGAGGTTACTCCTCTGCCAGCGTTCATGGGTGCCCTCTGTGTACCCACAGACGTAAGATTGCCTTGTGCCACGGGTGCCCGCGTGCCACGACTGCCCCATTTGATGCTCCGTCCCTTGTGCGCGGCTTTCCACCCCTGTGGATTCGTTGCGGGGGGATGCTCAGATGGGAAGCCCACGAGCCGGGCAGCGGTGTGCAGTCCGGCCGGACAGCTTTCTGTGGGTCACTTTGTAATAACTCCAGGCCCCTGAGTGTGCGCTCGCTTTCTGCAGTGCTTTCGCAAGTATGTGCACATGGTTCTTTCCTTGGTCTACATAAATATTTACACTGCAAAGTCAGAGGCTTTGCTCCGACTTGATCTTGGAAATCACACGGTTTTTATTAAGCTAGCATTCTTGACAAGAGTTACCAGGCAGGGATGGCGGGGTGCGGGCAGCGTGCAGGCAGCAGCAGCAAAGGTAAAAGGGCTCGCTCAAGGAGCCTGCCCCTCGCACTGCAATTTTTGTGTTTCAGGAGTCCTTTCCCAGCACCCCTGGGGAAGAAGAAAGCATTTTCTCTTGCTAAATGCCAAGCTTAAGGCCAGCCGTTACAGGAAGGTAGAGCAACATGACCGAGTGGTGGAAAGCAGCGTGAGCACCTGTCAAAGCCGCGGGGGTGCTGGGGACCCCTAACGGGGTGTCCCCCGGAGCGGAGATGCTTTTCAGTGCTTTGGAGGCTGCGCGGGGGTGGCACAGAAAGGAGGCACAATGATATCCTCCCTATCCGGGTGAAATTAGATAGCTGAGTAATGAACTGCTTTATAGCTGCTGCGTCGGTTGGTACCTACGAAGAGCTCGGTTGCGGTGTACGGCAAAGCTTAGAGCTGGAGCATGATGCTGCACGGGTCGGAGTAGGTGTGTTTGTCTTGGGCAGGTAACCTCCGTCGCAAGGAACAGAGCGGAGATGTTGCAGTGCCTGGCTGCTGCTTTCTGGGGCTGAAAGTAGCAAGAGGTGGGGGGTTTTGCTCAGGAGGACCTGAGCCATGTTTCTTCACTCCTGTGACGTTGCACTTCAACCAAGTTGAAGTTCCATGCACTTCAACCAAGATTTTGTTGCCCTGCCTGGTTCTGAGGGATTAGGTTAACTGATAAAAGCTGTGTTTCTCTTCAAGCTGGGATAACCTCTAATTTTGCTGGACGGGTAAGATTCAGTGCTGCTAAAACAGGAAAAAAATTGCCACTAAATAAAAGGAATGGGCTAGGACTAAGGAGAACTGGAGACAGCGAGACTCTCCCATCCATTCCTCCCCGCTCCAGAACTGCTCTGCCCTTAGAGGCAGGGGAATTCACTGCTGCTGAGCCGAGCCAGGGCTGCGGGGAGACTTGCAGCCGAGAGCTGGGTCAAGCACGGAGATGGGCTTTAGGAAGCTGCTGGCAGCCCCAGCGAGCAGCAGTGCAGGCCAGAAAGCATTCTGGAGACAGAAAGATTGCCGTGAAGTTCCTAGCGAAGGTCTGTAATCCCGCAGATCTAATTCTTTAAATGTTTTCCGATTCCCACAAACCCACAAAGGCTTCAATTAATCGGCAGCACTGCCTGAAGCGGGGCGCTCCAGAATTCCCCTGCGGAGGCTGGTGGCTGTGAACCCTGGGAGTGCAGGGCTGGGCGAGGAGCTCGGCTCTTGGGGGGTGGACTCAGGGCGATCCGTCCTTTTCCACCCTCTGGCTGAACTACTGTCCCAAGCTTGGGATGGGAAGCCAAAGCCTGTTTTATTCCTGAAGATGTCAAAGAACGGGAAGACAGATGAAATCTTGTGCTACTTTCTTTTAATGGCTTTGCACCCTTGGTGGTAGTTAGCACCTTTGTGCTTAGTATTGCAGGTGATTAAGCAAGGCACAATGCAGGGAAAAATCAGCAACAGTTTTCAGAAGTTACCTAGGCACCTTTAAAAGCGATCTCCTATGAAGGGTATTGCAGTTCCACATAAAGAGCTGTTTAGATTGGCACTTGTGTTTTGTAGGATTGGAAGAAACCTTTTGCCTTTAAAAGCATTTTTCTGCCAGGGTGTTGGTACCTTTTCCAGCACAAGCAGAGCCTGGCTCTACGCACAGTCCAACGGGGGATTCTTAAATCTCACTGCCTTCCTGTGTCCTGCTCTGGGTCTTGCAGCAGCTCTCAGCCCTTGCTGATGCTATGGGTGATCTGCAGCTCAGTTGTGTAAGATTCTTTTATTGCCTCTTTGCTGGTCAAATATAGTAAGTGGCTGATGATCTGAATACAGAAGGGAGGGAGAAAAAGAGCAGGCCTTTCTATTTAAAGTGAAACAGAACAAAAAGAGTCATTGGACGTCCTGAAATTACCTCTTTCTTTATCAGAACCACATGGACAGGAGGCAGGAAGCTGACATCTTCAGGTCCTTCTCCGCTTTTTCAGCAGAGGGATGAAATCCAGTCCAAGGCAAAGAACTTAATCTGAGCCAATTGCTTTTGTTGGCCTGCAGAGGAGGGAGATGGTCTGTATTAACACACAACATGTTTCTGGAAATTGTCTGAGGTTAGAATAAATCGCTTTGGGATTACATGATGTATCCCTATTTGTATTAAGAGTACTTCAAATGAAGCAATCTCAACTAGAGAGGCTATTTATATATAGTGAACAGAAGGACTATGCTGTAAAGGTTTGTGTGGGCTCGAACTATGCGCGCAGAGGGTAATCGTCCGCGTGGACTTGGTAGAGGTTTTCAATTTGCACTCATTGTACAGGCAACTTGCACGTTTTAGAAAATCTGACTTTTTCTTTTGCCCGGTGGCATGTTTCTCAGCCGTTTCTTAGAATTGATGGTTTCGTGTGATGCTGCAAAAGGGAACATCATGCTCAGTTCTAGAAACAGCTGCTTACGGTTACTTTTAAAGTATCAGCTCACTGCTTGCAGAGCTTTGGGGGCTGCCGGGGAGAGATGCAGAGGGAGCGAACGCCGATGGTGTGACGTTGCTGACGGCCCCCGGGCTGAGCGAGCGGCACTGCTCGGCTCCCGGGAGGTTGCGGTGTAGCTGCAGGGGCTGAATTCAGCTCTTCCCACGTTGCGAGGGTCAGCTGGAGGGTGCAGAGCTCCGGTAGCTCAGTTATTAAATTGACTCCTGTGTTAGGCTGCTGCTTCGCAGACCCGCTTCCTGTGCGCGACCAGTAGTAACAATGTCCTTTTCATGCCTTTTTATCTGTTTCCCGGGCCCGAGAGGGTCAGAATCTGGGAGCTACCATCTTTCAGCAGCACTGCCCTCCCTTCAGACAGAGGGGAGGGAAGTAATGTCCGTCTTGCAGACGATGAAATATCATCTGTGGAAAATCTGTCTGAGCTTTAATTACAAAAATGTGTGTGATGTACAAGATGACACTGGGTTTGGCAACGTTGTCACAGAAATGTTAAGCTAGGAAAAGTATCTGGGAATGGAAATATTTTTAGAGTGGTTCTGTAAACAGCAAAAAAATGAGCGGTAATTAAAACAAGGCCAGCAGCGAGGTCTGCTGGCTGTTACTCTGTGAGAAGCCAGCTAAGGAGACCCAGAATTAGAAGGCCCTTGCTTTGATGGAAAGACACCCAAAACAGTTCTAACGTGTTTCATTTGTTTCGTCTTAGTATTCCTGATTCTTAAATTGAATTAGGTTGTATCTTAGCAAAACCGCGGTGCTGCACAAGCATCTCCGGCAGTCGGCGCGCCATGGGTGGCTCTGTGCGATGCCACAGGACGCTATTGCTTTGCTTGTTACATCGCGCACATGCCACCAGCGCTGTATAGCTTACAAGCACCATATAGCCAGTGATGCCAGCCACTTCTTCCCCTTCTCTTGGCAGAGAAGGACTTCTGGTTCCCATTACCCATAGTGCTCTGGAACATACCCGTGATGGCCGAGGCAACAGTGTGCGCCGACTCCTTCGTCATTGTGTGCAATCGCAGAATGGGGAGGCTCAGCTGGGGTTATTAGCCTTGAAAAGTACATTTGCTAGCAAATAAGGTATACTAAAAGAAACATAAGAGGAAAGAAAATGCTCTGCAAGAGCCCTGCGCTCTCGCTGCTTCACCTTTTCCATTCTCTGAGCGGTCCGCAGACAGCATCGGTTAAGATCGGCGTAAGCGGTGCCGGTACTCGGTTGCGCTTAAACGCCTTGGCCGAGGAGGACTCGCTGGAACAGGCGCACGTGTCCTTTTAGTTGGCATCTGTACCCTACTCAAGCTGCTTGCGGTCGCCGAGCATTGCCATGTCCCACCCGTCGAGTACCTGAAGCTTCCTTTGCTGCTCAGGAGCAGTTTTTGCCGTGGTAAAGCTCCATCGCTCCACGGCTGCCGTGGGTTCTGGCGTGGGTACCGTGCCTCAGCGCGCCGGTCGGGGCAACCCAGAGAGACGCGTTCATCTTCTTGTGTGTAGGAGTAATGCTGTTGGAAAGTCTGCTGTATCCAACCTTACAGGATTTCTGTCTGCTTAAATCTTGTATGATAAAGATGATCCTGGACTTCAGTTTTTTCCTGTCTGAAAAGTGGTCTTTTAGAGGTATGTGAGGAGGGCGGTTATTCAGACTGCAAATTCATGCGAATAACTGCATACTGGGAGGTTATTTTAGACGTAAGATGCGTTGGCTTGTTATACATTGGCCCAGTACTTTTCCCGTATGAAGGAATGTTTTGGCAGGCATTAGCATTGTTTTACTTATTTTTAAAAAAAGCACTCCAACAAGCACATTATTTATGGGTATTTTGGAATATATGTTATTAAACACTTTAATATATCAGGATATTTTAAAATGACCACCCGTCTCTGCTAAAGCTTGAGTACTGTAACTCTGACCCATAACTTTTCAGGAACGTCGAGTATTTCTGTTGTTTCCTTCCAAATGGATTAAAGGAAACAATGTCAGCACAGCTAACATAAACTGATAGTTCTCGCTCCAGCCGTATGTTGTGTATGGTGATACTTTGACCCCATTAAGTCACTTTTATTCCCCCAAATGTTGTTTAGTTAATTAGAGGCATACAAGGGGGGGTTAGTTTTGAAAAGTTTGAAATGAGAGAGCTCCTCAGCTCTGAGTCAAGGCGTATTTTTTTGCAGGGGAACTGTTTGCAGAAAAAATAAAAGTGAATATTCGGGTTTGCCTTTTATTTTCCTCCTGTGCCAAATATTTGTTTTTCACTAATATACAAGAGAGGCTTAGTCAAATTACTTTCAGTACTTTGTCTATAGAAAATAGTCTTTTGAATACCTGGGCAAGGCACTGGCAGAGCCTTGCTATTGCAAGGCATTGGTACCCGACCCAGCCTGTGCCCTGGGCACGGCTGTCTGACCACCCCACCTTCCCTTGCGACTCGGAGAGCTCCTCAAAAACAGAGACTTTTACTAGCATGTGCTTCCCAGGCTCGCCTGCTTAGCAAAACTCTCAAGGTTGAGGGCACTGTGATTACCTGAAGTGTTAGCTTGTGGAGAGATGTTTTTCATTAGAGGTATTTTTAGCTTTTCTTGTAAGATTCCTTGGAGTCAGCACATTAGCTGATCCTGGAGTTTGAAAAATAGGTCAGAAATGTGTGAGACCACAACTCATGGTACCGTTCTGCTTATGGAAAGCAGGTCTGGGTTTCCACCCCAGACCATGGCCGGATTTTAGCCGTGTTGGACCCCCACAGCTTTGATGTGCAGCATGTTGGGTGTTTTGTGCACATTCGTGTCTCCTAAGAGGAAGAACAGACTTTAAGGGCCAATTTCTCAGTTCCTGTAAGGGGTGCCTTTCTTTGGAGCAGTCTGTTTGAGATGCTCACCAATTAAGGAGGCTAACTCAGGAGACATGCAGTGGTCTAAGAGGAGACTTTTAGCACTTTGGAGGCATGGAGTTAGTTACCCCAAGGTGGCTTATCTACCAGAGTCTGTGAATCCTGCTCCAGAAAGTCTCTCCCTGCTTTGTTTTCTAGCTCAAATTTCTCCTGGACACAACAAGGTCAGTGGTCCCGGATAGCTGCAGCCTAGTAAAAATAAGCAGGCAAACTCTGTCTGCTTGCTGGTTGCAAGGTGCACACATCTCTGGTTAAACATAGTGCTTTTGTTGTTTATCCTGCAGAAAAGTCCCAGATTATAGGAACAGAGAGGGGGAGGAGAAGGCTATTTTAAGGCTGATTAATGATAGCAAGCTTATAAAGAAAAGATAGTCCACATGTTTGGTCAGAAGATCTGTTTTCTGCCGTAGCCTAGGCAAAACCTTCTGTTTTCTGACTGTTTGAAATCCTTTGGGCAGAAAAGCGCCTTGCGCAAGGCCACACAGAAACGCTGTGGCACGGCCAGGAACACCAGTCGGGAATCTCAATTCCCAGTCCCGCCTGCACTTAGGATGAAATCACAGTTCCCGCCAGCGTATCCCTGCGTGCTCCGGCTCAGCGACTGCTGGTCACAGCATCAGTTACTCACAGCGTGGACAAGCACACGCATCCTAAATTTTCATGTAGAAATCTCCTAGTCGAAGCACTGAGCTGGGTGGGGGGTGTTAGACCCGATCGAAGTATGGACATGCGGGATGCGTCTTAAAACATTGTTCTTTAAATGTTTCCAGAAGAACTGATGGTACCTGCTGGGCCTTGCCCTGTGTAACCGGTGTCTTTTGCATGGCGCGGAGATGGAAATTTAGTTTTCCGTATGGTTTTGTTATGGGGAAAACCTCAATATGCCTGTGTGCAACTCTCACTGAGCAGTAGTTAAGCTGAACTAGCTGTGGCATTGCACCTGCAGTGACTGGCTTTGAACAAAGTTACAAGAATTTCAGCAATAACTCAGCGTGAAAAGCCCACCTGTGGACACGGGCACCCTTGGGAGAGGGTTGATGCTTGTTAAGGAATGTGCTGGCCGTCAGCTTCTCTCCCGTGTAATACTGCAGAGGACCCAGCCCAGACCCCCGCATCCTGGTCTTGCCTCCCAGGAGAGCTGCTGGGAACTCTTATTGTAGAAAAGAGCGATTTTAAGCTGCTACCTGACGTGGTTGAGCCTTAGAAAAGGGTGCCTGTCTCGAGGGGGGTCTGCCCAAGGTCCCTCTCCGGCACAGCGGTGGGGGACCCCTCTTGCGCGCTGCCTACAGAACAGAGGTTTGTGGCAACAGCTCACGTTTAGCGTGTTTCTCGCTTTAGCACAGGTTGAATGTGCCCCAATTTTAAATTCTCATTAGTAGTGCTCTGGCTAGGCATGTGCAATTTGCCCTGGTCCTGTGCAAGAGACCCATCCAGGCACCGTTATTTTTGTGATGAACGTTCTGTCCCTTTGCCCCGTAGCGGTGAACACGTGTGCCCTGAACAACGGCGGCTGCGAACACAACTGCGTGCAGGTGACGCTGACACAGCACCAGTGCCAGTGCCGGCACAATTACCAGCTGCAGGAAGATGGCAAACGCTGCGTCCGTGAGTCTCCTCGAGCACGCTCGGGAAGCTGGGGAGGCTGAGTTTTGCTTTGGCCTTTTTTTTTTTTTTTCAGGGGCAGCTGGGAGTTGGGGGGAATAGGGAGCATGCACTTGCACGCTCAGCCATCAAATAGACTGGACTGGGATGTCTCTCTTCAGTAAAAACTCTGCATGTTATGTTGTCATGGACATACTCTGCAGCTTATTCTGAAAGGCTAGGAAGAGCTGAAGGAGCGTAGCCAAAAAAAATGAAATTGTATGAAGGCAGGCACTTCTGAGAAAGTGAAGGAACAGCAGCGTGTTCCAGCGGGACGGGATCTTCTTCCCCCGCTTGCAGACGGCTTTCTGGCTGACCTGCTCCCGGCTGCAGGAGGGAGAGAAGCTGAAGGGGATACAGAGCAGAAGTTTAATCTTTTCCTTCTCAATTGGCATTCAAGAAGTAGAGGGAGGGAAGTCTTCAGCTGTGAAGTTGCTAAGGGAAAAGGAACAACTGGGATATTAAAAACAATGCAGCAGTTGGTAGGGTTTTGTAGCATCTGTCCAGATCCTGGAGCAGGTCAGAGATTGGCAAACCTCCTGATAGGAGCACTTGAAGCAAATTTGCCTAGCACTCGCTCTGTAATCTCTGTAGAGGGACATGCCCGTGCCAAGCTTCTGCTGGAAAGGTTTTACTCGGATTAGTGCCTGCCCTTTGTGGGATCTCACGCCATGTAAATCCTCCTGCCTGGCTGGAGCAGTAAACGGAGAGCAGTAGCAGAGATTTTTCTGTCTGGTGGAGAATGGTCTTTCTTTCGTGGATTCCAAACTTTTTTTTTTTGCTAGGCATAACTAACTGCTTGATGCTCTCTTCTCCCATAAGCGTAATGCCAGTAAGAGCTAGGAGTAGCATGAAATTGAGCCTGCCTCTTCTGCTTTGACCCACAGTGAGGAACCCTTGCACCGACAGGAACGGGGGCTGCATGCACCGGTGCCACAACCACCGTGGAACAGCTCGCTGCGAGTGCCACCCTGGCTACCGCCTGGCGCCTGACAATAAGGCTTGTGAAGGTAAGTAAGTTAAGTTCCCTACGACAAAGCTTTCACGGAGAAAACCAACTGTGTCTCACGGGGTGAAGTAGTGCTCCGTCATAGCAGCCATCAGCATTTGTGACTTTAACGTGATGCACAAGCCTTCCAGAGCGGTGGCGTGAAGGTGCTCGGCTGATGTCTGTCCAAGAGCCCTGCTCGAGTTGTTGTCTGGAACAAAACTCGAGTTCCATGTGCTCCAATTTCCTAGGAAGCCATACAGTAATTCTGAACTCTTAGCTCCGTTTCTTTGTTGGTCTAGGCCCCAGTGAAGAAGTCAGGGTGGGAGAAACTTGAAGATAGTAACAACTGTCCCTTTGAAAGAAAGTTTTTGGCTCAACCTGCTTTGCTTATTGATTGCTCATCTCTTGCAGACGTGAATGAGTGTCTGACCGGACTAGCCATGTGTGCACACCGGTGTCTCAACACTCGGGGCTCCTTTAAGTGTACCTGTAACCCAGGCTACGAGCTGGGGTCGGACGGCAAGCAATGCTACCGTGAGTGCTGCGGCCAGACCCCCACCGTGGGGGGGGACGGGAGGCGGGTTTGCTTCTGTGGGCAAGTGTTTGTGCACTCTGGGAACTGGTGGGGCTGAGTTATAGCCATCTTTTTTGGACAGATTTCACAAGCAGGTCTGGGGCTGTTTACTCTCCCACCAAGATAAGAAACTTTGATCTTTAAAGTCACCATGAAGCTACTTTTGCTGGTTTAGGCAATTTATTTGGAGCCATCTGGCTCCAACCAGGCCAAGCTCTGCTCTTGGGGACTTTGTTGGATGAATTCAGTCAGCTGCAGATGTGTAACCCAAGAAGGAATTGAGCCAGTGAAGTGATTGCATCTGCTCCCATCGAGAAAAGAAATACTATTATGCAAGACTGAGTGAGGTTGTCTGTATGTCTTTGTTCAGCTACTACGCAGCAGCAGGGCTAGTCCAAAGCGGGTTATTGGTGTTTAGCACTAGCAGCCCCCTTACAGATGAAAGCCACTGTGGCAGCCCCAGGGCCGGCAGCTGGTGGTACTGGAAGCCGTGATGCTCCACCTGTGCAGCTGCTACAGCTTGCCCTGGGAACCGGCCAAGGGCAGGAGGGTAAGGCTTTGGAGACCATGAATTGGTCTTGAAAGACAGCAAACTGAGAGCAATGTGAGGAACTAGACTGATGACATGTTACTTAAGAGCCTAAGCACATACACACCTTTCTTCCTAGGAACGTGGCTTATCTCACACTGCATATTCTGTAAAAAAAATTAAAAAATCCCATAGCTCAGTTTCACATGCAACTGCACATTTCCCTTCAGCTGTTGGGGTTAAGATAGCCAGCAAGGCTTACAGGGGATTGGATTAGGAAGCCTGTTCTATGCCTAATAAATCTTAGCTACCTCCTCACCTTGCACTGTGGCATGGTGTAGCCCCAGGCAGCAACTAGGCACCACACAGCTGCTCGCTCACTGCCCCCCCTGCAGTGGGATGGGGGAGAAAATCAGGAAAGGAAGTAAAACTCGCAGTTTGAGGTAAGAACAGTTTAATAGAACAGAAAAGAAGACACTAATACTGATAACACTAATAAAATGACAGCAGTAATACTATTATTAGGTTGTTGTGGTTGTTGTATAACTAATAAAATGACAACAGTAATAATATTATAAGTTTCTTATTATTACATTTGTGATTCTTCTGTTAGACTCTGATTTGTCACAGGAAATAATGTTATTAGCAGACTCTTCTTCTTCACAGGAAATAATGTTATTAGCAGACTCTTCTTCTTCTGTTAGATTCTTCTTCTTCTTCAGAGGAAATAATGTTATTAGCAGACTCTTCTTCTTCTGTTAGACTCTTCTTCATAGGAAATAACGTTATTAGTAGACTCTTCTTCTTCACAGGAAATAAAATTATTTCCTGTGAAGAAGAAGAATCTAACAGAAGAAGGAGAGTCTACTAATAACGTTATTTCCTGTGAAGAAGAAGAAGAATGTAACAGAAGAATCAGAGTCTGCTAATAACATTATTTCCTGTGAAGAAGAAGAGGAATCTAACAGAAGAATCATAGTCTACTAATAATGTTATTAGCAGACTCTGATTCTTCTGTTAGATTCTTCTTCTTCTCCACAGGAAATAACGTTATTAGTAGACTCTTCTTCTGTTAGATTCCTCTTCTTCTCCAATAATATTATTGCCGGAGTTTTGCCGGAGTTTTGCCGGGATTTTGCCAGAGTTTGCCAGCGTTTTGCCAGCGTTTTGCCGGATTTTGCCAGAGTTTTGCCAGACTTTGCCGGACTTTGTTAGAGTTTTGCCGGAGTTTGCCAGGATTTTGCCGGACTTTGTTAGAGTTTTGCTGGACTTTGCTAGAGTTTTGCCGGACTTTGCCGGACTTTGCCAGATTTTGCCGGACTTTGCCAGAGTTTTGCCGGACTTTGCCGGATTTTGCCGGATTTTGTTAGAGTTTTGCCGGACTTTGCCGGACTTTGCCAGAGTTTTGCCGGACTTTGCCGGATTTTGCCAGACTTTGCCGGACTTTTGCCGGAGTTTGCCAGGATTTTGCCGGACTTTGTTAGAGTTTTGCTGGACTTTGCCGGATTTTGCCGGACTTTGCCAGAGTTTTGCCGGACTTTGCCAGAGTTTTGCCGGACTTTGCCGGATTTTGCCAGACTTTGTTAGAGTTTTGCCAGACTTTGCCAGAGTTTTGCCGGATTTTGCCAGATTTTGCCGGACTTTGTTAGAGTTTTGCCGGACTTTGCCGGATTTTGCCGGATTTTGCCAGAGTTTTGCCGGATTTTGCCAGAGTTTTGCCAGACTTTGCCGGATTTTGCCAGATTTTGCCGGACTTTGTTAGAGTTTTGCTGGATTTTGCTGGATTTTGCCGGATTTTGCCGGACTTTGCCAGAGTTTTGCCGGACTTTGCCAGAGTTTTGCCGGACTTTGCCGGACTTTGTTAGAATTTTGCCGGACTTTGCCAGAGTTTTGCCGGATTTTGCCGGACTTTGTTAGAGTTTTGCCGGATTTTGCCAGATTTTGCCGGACTTTGTTAGAGTTTTGACGGACTTTGCCGGATTTTGCCGGACTTTGCCAGAGTTTTGCCGGATTTTGCCAGAGTTTTGCCAGAGTTTTGCCGGATTTTGCCAGAGTTTTGCCGGACTTTGCCAGACTTTGTTAGAGTTTTGCTGGACTTTGCCGGACTTTGCCAGAGTTTTGCCGGATTTTGCCAGACTTTGCCGCAGTTTGCCAGAGTTTTGCCGGATTTTGCCGGACTTTGCCGGATTTTGCCGGACTTTGTTAGAGTTTTGCTGGACTTTGCCGGATTTTGCCGGACTTTGCCAGAGTTTTGCCGGATTTTGCCAGATTTTGCCGGACTTTGTTAGAGTTTTGCTGGACTTTGCCGGATTTTGCCGGACTTTGTTAGAGTTTTGCCGGACTTTGCCGGATTTTGCCGGACTTTGCCAGAGTTTTGCCGGACTTTGTTAGAGGTTTGCCGGACTTTGTTAGAGTTTTGCCGGACTTTGCCGGATTTTGCCGGACTTTGCTAGAGTATTGCCGGACTTTGCCAGAGTTTTGCCAGACTTTGCTGGATTTTGCCAGCTTTTTGCCGGACTTTGTTAGAGTTTTGCTGGACTTTGCCAGAGTTTTGCCAGAGTTTTGCCAGAGTTTTGCCGGACTTTGTTAGAGTTTTGCCGGACTTTGCCGGATTTTGCCGGATTTTGCCGGACTTTGCCAGATTTTGCCGGACTTTGCCAGATTTTGCCGGATTTTGCCAGATTTTGCCGGACTTTGCCAGAGTTTTGCCGGACTTTGCCGGATTGTGCCGGACTTTGCCAGAGTTTTGCCGGACTTTGCCGGATTTTGCCGGACTTTGCCAGAGTTTTGCCGGACTTTGCCAGAGTTTGCCAGAGTTTTGCCGGATTTTGCCGGACTTTGCCAGAGTTTTGCCGGACTTTGCCAGAGTTTTGCCGGACTTTGCCGGATTTTGCCGGACTTTGCCAGAGTTTTGCCAGAGTTTTGCCAGAGTTTTGCCGGATTTTGCCGGATTTTGCCGGACTTTGCCGGATTTTGCCGGACTTTGTTAGAGTTTTGCTGGATTTTGCCGGACTTTGCCAGAGTTTTGCCGGACTTTGCCAGACTTTGCCAGACTTTGCCAGACTTTGCCAGACTTTGCCAGAGTTTGGCCGGATTTTGCCGGACTTTGCCGGATTTTGCCGGACTTTGTTAGAGTTTTGCCGGACTTTGCCGGATTTTGCCGGATTTTGCCGGACTTTGCCAGAGTTTTGCCGGATTTTGCCAGATTTTGCCGGACTTTGCCAGAGTTTTGCCGGACTTTGCCGGATTTTGCCAGAGTTTTGCCGGACTTTGTTAGAGTTTTGCCAGACTTTGCTGGATTTTGCCAGCGTTTTGCCGGACTTTGCCGGACTTTGTTAGAGTTTTGCCGGACTTTGTTAGAGTTTTGCCGGACTTTGCCGGACTTTGCCGGGTTTTGCCAGAGTTTTGCCGGACTTTGCCAGAGTTTTGCCAGACTTTGCTGGATTTTGCCAGCTTTTTGCCGGACTTTGCCAGAGTTTTGCCGGACTTTGTTAGAGTTTTGCTGGACTTTGCCGGACTTTGCCAGAGTTTTGCCGGATTTTGCCAGACTTTGCCGCAGTTTTGCCGGAGTTTGCCAGAGTTTTGCCGGATTTTGCCGGATTTTGCCGGACTTTGTTAGAGTTTTGCTGGACTTTGCCGGACTTTGCCGGACTTTGCCGGACTTTGCCGGACTTTGCCGGACTTTGCCAGAGTTTTGCTGGACTTTGCCAGATTTTGCCGGACTTTGTTAGAGTTTTGCTGGACTTTGCCGGATTTTGCCGGACTTTGCCAGAGTTTTGCCGGACTTTGCCAGACTTTGCCAGAGTTTGCCAGAGTTTTGCCGGATTTTGCCGGACTTTGTTAGAGTTTTGCTGGACTTTGCCGGATTTTGCCGGACTTTGCCAGAGTTTTGCCGGACTTTGCCAGAGTTTTGCCGGATTTTGCCGGACTTTGCCAGAGTTTTGCCGGATTTTGCCAGAGTTTGCCAGAGTTTTGCCGGATTTTGCCGGATTTTGCCGGACTTTGTTAGAGTTTTGCTGGACTTTGCCGGATTTTGCCGGACTTTGCCAGAGTTTTGCCGGACTTTGCCAGACTTTGCCAGAGTTTTGCCGGACTTTGCCAGAGTTTTGCCGGACTTTGCCGGATTTTGCCAGAGTTTTGCCGGACTTTGTTAGAGTTTTGCCAGACTTTGCTGGATTTTGCCAGCGTTTTGCCGGACTTTGCCGGACTTTGTTAGAGTTTTGCCGGACTTTGCCGGGTTTTGCCAGAGTTTTGCCGGACTTTGCCAGAGTTTTGCCAGACTTTGCTGGATTTTGCCAGCTTTTTGCCGGACTTTGCCAGAGTTTTGCCGGACTTTGTTAGAGTTTTGCTGGACTTTGCCGGACTTTGCCGGAGTTTTGCCGGAGTTTTGCCGGAGTTTTGCCGGAGTTTTGCCAGAGTTTTGCCAGAGTTTTGCCGGATTTTGCCGGATTTTGCCGGACTTTGTTAGAGTTTTGCCGGACTTTGCCGGATTTTGCCGGATTTTGCCGGACTTTGCCAGAGTTTTGCCGGACTTTGCCAGACTTTGCCAGAGTTTGCCAGAGTTTTGCCGGATTTTGCCGGACTTTGCCGGACTTTGTTAGAGTTTTGCCGGACTTTGCCGGATTTTGCCGGATTTTGCCAGAGTTTTGCCGGATTTTGCCAGATTTTGCCGGACTTTGCCAGAGTTTTGCCGGACTTTGCCGGATTTTGCCAGAGTTTTGCCGGACTTTGTTAGAGTTTTGCCAGACTTTGCTGGATTTTGCCAGCGTTTTGCCGGACTTTGCCGGACTTTGTTAGAGTTTTGCCGGACTTTGCCGGACTTTGCCAGAGTTTTGCCGGATTTTGCCAGACTTTGCCGCAGTTTTGCCGGAGTTTGCCAGAGTTTTGCCGGATTTTGCCGGATTTTGCCGGATTTTGCCGGATTTTGCCGGACTTTGCCAGAGTTTTGCCGGATTTTGCCAGATTTTGCCGGACTTTGTTAGAGTTTTGCTGGACTTTGCCGGATTTTGCCGGACTTTGCCAGAGTTTTGCCGGACTTTGCCAGACTTTGCCAGAGTTTGCCAGAGTTTTGCCGGATTTTGCCGGACTTTGCCGGATTTTGCCGGACTTTGTTAGAGTTTTGCCGGACTTTGCCGGATTTTGCCGGACTTTGCCGGGTTTTGCCAGAGTTTTGCCGGACTTTGCCAGAGTTTTGCCAGACTTTGCTGGATTTTGCCAGCTTTTTGCCGGACTTTGCCAGAGTTTTGCCGGACTTTGTTAGAGTTTTGCTGGACTTTGCCGGACTTTGCCAGAGTTTTGCCGGAGTTTTGCCGGAGTTTTGCCGGAGTTTTGCCGGAGTTTTGCCAGAGTTTTGCCAGAGTTTTGCCGGATTTTGCCGGATTTTGCCGGACTTTGTTAGAGTTTTGCCGGACTTTGCCGGATTTTGCCGGATTTTGCCGGACTTTGCCAGAGTTTTGCCGGATTTTGCCAGATTTTGCCGGACTTTGTTAGAGTTTTGCTGGACTTTGCCGGATTTTGCCGGACTTTGCCAGAGTTTTGCCGGATTTTGCCAGAGTTTTGCCAGACTTTGCTGGACTTTGCCAGCGTTTTGCCGGACTTTGCCAGAGTTTTGCCGGATTTTGCCAGAGTTTTGCCGGACTTTGCCAGACTTTGTTAGAGTTTTGCTGGACTTTGCCGGATTTTGCCAGAGTTTTGCCGCAGTTTGCCAGAGTTTTGCCGCAGTTTGCCAGAGTTTTGCCGGACTTTGCCAGAGTTTTGCCGGACTTTGCCGGATTTTGCCGGACTTTGCCAGAGTTTGCCAGAGTTTTGCCGGATTTTGCCGGACTTTGTTAGAGTTTTGCTGGACTTTGCCGGATTTTGCCGGATTTTGCCGGACTTTGCCAGAGTTTTGCCGGACTTTGCCAGACTTTGCCAGAGTTTGCCAGAGTTTTGCCGGATTTTGCCGGACTTTGCCGGACTTTGTTAGAGTTTTGCCGGACTTTGCCGGATTTTGCCGGATTTTGCCAGAGTTTTGCCGGATTTTGCCAGATTTTGCCGGACTTTGCCAGAGTTTTGCCGGACTTTGCCGGATTTTGCCAGAGTTTTGCCGGACTTTGTTAGAGTTTTGCCAGACTTTGCTGGATTTTGCCAGCGTTTTGCCGGACTTTGCCGGACTTTGTTAGAGTTTTGCCGGACTTTGCCGGACTTTGCCAGAGTTTTGCCGGATTTTGCCAGACTTTGCCGCAGTTTTGCCGGAGTTTGCCAGAGTTTTGCCGGATTTTGCCGGATTTTGCCGGATTTTGCCGGATTTTGCCGGACTTTGCCAGAGTTTTGCCGGATTTTGCCAGATTTTGCCGGACTTTGTTAGAGTTTTGCTGGACTTTGCCGGATTTTGCCGGACTTTGCCAGAGTTTTGCCGGACTTTGCCAGACTTTGCCAGAGTTTGCCAGAGTTTTGCCGGATTTTGCCGGACTTTGCCGGATTTTGCCGGACTTTGTTAGAGTTTTGCCGGACTTTGCCGGATTTTGCCGGACTTTGCCAGAGTTTTGCCGGACTTTGCCAGAGTTTTGCCGGACTTTGCCAGATTTTGCCGGACTTTGCCAGAGTTTTGCCGGACTTTGCCAGAGTTTGCCAGAGTTTTGCCGGATTTTGCCGGACTTTGTTAGAGTTTTGCTGGACTTTGCCGGATTTTGCCGGACTTTGCCAGAGTTTTGCCGGACTTTGCCAGACTTTGCCAGAGTTTGCCAGAGTTTTGCCGGATTTTGCCGGACTTTGCCGGACTTTGTTAGAGTTTTGCTGGACTTTGCCGGATTTTGCCGGACTTTGCCAGAGTTTTGCCGGATTTTGCCAGATTTTGCCGGACTTTGCCAGAGTTTTGCCGGACTTTGCCGGATTTTGCCAGAGTTTTGCCGGACTTTGTTAGAGTTTTGCCAGACTTTGCTGGATTTTGCCAGCGTTTTGCCGGACTTTGCCGGACTTTGTTAGAGTTTTGCCGGACTTTGCCGGACTTTGCCGGGTTTTGCCAGAGTTTTGCCGGACTTTGCCAGAGTTTTGCCAGACTTTGCTGGACTTTGCCAGCTTTTTGCCGGACTTTGCCAGCTTTTTGCCGGACTTTGCCAGAGTTTTGCCGGACTTTGTTAGAGTTTTGCTGGACTTTGCCGGACTTTGCCAGAGTTTTGCCGGATTTTGCCAGTCTTTGCCGCAGTTTTGCCGGAGTTTGCCAGAGTTTTGCCGGATTTTGCCGGATTTTGCCGGACTTTGTTAGAGTTTTGCTGGACTTTGCCGGACTTTGCCGGACTTTGCCGGATTTTGCCGGACTTTGCCAGAGTTTTGCCGGATTTTGCCAGATTTTGCCGGACTTTGTTAGAGTTTTGCTGGACTTTGCCGGACTTTGCCGGACTTTGCCAGAGTTTTGCCGGATTTTGCCAGAGTTTTGCCAGACTTTGCTGGATTTTGCCAGCGTTTTGCCGGACTTTGCCAGAGTTTTGCCGGATTTTGCCAGAGTTTTGCCGGACTTTGCCAGACTTTGTTAGAGTTTTGCTGGACTTTGCCGGACTTTGCCAGAGTTTTGCCAGATTTTGCCAGACTTTGCCGCAGTTTGCCAGAGTTTTGCCAGACTTTGCCGGATTTTGCCGGACTTTGTTAGAGTTTTGCTGGACTTTGCCGGATTTTGCCGGACTTTGCCAGAGTTTTGCCGGATTTTGCCAGATTTTGCCGGACTTTGTTAGAGTTTTGCCGGATTTTGCCGGACTTTGTTAGAGTTTTGCCAGAGTTTTGCCGGACTTTGTTAGAGTTTTGCCAGACTTTGCTGGATTTTGCCAGCGTTTTGCCGGATTTTGCCGGACTTTGTTAGAGTTTTGCCGGACTTTGTTAGAGTTTTGCCGGACTTTGTTAGAGTTTTGCTGGACTTTGCCGGATTTTGCCGGACTTTGCCAGAGTTTTGCCAGACTTTGCTGGATTTTGCCAGCTTTTTGCCGGACTTTGTTAGAGTTTTGCTGGACTTTGCCAGAGTTTTGCCGGATTTTGCTAGACCTTGCCGGATTTTGCCGGACTTTGCCGGACTTTGCCGGACTTTGTTAGAGTTTTGCCGGACTTTGCCGGACTTTGCCGGATTTTGCCGGATTTTGCCGGACTTTGCCGGATTTTGCCAGATTTTGCCGGACTTTGTTAGAGTTTTGCTGGACTTTGCCGGACTTTGCCGGACTTTGCCAGAGTTTTGCCGGATTTTGCCAGAGTTTTGCCAGACTTTGCTGGATTTTGCCAGCGTTTTGCCGGACTTTGCCAGAGTTTTGCCGGATTTTGCCAGAGTTTTGCCGGACTTTGCCAGACTTTGTTAGAGTTTTGCTGGACTTTGCCGGACTTTGCCAGAGTTTTGCCGGATTTTGCCAGACTTTGCCGCAGTTTGCCAGAGTTTTGCCAGACTTTGCCGGATTTTGCCGGACTTTGTTAGAGTTTTGCTGGACTTTGCCGGATTTTGCCGGACTTTGCCAGAGTTTTGCCGGATTTTGCCAGATTTTGCCGGACTTTGTTAGAGTTTTGCCGGATTTTGCCGGACTTTGTTAGAGTTTTGCCAGAGTTTTGCCGGACTTTGTTAGAGTTTTGCCAGACTTTGCTGGATTTTGCCAGCGTTTTGCCGGATTTTGCCGGACTTTGCCAGAGTTTTGCTGGACTTTGTTAGAGTTTTGCCGGACTTTGTTAGAGTTTTGCCGGACTTTGTTAGAGTTTTGCTGGACTTTGCCGGATTTTGCCGGACTTTGCCAGAGTTTTGCCAGACTTTGCTGGATTTTGCCAGCTTTTTGCCGGACTTTGTTAGAGTTTTGCTGGACTTTGCCAGAGTTTTGCCGGATTTTGCTAGACCTTGCCGGATTTTGCCGGACTTTGCCGGACTTTGCCGGACTTTGTTAGAGTTTTGCCGGACTTTGCCGGATTTTGCCGGATTTTGCCGGACTTTGCCGGACTTTGCCAGATTTTGCCGGACTTTGTTAGAGTTTTGCTGGACTTTGCCGGATTTTGCCGGACTTTGCCAGAGTTTTGCCGGACTTTGCCGGATTTTGCCAGAGTTTTGCCGGACTTTGTTAGAGTTTTGCCAGACTTTGCTGGATTTTGCCAGCTTTTTGCCGGACTTTGCCAGAGTTTTGCCGGACTTTGTTAGAGTTTTGCCGGATTTTGCCAGAGTTTTGCCGGACTTTGTTAGAGTTTTGCTGGACTTTGCCGGATTTTGCCGGACTTTGCCAGACTTTGCTAGAGTTTTGCCGGACTTTGCCGGGTTTTGCCAGAGTTTTGCCAGACTTTGCCGGATTTTGCCAGCTTTTTGCCGGACTTTGCCAGAGTTTTGCCGGATTTTGCCAGAGTTTGCCAGATTTTGCGCGGGGGGGGGGTAGAAACTAATAAAATGACAACAGCAATAGTGGTAGTAGGTTTTAAAAGAAAAGAAACTAGAAAGGAAGAAACTAGAAAGGAAGAAACTAGAAAGGAAGAAACTAGAAAGGAAGAAACTAGAAAGGAAGAAACTAGAAAGGAAGAAACTAGAAAGGAAGAAACTAGAAAGGAAGAAACTAGAAAGGAAGAAACTAGAAAGGAAGAAACTAGAAAGGAAGAAACTAGAAAGGAAGAAACTAGAAAGGAAGAAACTAGAAAGGAAGAAACTAGAAAGGAAGAAACTAGAAAGGAAGAAACTAGAAAGGAAGAAACTAGAAAGGAAGAAACTAGAAAGGAAGAAACTAGAAAGGAAGAAACTAGAAAGGAAGAAACTAGAAAGGAAGAAACTAGAAAGGAAGAAACTAGAAAGGAAGAAACTAGAAAGGAAGAAACTAGAAAGGAAGAAACTAGAAAGGAAGAAACTAGAAAGGAAGAAACTAGAAAGGAAGAAACTAGAAAGGAAGAAACTAGAAAGGAAGAAACTAGAAAGGAAGAAACTAGAAAGGAAGAAACTAGAAAGGAAGAAACTAGAAAGGAAGAAACTAGAAAGGAAGAAACTAGAAAGGAAGAAACTAGAAAGGAAGAAACTAGAAAGGAAGAAACTAGAAAGGAAGAAACTAGAAAGGAAGAAACTAGAAAGGAAGAAACTAGAAAGGAAGAAACTAGAAAGGAAGAAACTAGAAAGGAAGAAACTAGAAAGGAAGAAACTAGAAAGGAAGAAACTAGAAAGGAAGAAACTAGAAAGGAAGAAACTAGAAAGGAAGAAACTAGAAAGGAAGAAACTAGAAAGGAAGAAACTAGAAAGGAAGAAACTAGAAAGGAAGAAACTAGAAAGGAAGAAACTAGAAAGGAAGAAACTAGAAAGGAAGAAACTAGAAAGGAAGAAACTAGAAAGGAAGAAACTAGAAAGGAAGAAACTAGAAAGGAAGAAACTAGAAAGGAAGAAACTAGAAAGGAAGAAACTAGAAAGGAAGAAACTAGAAAGGAAGAAACTAGAAAGGAAGAAACTAGAAAGGAAGAAACTAGAAAGGAAGAAACTAGAAAGGAAGAAACTAGAAAGGAAGAAACTAGAAAGGAAGAAACTAGAAAGGAAGAAACTAGAAAGGAAGAAACTAGAAAGGAAGAAACTAGAAAGGAAGAAACTAGAAAGGAAGAAACTAGAAAGGAAGAAACTAGAAAGGAAGAAACTAATAAAATGACACCAGTAATAATAAAAGGATTGGAATATACAAATGATGCACAGTGCAATTGCTCACCACCCGCCAATCAACACCCAGTTAATCCCCAAGCAGCGATCCCCCCGCCCCGACTCCCCCCAGTTCCTATACTAGACGTGACGTCCCATGGTACGGAATACCCCGTTGGCCAGTTTGGGTCAGGTGCCCTGGCTGTGTCCCTTCCCAACTTCTTGTGCCCCTTCAGCCTTCTCACTGGCTGGGCATGAGAAGCTGAAAAATCCTTGACTTTAGACTAAACATTACTGAGCAACAACTGAAAACATCAGTGTTACCAACATTCTTCTCCTACTGAACTCAAAACACAGCACTGTACCAGCTACTAGGAAGACAGTTAGCTCTATCCCAGCTGAAACCAGGACACAACCCCTGGTTGTTCTTGCATTAATAAGAGGAAAGACAGAGGGACTATACTAACCTTGTGAAATCTAGAAGATGGTCTTCCACCATGGCACAGCTTTTGGTGTTGACACACGCCGATCTGCTGGGAAGCACCAAGCTCCTTTCTTCTTTCATCCTCCTTGGGTCCAAACACACTAAAAACTCAAAAATGTTCTTAAAGGCAGAAAATGGTTTTCCTGAGGTTCAGGGCTGAGTCAAAGCTCCATGGTGCAAGTTCCTTTTAGTTTAAGAAAGCTGAATTAACTAGACAAGTTTACATAACCTTTGCCGAACTAAGAAGTTACATGGCTGCTCCTGACACTTGTGCCACCATTTTTGACACATCAGTAACTAACCCTTCTGGCTGTAGGCATCTGGATGTTTCCATAGTTAGCTGTAGTCTGCTGCTCCCATTTCTAGCTGGCATCAGAACAGCTCCGTACTTACAAAGACCGAGCCAAATTTTGGCTGGCAGCAGCCTCTCTGCAAAACTCTTTCCATCCTTTCCCCACTGCACATCACTGTTCTCCTTGGCATGGCCGTGCACGCAAAAACGCGCACGCAAGGAGCTTGGCTGGGAGCTGCGGTGGGGGTGCCTGCCAGAGCCCGGCCAGCACGTACAGGGGTGCAGCACACACTGCAGGAGCCTAACCGGTGTGCCTTTTCCAGGGATAGAAATGGAGATTGTGAATAGTTGTGAAGCCAACAACGGTGGTTGTTCCCATACATGCCACCACACCAGCTCCGGCCCGGTCTGTACCTGTAATTTTGGCTATCGGCTTGAAGAGGACCGGAAGACGTGCACTGGTAAGGCAAGGGGAAAAGGACATCCCTCGTTTTTACAAGCACACCTCAAGTAACAGTGAGGATCTCTGTACGTTAGCTACTCTCTGTATATGCACTACAAACAGGTTAACAAGGCTAGAAACAGATGCAAAACACCTCGAGCTCTGTAAATGCTATGAAGTTGAGGCATGTGCCTCATACTGCATTACTCTGAGCCCCCTGCAGCAAATAACCTTGCAGCAGAAACCCACCGTGGTGCTCACTACCCAGACTTTTGCTGCACCAGCATGTCAGGCTATGGTTTCATCCTGCGCTCACAGTGGGGCTGTGGCTCAGGCTCGCACAGCCAGGCTGGGTGGCTGTTTCCATCCTTCAGGCAGTCCAAAGCTGTGAGAAATCCTGGTGCCCTTCTTGCAGGTTAGTTGGAGGGACTATGCATTGAGGCACTTACTTACACCTACAGACTGCTCTTCCTATAAAATCAGCAAGCAGGAGGTTGCTAGCAAAGAGTAACAGTGTTTAGTGATGCAAAACAGTACTTACCTATCTCCATGCAGTGCAGAGTTGCAGTTCACATTGCTCAGGAAATTCTTGAATTCGTTTCCTCTTTGTTCAGTACCACCTTCTTCCTGCAGTTTTCAAGGAGCACGTCTGTCCAGGACATCTGTTGGGAACAAATACACTCCTTAACAGGCTGCCATGGGCACCCACAGTTGCTTGGGTGGGGGGGCGATTCCTCTGCCAGGAGACCAATGCAAAACCCCCAGGAACTTTGCTTTCCCCCGTGGCTCTGAGGAAGCAGCAGGAGCTGTCTCCATACAGCATCACAACACAGGGGCAAAAAAGCCAGGACCTGAAGTCTACTCTGAAAGAACATTCTTCCTTTGCATACTACAAAGCCCAGTACACTTTCTGCAGCCCAGCAGCGCTATCTGTTTTCCTACCAGACCCCTCCTCGGTCCAGCCTCCTCTGGTGGTAGGGGGATGCTTCACCAACCCCACTACTACCTGGGCACTGCAGTAATTCCACTTCATTGTGGACAAAGGGAGTCCCATAAATACAAGGGGCTTGAAATTTAAAGCCCCAGGAGCTCTGCTTTCTCCAGGTTATCTAGATCCATCCTTCAGACACTTCACTCTGAGATAGCTTGAAGGAACTGATACCGAAAAGCTGGTCAAAAGAAACTAAGTCTCAGTTTTGGAGTTTTAGAAAGCAGGCATTCTTTATTGCAGCGCTGGGTGCACGGGGGATCGCTCCACCTATCGTGCACACCAATGGGCCTAATTGTCCAGGTTAAGTACATGTTCTACAGACATACTCACTAGATCTCCAAGAAATGTTATACATATTCATTAGTTTTTCAGGAAACTACCACCATATGCAAATATCCTTTACACAGGTGCATTGAAGGTCTCTGGTGGTCTTCAGGAGTCCTCTGGTGGTCTTCCATAGTCCTCCTCACTTGTCCGCTACTTGACCCTTCTCGGATGATTCTGCGCAGTGTGATCTTCTGCATGTTTGATACATCTTATCCTAAAGAAAGCTCGTTAGTGCTTCTATTATTTATGCTTACATTTTGACATAATTCATATGGATACTTCTAAGCTAAGTTACCTAAAAGGGCTAAGGTCCTTATCTTCTTCGCAAACTGCAAGGCCATCCAAAAGCAATTTCTCACACATTTTGCAACATACAGAACCCCCATCCACCACTGATCAGCAAACAATCGGGCAAAGCAACAGCAAGGCCATTGTACCCAGAAAAACATCCTGCATCAATCCCTTCTTTTCTTTTGAGGACTTGTAGCTTACCTGCTACAGTCCTCAATATCTATGTACTAAAACTCATTTTCATGTAATTTATAGTCCATCCCTTTCAAGGGTTCAAGTAAAGTATTTTCCTGTTTCTACTTCATGTCTAATCTCATTTCTTTTCCAGTCACTATGTTTCAGCTGAACTCCAATAACGCCAAAGAAAACATTTGAGAAATATACAAACAAATATCCCTAGAGTCATTAACTAATTAATCCAACAAATAATTATTTTAACCATCCTAAATTGGGAAGCCAAGAAGTCAATTTATTCCAAATTTCCCCAAATCCCCAAGATGTATCATCCACAGCCACTCTATGTATCTGTTGGCTTTGTTTCCAAATTTCATTCAGATCTGTAGCAATCTTTCCTGATTGATCTACATAAAAACACAACAGCTAGTATTTATGACCATACAAACCACTCCCTGAGAGGCTAAAAGCATATCCAGTGCCATTCTATTTTGAAGAACCATTTTTGATAAACTAGAAACTTCAAGTTGTAAAGGTCAAATGGCATCTACAGTGTAGTTTTCAATTTGCTCAATCACTGCCAAAATATTCACTAATGTCTTTTCTAACTCACTGACTCCTAACCAAGGTGCTCTCCTGAGCCATCTCAAAAGTGTCCTTACCCATCCATTCTGGTTTCCCAAGCTCCCGATTACTGTAATAGTAGGGATTATTACTCCCAAAGTGCATGTTCCCAACCAGTTAGGAGGCAGGGCCTTTTGAGCCTTTTTCCCACATAGCCAGTACCATCCATTTCCCTTAGGAACATTCTAATATCCAGGCAGTGAATTTCATCCTTGCATCTATATAGCTCAATCACAATAAGGGTAGTGACCCATGGCATTGTTGTCAATTCTAAGGGTTTTGTAGTTAGACATTTAACTTCAGAAACATTTGGATCATACACATCCCATACTTGGAGACCAGTTTCATTTTCCCGGTTAAATTTCAGTCTTATTCACAAATTATTCCAGGATGTGTTGAAGGGGATCGGTATTCCCACTAAATCTGCACCCTTTTCTGTGTGCTCAGGGAGTTGGGAACAAGCCCAGCAATCTGATCGGTTAATGGTTTTCATGATTCCTCCAATTAGTTTGGAGTGTAGGTTCATATCCCAAATACCTAGACTCCCTGTGAATATCAAACCAAAACAAATAAAAACATATAATCACCACATTTTACCTTTAACTCTTATCTATTTTCAACCTCAGTAGCATTTCTTGTTCCACTTGCCATTGAGGAGCTGCCTTCTTAATTCTTGAATAATGAATCCAAGGGCCCTTTCCATTCAATTTTACTGCCGTGTATGTGGTTAATAAAATTTGATATGGTCCTTTCCACTTCTCCTGTAGTGGCTCCGATGTCCAAGATTTGAGGTAGACCCAATCTCCAGGTTGAAATGGGTGAGCTGGCAAATCAAGATTCAAAGATTTATTCATCACCACATACTTATTTAGTTCTCGCAATACTTTTCCCAAGGACATTAAATAATGAATTCCATCACTTTCACCTTGTATTGTCATTTCTCCTGGCAATCCAGGAGTCTGATGTGGTCTTCCATATAAGAGTTCATAAGGGCTCAAATGCTGTCTACCTCTGGGCTGTACTCTAATTCTCAATACGGCCAAAGAGAGCCTGTATCCAATCCATAGAAGTTTCTTGACACAGTTTATGTATTTGTGTCTTAAGGGTATAGTTCATTCTTTCAACTTTTCCACTAGCTTGTGGCCTATATGGAGTATGTAAGTCCCAAGTTAGATTCAATATTTTAGATAGCTCTGTAACTATCTTTGCCACAAAATGGGGACCTCTGTCTGATGACATTCCTATAGGTATTCCAAACCTGGGAATTATTTCTTTTAACAAAACCTTGACGACTTCTTGGGCTTTATTGGTATGGCAGGGAAAAGATTCTGGCCATCCAGTATACATATCTACTAAAACCAACAGATATTTCATCCCTCTTTTTCTAGGTAGTTCAGTAAAATCAACTTGCCAATACTCACCAGGTGTTTTACCTTCCGTTATTTTTTCCAACATGTACCTTGTTTTGGTTTTTTTGATTATTCCTACAACACACTCCACACCTCTCAGTCACAGATCATATACTTTCCACCATATTTCTACTAATAATTGATTTCTGCAAGTGTTTTAACAAGTTTTCAGTTCCCCAATGAACAGAATAGTGTTCTTTCCTTACTGTCTCATTTATGAGAGCCTAAGGAACTACTACTAGGCCTAAGGGTGCACACCCAGACATGTGTCTTCCATTTGTGACAAAACTATTTCCATCAGTATATAGTTCCAAGTCTGGATTACTTAAGTGGGTGTCCTTAAGGTCTGGCCTACTGGCATATACTTCTTCTATAGTCTGTAAGCAGTCATGCTCTAATTTCTTCACAAGGCTTGCTGTCAGCTTCAAAGATTCTTCTTGGGTTTCCCCTGCCAGCAAAATATCATCCACATACTGTAGTACACCACCTTCTCTATTCTCCACTCACCAGATTTCAAGTTCTTTAGCAAGTTGATTTCCAAAAATGGTGGGGCTATTCTTAAATCCTTGTGGTAACACAGTCCAGGTATATTGAGTCTTTCGCCCTGTTTCAGGATTTTCCCATTCAAAAGCAAATATTTCTTGGCTCTCTGGTGCAACCGGGACGCAGAAAAGGCATCTTTTAGGTCTAATGCTGTAAACCATTCTTGTTTTTCTGTCAAGCTTATCAAGGTATACGGATTTGCAACTACTGGATGTATATCTTGTACTATCTGATTGATAGATCTTAAATCTTAAACTAATTTATATGCTTTCCCATCTGCCTTTTTCACTGGCAGAATTGGAGTATTATACTGAGAGAATGTGAGTCTAAGTAACCCATATTTCAGAAATTTTTGTATTAATGGTAACTACCCCAACTTAGGCTCAACTTTTATAAGGTATTGCTTCAGTCTTACTGGTGTCAATTCTGCTTTTAGATCTATTCTCACAGGTTCAGCTCTTTTAGATTTCCCAGGTATTTCTCCAGCCCAAACAAAGGGAATTACCACCTCCTCCACTTCTTCAGGGATATCTTTGCGTACTTGTCTGTCTTCCTGTAACAGAAACACTGAAGCCTGGATATATTTAGATTCTGGTATTAAAACTTTTATTTCCCCTTCTTTGAATTTTATTTCTGCTTCTAATTTTTCTAATAAATCCCAGCCTATCAGGGGTTTCGGTGCACCTGGTAAGTAAAGAAACTTGTGAATGACCCATTGCTTCCCAATTTTAAGTTTTAAGGGTTTAAAGAATGGCCTTTGTTCTGCTTTTCCTCTCACACCAATAACTTTCACCATGTCAGTTCTTAATTCATGTTTTTTAGTGTTTAAAACCGAATATGTTGTCCCTGTATCTATTAAACATTCTGCTTCCTCATTCCCCAGCTTAATTATAACCAGAGGCTCTGCTGGGGAAGAGTGCTCTGCTCTTCTTCAGTCTTCCTCCTCTAAGGGTACTATCGGTACCCTCCTTTCTTTTTTGCTAATAAAGCTGGGCACTCTCTCTTCCAATGTCCTTCTATCTTACAACATGCACACTGATTCTGCCCGACAGTTGGATTCGACAGTCTGCATCCTCTACCCCTTCCACATACATTCCCCCTCATATTTCCTCTGGAAATCCCCCTCATTCCCTTTTGATATACGTGTATATTCTCAAGGGCTGCTGTTAACTTTGCATTTCCTCTCTCTCTGTTGATCTCTATTTCTATATACCATCCAGGCAATATCCAACATTCTCCCAATATCCCTAGCTTCTGCCCCCTGCAATTTTTGCAATTTCCTCTGAATATCATCAGACAATTGCCCAATAAATAGGGTGGCTAACTGGCCTTTCCCTTCCTTGGATTCAATATCTAAAGTAGTATGTTTCCGAGCTGCTTCTTTTAATCCATTTAGAAAATCAGTTAGTGACTCCTCTTTGTCCTTTTTAATTTCATACAATTTAGACCAGTTTATAGCCTTTGGAGTTGCATTTTGAATTCCAAATAATACCAGTCTCTGATATCGGGCTATCATCTCTTTGTCATCTGGGTCATTGGGATCCCACTTAGGATCCACGGAACGAAAATGATCTTCCATTTGCCCTCATAAAGTTCCTGAAGGTATTTGTGCTTGGAGATGTGTTCTTACAGCTCTCCATATCATGTCTCTCTCTGTACTATCAAACACCACTTGTAAAATAGCTTCGATATCCTGCCAATCAGGATTCCGAGTTCTAATCATCATTTCAAAAGCACTTGCCACCTTCTCTGGATCATCCCGACAACTTCCCGCGGCAACTTTCCAATTATTTAAATCTGATATTGAAAAAGGAACCTTTACTGTAATTGGTCCATCATTTCCCACAGCCTGTCACAGCAGAGCCTGCAAGGCTGGCTGTCTAATTCTCATTCGACCAGCTACTGGAGTCTGCCCCATTCCCTCAATCACACAATCACCTTTTCCCTCTTCAGACCTTTCCTCCCAACCTTCCATCTCCTCCTGTCTTAAAGTCCTTAACCCTGGTGCCACCAGCATTTCTAAATCCTCCTCCGTTTCCTCCCGAGTTAATTTTAAACACCTCTGTCCAATGCTACAGGCTGAACAATATCTTTTCAAAGTTTTCCCATTATGCTTATTCTGGTCCTTTTCCAACACAAAAGGATCAGAAGGAGCTAAATTAATTGCACGTTCCTTTTGCCAGTCAGTGTGCTGACGCAACGTGAAAAACATATCTGCATACATCACTTCATCCCATTTCTTTTCCCTTCTCAGAAACAACATCAATTGTAACAATGTATTATAATTCAATGTTCTATTTACTGGCCATTTATCCCCGCTTCCCAATTTATAAAGAGGCTGCCATTGGTTACAATAATTCACCAAATTAGATTTTTTTAACCAATCCTCCCGGGGATCCAGCAATTTGTTTCCAATGTTGCAAAATACACCCTAAAGGTGATTTCTTTATTACTCCACCGGTGGAGCTTCCAGCCCCCATTTTATACAAACTCAATTACACTATTTACACTATACACGCAATACTGACCTTTTTATAAAAACTTAATATAACTATAAATAAAATCACTACTAAAACAATCAAGTGACTGTAACTGCTATTGTGTACATACATTAGTCCAAGAAATAGGTACCTATAAAGGATTCATAACCTTTTCATATCCAATTAGGGAGACATATCCCTTTTCCATAGGGTCCTTTCCCCACATCTATCTTGCACGGTCAAACACCTGAGACTTACAGATAGATACCAATACCAAAAACCCCCAAAGAATGCCTTACTCGCAAAGTGTAGTTCTTGCTTCAAGCTCTTCAGTGTGGGGAGCAAGGTCCCTCCCGAGAAATCCCAGAGCCGGCTGAGGTTCCTGTGACCCCAGGATCTGTTGGGGTTCAGAAGCAGAGTCCCATCTGGGGTGCCAAAACTGATACCAAAAAAGCTGGTCAAAGAAACTCTAAGTCTCAGTTTTGGAGTTTTAGAAAGCAGGCATTCTTTATTGCAGCGCTGGGTGCACGGGGGATCGCTCCACCTATCGTGCACACCAGTGGGCCTAATTGTCCAGGTTAAGTACATGTTCTACAGACATACTCACTAGATTTCCAAGAAGTGTTATACATATTCATTAGTTTTCTGGGAAACTATTAGCATATGCAAATGTCCTTTATGCAGGCACATTGAAGGTCTCTGGTGGTCTTCCATAGTCCTCCTCACTCGTCCGCTACTTGACCCTTCTCGGATGATTCTGCACAGTGTGATCTTCTGCATGTTTGATACATCTTATCCTAAAGAAAGCTCGTTAGTGCTTCTATTATTTATGCTTACATTTTGACATAATTCATATGGATACTTCTAAGCTAAGTTACCTAAAAGGGCTAAGGTCCTTATCTTCTTCACAAACTGCAAGGCCATCCAAAAGCAATTTCTCACACATTTTGCAACATACAGAACCCCCATCCACCACTGATCAGCAAACAATCGGGCAAAGCAACAGCAAGGCTATTGTACCCAGAAAAACATCCTGCATCACAACACAGGGGCAAAAAAGCCAGGACCTGAAGTCTACTCTGAAAGAACATTCTTCCTTTGCATACTACAAAGCCCAGTACACTTTCTGCAGCCCAGCAGCGCTATCTGTTTTCCTACCAGACCCCTCCTCGGTCCAGCCTCCTCTGGTGGTAGGGGGATGCTTCACCAACCCCACTACTACCTGGGCACTGCAGTAATTCCACTTCATTGTGGACAAAGGGAGTCCCATAAATACAAGGGGCTTGCAATTTAAAGCCCCAGGAGCTCTGCTTTCTCCAGGTTATCTAGATCCATCCTTCAGACACTTCACTCCGAGATAGCTTGAAGGAACTGTGCAGTTCTCAACCATCTCTGAACTTGACATCAGTGTTTGTAACAGGGTAAATCAGGGAACAGAGGTCAGTGTTATGGTTGGAATCACCCCTATTTGTAAGCACACAAAACATTTAAGAACAATCTCAAACTGAAAAAATCACAGTTAACTTCCCACAGGCCTCTAGGATTCAGGATTCCTCCCTTGGCTGGGGAGCACATTGCCGAGGATGATCTGTTAACATAAAGCTCACTCATTTCAAGAGGAAAACAAGAATGCTAGCTCAGCATTTGGCAGTCAGATCAGTAAGAGCCTACCAGAACTGGTCACAGAGCAATTTTAGCAAGTACTGTCACCACTGCAAAGCTAGACGCATACTAACATCCAGCGCCCTTTGTTTTTCATTTAGATATCAATGAATGTGACAGTGGGTCTCACTGTTGTCAGCAAGACTGTTACAATTATCCTGGAGGCTACGAGTGTGCCTGCTATGCTGGATACAGGCTCGGCACAGATGGCTGCGGGTGTGATGGTAAGCAGAAACATCTAGCTGGAGTCCTGCAAGCGCCAGCGACGCTGCAGTCCTCTGCCTTGCAGCACGGCAAGAGACGCATACGGAACGGGTGCCTCTAGTTCTGGTTTTTGTATTTTGTCAGCCTCAGTCTGCTTAGTGTGAGGACAACTCAGCTATTCTAACCCACACACTAGTCCACCACAACCGAAGAGTAGCAACAGGGCTTTTGAACACACTGATATCAAACTGGGATAACTCAAAATGAGTTGGTCCAGGTCTGACTCCAGTAGTTCACAGAAGTCATTTCATGTTCAACCCCAGAGGCCAACATTGCCCATCATTTTCACCCAAGAGATACAGGCAAAGAAAAGCATTTGTATAAAATAGAGCTAAGACAGCAACTAACACAAGCTTTTAATAAAGAGAACAAAAAATTGTCCTACCTGGTTGCGAACAGCCAGGCATTGCCTCCAGTTTCTCCCAGCTCATACCAGTTCTCCTGTGAGCTCTGATAAGTCACCTGCTTAGCAGAAAGAAGGTGGGGCTTTTTTCCTCCTAATGAGTTGTTCTCACTCTCCGATAACATTCCACAGGTGAAGCCTCAAGCTTACCCACCTCTTTGTACACAATCAGTGACAGATGTGAACTCGAGCCCAGCACACAGTATTTGGAAACCCAGGGCTCCCTGAATCACTTGGGTAGCATCACTCCATTTTTAAGAGTCAGATGGCTTCACGTCACTAGCAGAGAGGATGCCATCAGCCTACTTGCTGATCTGTGGACAAAAACATATCTGGGCCCCTGTCCTGTACAGAGGGCATGCTCCCATTACACCAGAGTATCCCATGCTTTTTAGATGTGGACGAGTGCTCTTCACATAACGGTGGATGTGAACACACATGCCAGAACCAGCTAGGGTCTTTCCAGTGTGGCTGTGAGATCGGATACAAACTGGATGACGACCGAAGGAGCTGTATCCGTAAGTGCAACGCCTGGGCACCGCAGGGGTGAGCGGCGGGCTGCCCATCCCTCTGCCCTGCTCACCCCCAGCATTGCCTCCCCTGCACAGAACCCAGACCAGCCAGGGCCAGCACAGGCTGGAGCTCATTAGCCCTGCACACCACCTTTTCCAGCTTTTTCACAGCACTTAGTGCTATTAGCAGGGGAAACAACTCACACCACCAGTGGAAAGCTTTCCCCTGACACGACTGGTCCTATTTCAGCCACATTGCACAGCACTTCCCAAAGGGGCATAGGGGATTTTGGCACAGGTACACCTAGGACAGTCTGTAGTGGTGACTCTGCATTAACCAAAGAACCAGAACCCTTTCCACAGTCCCCAGCCTCTACAGTTTTTCCTTACAAGAAATAATAGATTTTGCTTTTTTAAGCAGTAGTGTCTCTATCCCACCACCAAACGCACTATCACCCGACTTACTCACTTAGTAGGGCAGCCAACACCCCACTCGCTTCATCTAACGACCCCCAGCAGCATCACCCAGGTCCCCAGAAAGGCTTTCCAAGGTCTGGACCCAGAAGAGCAGCACTGATCACCTCCAAGCTCTGGCCAAACTGCTGAGCCTCCTCCGGGGAGTGGCTTTTATAGGGTCTACAGCCCCTGCCCTGGCTCCCAAGTGTGCCTCTGCTTAGCTTGATTGCTGGCATTTAACCCTTGCCTGCCCTGCAAGGGAAGCAAACCTGTAGCTGATGATAGATACTTTTTCCAAAAGGAGAACCAAGCTGAAATGCATTGCTTACTTTTGTTAGATGGGCAGTCCTGTTTAATTTTCCACAAAAGAATTAACTTCCCTGAAAACTCAAAGAGTGGCTCTGGTCAGAAAAATGGCAGGGCAAAGGCGATGGGGTGAGCGTGAGCTCAGTTACCCAAGAAGCCAGGGCTGTGTGTCAAGGTTAAGGTCAAAGCTTCTCCCATTGATTTTAAAGTCACTTAGCTGGCCCGTGCCCATTCTAGCCAAAATGAACAAGCAAACAAGTTGCAGAAATTTTAGAGGTGTCAATATAGAGAGAGCTTAGTGGTGCAAAGCATGCCAAATCAGATGCAGATGCAGCAACCCTGTCCAGATGTTTCTGGTTTCCCTTTCTTATTACACAGGTTCTGTCCTACTGTTCACCTCTTAGAGATCTTATCTCTTTTCCCATTTTGACATTGTCATCTCCATGACCGCTTCCCTAGCTCTAGAGGACCCTGTGGAAGCTCTGGACGGCCGGCGCCCCGTTATCCGCCCAATCCCTCACGTTGCAATCCTGCGAGATGAATTTACCCAGCTCTTTAATGATGACTATGAAGAAGAGGAGGAAGAGATGGAAGCAAGAGGAGAGCACACACTTTCAGAAAAATTTGGTGGGCATTTCGCAGCACTGGTAAATGGCACGCTTTGCTTGGAAGTCTTCAAAATTAATCACACGTGCTGGGTTTATTCGTGTTCGGTGCGCGTACCCGCAAGACTTGTCGAGTACCTTTCCTATGCGCACAGAACCCGTGTTAGGGCGCAGATGCGTTTAGCTTTGCCGCAACCTGCACACGGTGCGGGGGTTGCTCTGCTCAAACTCTCCGAGATGCCGAGGCAGCCTTGGGGAAGGCTCTTCACCCGCAGCGCTTCTCATTGCAGTCTGCCTGGAGCACACGTTCGGCCCCGACTGCAGCCTGACCTGCGAGGACTGCCAAAACGGAGCCGCGTGTGACACGGAGGAGACGGGCTGCGAGTGTCCGGCGGGCTGGACCGGCATCGTCTGTAACCAGAGTGAGCGGTGCCGAAGGGCAGCGGGTGAAAAAGCTCTTCTCGCCCTCGCTGCGAGCCGCGCGTGGGGCTGCGGCAACCGGCTGAGCTTTGCCTCTCTTTCTCCCCCCAGCCTGCCCGGTCGGCACCTTCGGGAAGAATTGCAGCCTGACCTGCCGCTGCCAGAACGGCGGCACCTGCGACCCCGCCACGGGCGCCTGCCGCTGCCCGCCCGGGGTGGCCGGCGAGCTCTGCCAAGACGGTAAGCCCGCGGCTCTCCCCTCGCCCGCTCCGCGATCCCTTTCCTTCTCGCCGCAGCCCTCGGCAAGGCGCAGGGACCCGCCGGCGTGCGGGCTGTCTCGCCTCGCTGCAAAAAGGCAGGACAGTGTCTCTGCTGGGCTTTGAAATCGAGCGCCAAACCCTGGGGCCTCGCTTGCAGGTTTCTTTTCTCCCTAAAACGTTTTCCTCTAAGGAAGTAGCAATGTTCCTGAGGTGCCGTGCAAGTGATGGTCCCCAGCCTGCAGAGGCAGCTCATTTCTGTTTCTCTCAGCGCATTAGTAGAGCATTTGCCGTAATTTGATAGAGGGCTATTACAGCCACCTCTGATGCCGCTCTTTGATGTTCCAGTTGTGCTTCCCTGAAGCCTTAAAATGTTTTCCACAGGACGCCTTACACTGGCCCCTTTCTAGCTGTTCACTGAAAGCATCTTTCAACTCTTTTGTCGACCCATCCCAGTGTGAGCGGCTCTAACACATCCCTGCTCCATCTGACTCGGTGGGTCACCTAGTCTTCCGTGCAAAAATGTCATTTTAATAAGGAAAAGCTGGTAGAGGGGATTCTTCACCCACAAAAGAGTGTTCCAGGCAGCATGCCTTCTCTTTGCACTGGAAGACCTTTGCAGTCCCTGTTCGCTACTCAGCAATGACCATGGGCTGCCATCTCTATTTCACTGGACATTCAGTGGCGGACACAGAAAAGAATGTCAAAAACGGATGTTCAGTGGTAACTTTATAGAACTGTGGAGGTATTTTCCACTGAAGAAAAACCAAAGCATTGAAAAGTTGTGACAACAGTAGTTACCCAAAGTACCCAAAGGAGGTGCCAGTTGCTGTTGGTATTTGTTTCTCGCTCCCAAAGAGTTAAAATCTGGGGGACATAATCTAAAAACGCAGAAAGAGTGAGACAATAGGAGATGCCGACCAAATGACTTCAGACAAACGGTCAGGAGCATCTGGGAAGTATTACTGAAGGAGGAGACCGAAGCAGAATGTAAATGAATGCAAGAGATACCCCCACCTTTTCTTTCTGTAGGAAGGAGGTGATTGAGGGGTACAGAGAAAAAAACAGGAAGGTGAGATTAAAATAAACAATGAAGAACTGATCTGTTGTCCCAGGGTGGCATTTCCTCTGCTTAGACCGTCTGCTCTTCTTACCATACGGGAGAAGGCATGTGCTGCCTGGACAGATGCTGGCCGGAGCTTTCTGCTGACACAGTCTGTCTGCCATGTGCTTCTAATATTAAGGTCTTTAGCATAACAGAGAAAGAACAGTAATTTATTCCCTTAATAGTGCAAATGCCGCTGCTGTTTATCAATGGGAACAGCCTCGTGGATTACTTTCTCCCGTATGAAAAACTTGACTTCTCAGAGCCCTGCAGGGTAGGTTTCTAGCACGACCAGCGTTACCGTTTCGAGCGCGGTGCGGAGCCGAGGGTGCCCTCCGGGCACCCTGGATGGCTGCAGAGCGGCAGCAAGCGAAACGCGCTGCGACACTCCGTGCAAGGACAGGAGTGCCGACCGCTGAAGCAAGCTGGTTTTGAGCTGATGCAGGGAATCTGATTGCTCTTATCATTACCTTATTGCGTAGAGACACAATCTGGTCAGAAAACAAGCCAGCCTTCTTTTCAACACTAGCTGTGTCCTTTGCCTAGGTTCGTTTCCGCTGCTATGCGGCTTTGATTTTGGTACGGTTTTCCCGTGGTCTGCCAGAAAAAAAACCAACCGGCCCAAATTGGCTCATCTTCCCCAAAAATCTCTCTCTATTACTAGGGTGTCCGAAAGGATTTTTTGGGAAACAGTGCAGGAAGAAGTGCAACTGTGCCAACCGGGGTCGTTGCCATCGGATTTATGGAGCCTGTCTCTGCGATCCTGGCTTGTACGGACGGTACTGCCACTTAGGTATGCGTGTCCTCACCTTTTTTACGAGAGATGTGTTATTCTCAGATTACAGCCTTTCTAGAGGCCATCCCTGGGAAGGGCCAGCGCCGGGTGGCAAGGTTTCTGTCCCTTGCGCTCTGTCGTTTGGCCTCGCGGGTCGCTGACCAGCTCCTTCCCTCTGCATCCAGTTTGCCCCAAGTGGGCGTTCGGCCCCGGCTGCTCCGAAGAATGCCGCTGCGTGCAGCAGAACACGCAGGACTGCGACAAGAGGGACGGCTCCTGCCGATGCAAACCCGGCTACCGCGGCAAGCGCTGTGAGACAAGTGAGTGGCCGAGAAGCATTCACAGAGCATCCCCCTCTCTCCTCCCACAGCCTCTTTTCCCCTAGTTATTGTTCTGGGGGGAACGGCTCAGCTCGCTTTCCACCCGCCTGAGACTGCCTCGCCCCTCACTGTTTAGATGAGGAGCAAAACTTGCTATCAGACTCGGTCACGTTCAGTTAGCGCAGCCGGGTGGGAGTGCCTGTAAATGGGGATGGTGGACGTCATCCAGCCTGCTGCGCCCAGCTATCGGCTGGGGAGGGTGCTGGTCAGTGCCCGTCGCCGCGAGCTGGGGCTGCCTGCTCTTCCAGGGTCGACCGAGTAATGCCAGATGCTCTTTCTTTTGAATTACGATTGTTGACAGGCTGCGACCCTGGCTATTACGGGGATGGCTGCAAGAAGAAATGTAGCTGTTCTCCAGAAGCGTCCTGTGACCGTGTCACCGGAGAGTGCTGGAAGGAGTGTCCCCCCGGGTACCACGGGGAGAACTGCCACCAAGGTAAGGCAGGGGCCCTGCAAGGCAGCTCTAAGCCTGCTGTGAACTCACGTCTCCTCCTCACGTGTACAAACTTCTTCACCAAACCACGTGAAGAGACTTGCAGAATCCCTCCCGTGCTCTCTCAGACCCCCGAGCCCACCGCAGTTGATCTAATGAGCGAGAAGTTGAAACGGCTTCAGAGCTGCTGTTCGCAGGTCTGTCTTTGTAAAACGCTGCCATCTCTTTAAAGCGGCGAGCAGGAGCTCTCATCCATAATGAATCATATGCAGAAAAGGAGAACAAGGTCTCGCTTTTTCCTGCCACTGGGGCATCTCTGCTTTTGTAGATGAAGGTGATAGATACCTACTTATCTTTTTCCCCCTTTAATGTCTTTTTAATTCCAGGCAATCGGTGCCCAGCAGAATGGTATCGTATTTTCCACTCCATTTTCTTTTCCACATTGAAACTCTATTTGATCTGCAAGTGGAAAAGAAAATTTTGTATTCTGTTTACATTGTCAGGATTTAAACGTCTGCCTCCTAGAGCAGTTTGCTGCCCTTCACCTAAAGGGCCAGTTGACGGCATGGTAACTACACTGCACAAGATCCTGGGAGATAGTTGGGGTTTCAGAGAGCTTGACTTTCTTCAAACAAAGGTGTTTTGAGTGAACCTAAAGGTGGTAAGTCATTGGCACAAGGTGATGATTACAAAACAGGAACACAGTTCTTGGAAAATAATACCTTGTGCCAGCCTCAGAGCTGATCAACACCTGAAAAGCCAACCTCCCCCTGTTGTGAGGTCGTCTCCTTCCGAATCACAGTTCAACTGGTTGGTTCCAACAGAAAATGCAAAAAGTAGTTGGACTCTCAAAGTCCACACCTGAAGACACGCTGCATTAAAAGAGGCTCACGGTGTTCAGCGCCTGAATTTTGATTCAAGCATCCCGGGACTTTCTGCACTAACTTACGTATATCCAAGCATTCCATCCACACCCACCCCAGAAATTATAGCTATTAACCTAATGAAGCTGCTAGCACATGATTATCTTGCATAACACCACAGCGGATAGAACATAGCCGGTCTGTTGGTCAGAATGAAAGCTGCAGATGCTCACAAAAAGTTCCGACGCAAGCAAGCGCTAGCAGAGCTAAGCAGCGTTAGGAGGAGTGATGCGAGCGGCTTTTGCAGGGCTCGTGCCCCCTCGCAGGGGTCCCGGCAGCCCCGGACCCCCCTGCCATGGCGGGATGCGGCTGCCTCCAGAGCCACGCGGCGCCTCGGCGGGCTGGGTGCTTTTGGTGGGGATATTTTTAAAAAGAATAAGAAAGGAGCTTAAGCCTGTAGGGGGGAGTCACAGGAAATAACACAAATATTTGTATAGAAATAGTAGGCTCTTGGCTGTTGTTCGGATCTGGAAATTATTAAAGGGTGAAGACAAACATCTGCCATCAATTAGCAAAGAGGAGGAATAACAAAAACTCCACTGTGTCACTTGAAATCTACGCGCTGGTGTGCTTTTCCTCCGTGATCTGTGAACGCTGGTGTGTCTGCGTCTGCCGAAGCCTTACCAAAGGTTGGCCTCGGTGAGCAAAAAGGACTGCGGGCACGGAGCTCTTCTGGGAGGCTCAAACAGGATCTGAGGCTCCGTGGGCCTGAGGCCCTCAGTCTGCACATAATTAGCTGGCTGCTAAATTGTGTCACGGGGTACAAAGAGCAACCCGAGCTTTCTGGTATCAGCAGTACCGCCCTGGCGTTCAAAGCAGAGGGAAGGAAAAGCTCTTCCTCCTCCTGCGGGTGAGGATGTTCCTTCTTTATCGCTTTACATCGATGTACCTGCTGCAAACCTTGCTGCTGCTTAAAAGCCTGGCTTCCAGATTCCGGAGGCATTCAGCTGGGGCGGTAAAAACCCCCCCCAGCATCTCATAGAAGTCAAGGGATGGTTTGACGGGTTTGGGGGCTGTGGACGCGGTGTTCTGCACCCCGGCACAGAGCGAGCAGGGTGGCTCGGGTCGCTGGCCGTGGGATGAGCCGGTGTGTCTGGGAGGCAGAGCGAAAGCCCACTTTTCCAGACCCGTTTGCCCGGCTGCCGGCACCTGCGGCGAGGGAGCGGGTTATTTTGCAGAATCGTATTCACAGACTGGAGACCAGTTTGGCCTCAGCCGCTGGGCGTGCGACCGGTCGCTCTGGTACAAAGAAATACTAGTCGGAAGGGCAAGCGGCAACAGAGATGGGATACTCAGGCAGGCAAATCGAGGCCATGGGGTGAAGTGCTAGAGGTTGCTGGTGACTGCTGTGGATAACGGAGCATCACATCCAGGCACACGAGCGCAGTCTTCCCCTGCAGCGTGGGAACCGGTCGCAGCCGGGCTTTTCCTCGCGGAGCCGGCAGCATCTTTGGGATGCGGGGTCTGATGGGTGGTAGGCTCTTGGGAAAGGCACCTCGGGAGGGGACGGTTTTCACACCGCTGTTCTCGACGCAGAGTGTCCGGAGGGGAAGTTCGGGGCGGGCTGCCGGCGGTCCTGCTCCTGCGGCGGATCGCCCTGCGACCGGAGCACGGGGCAGTGCCTCTGCCTGCCAGGCTGGACGGGACACGACTGCGGCCAAGGTGAGGAGGCAAGAGCGGCGAATGCGCCGAGGTAGGGATTTAGGCGTATAGCTGTTGGTTTTCTTTTGCTAAAATTCATTTTAGAAACATCTAGTGCAATTAGAATCGCCTTTGTGGAAAATTAGGAAGAATGGAGCTTTTGATGGTAAGCCTTAAACGATCGCCTTGGCTAGCTTAGCTCTGTGGCTGAAGCTGAGTGAAGTACAAGTAAACATACGCAATAAAAAAGATGAAGATGTTTTCGGTTGTTGCAGTCCTTGACATTGGAAAGGAGTCTTTCGTTACTGATGTGCATTTTTAGCTGCTTTCACCGTATTACTCCTTAACTGCTGGAAAACTAGAGAATCCTAAATTAAAAAGTTTTACATGATTATACAGTATTACAGCAGCTGGAAGATATTAGTCATATATAGATGTCCTGCTCCTAATAGTTTGACTGAGCAATAAAACCATGCATGCACAGTGCTTACCATACATTTCAAACTGACTTTTTTCCAGGCCCTGGAGCAGCTTAGGAGCAGTTAAGCAAGGATTCTTGCCCCAGTTTTATCAGTTCTTAGCCTTTTGCTTCTCCTTTGCAACTAAAAGCAGATCTGGGAATGCTGACTAGCGTGCTGTCCGGTAGTGTGACAGCAGCTGCAAAGACCCTTTGCCAGCAACACCATTTCCTAGCAAGGAGCCCTTGTAGCTCCCCACGAGTAGATGCGAATCCAAAATTGACATGAAAGCACTGGACTAAGATCAGAATAGCACTTACCAGGGCTCACACGCTGTTTATAAAACAAACAAAGCAACGTTGTCCCCGCTAGTAGCCACATATCGCCAAACAAAAGTTCGTGCTTTGCGTGAAGCACGAACACGAACGAGAAAGGGGACGCACTGCCGTGCACCAGAAAACGGACGGTCCCCCTTTACGCCTCGGCTGTGATCCCAACGCTTGTGTGTCCTCTCTCTCTGCCCGCGCTGCAGCTTGCCCTGACGGCCGCTGGGGCCAGGGCTGCCAGGAGATATGTCCCGAGTGTGCGAACAACGCCAGCTGCGATCCCGCCACGGGAGCCTGCCTGTGTCCACCCGGCTATACCGGCCGCCGCTGCCAGGACGGTGAGTGCTGCCTGCCGTCGGGTCCCTCACGCCTGAACGGCTGGCTCCAGCTGGAATGAGAGCTATTTAGGTCGACCTGGAGTAGCTGCTCTAGCGAGCAGAGCATCCAGCTATCGAGCAGGCACTGCCCAGAGCAGGACTTAGCACCGCGCACGCCTCCGCTGCCTCAAACTTTGGGGCACGGGCTGGGTTCTTCCCCTGAAGCCCCTCTATCCTACCTTCCCGGTGGTAACTTTCGCACCCGCAGAAAGGGAGGCGAAACCCTAAGCCCCTCGTCCCGTTCAGCCCAGAGCCGAGCACCCAGGCTCGGCGGAGGAGCGTCGGTGCTCGTGGCGGCTCTGCAGAAACACGCCGCGGTACCCGTCGGGTCTCTCGGGAGGGCAGTCCTCGCCGCGGTGTTAGAGCAGCCATTTGCAGTTAGTCCGTGTCTACATTGGCAGTGTGTCCGCCTGGCTGGTTCGGCCCAGATTGCCAGCTGAGCTGCAGCTGTGGGAACGACGGACATTGCCATCCCGTGACGGGGACGTGCAGCTGCGCGCCTGGCTGGACGGGGTACAACTGTCAGAGAGGTATCGTACCGCTCTTTGTTATCCGTCGCTCCTAGAAAGCGCTGACCTGTGCTGTCGTTTCCTTCATTGCCATCTTTGTGCTGTGCCTCTGCCAGAGAGGTCTCTCCAAAATCCTTTAGGTTTCTCCGCTCTGTCCTGCCTGTGCCATCAGGTGCCGCTCGCCTTTCTGTCGCGGGCTTGCTCGCAGAATGAATTCACATTATATACGTGCTAATGTAGCAGCCGGTCTCACCGTCGCGCTGAGTTTTCTGAGGACCCACAGCTGCGTTTGTCCTTCTGCCCGAGGCAGCAGCTGTAGTCAATGGAAATAACACCCCGAGGAGCAGGCAGCGCTCTCCCCGCGCTTTTGCTGACCGGAGAAGCAGAGCGGGTGGCACGCGTGCCATTAAGGGTCGGTTCCCTCCTGTGTTTCAGCCTGCGATGCAGGTCGCTGGGGCCCCGACTGCGCTCACACCTGCAACTGCAGCAACAGCGACGGGAGCTGCAGCGCGGAGACGGGGCAGTGCGTCTGCGACGCCGGCTACACGGGCGGCCGCTGTGAAAAGAGTGAGTGCTGCCCTGCTCGCCTTTAAGCCGAGCCAAATGATGCAGATTTAGTTTTCGGGGGGGGAGGGGGGAAGGCATTGCACAGGCAGGCCAGGAGGCTTCTGCCTTGTCCCCATAGAGGGAGATGGGGAAGCTGTGCTGGAGAATTCTCCAGCAGTGTTTCTTGGTTCAGTCACAGAAATTCAGTCCCCGTGCCCCGTCTCTGATGTCGCCAGCCCTGCCCTGTCCTGAGGGTAGTTGGGTGATGTGGGCGCACGTCTGTAAGGGACAGGGTAGAGCCCGCTGGTCGTTACAGAGCAGCAGCCGCCAGATACCGTTATTGCCATTCGGAGCCTGAGCTGCTGCCTTAGCAGAGCTTCCCGGGGACGCCGGGAAAGGACAGGCTCCTCAGTCTCGTTTGCTTCTGCTTGCCAGAGTGCCCTGAAGGATGGTTTGGGCTGAGCTGTCGGCACCGGTGTCAGTGTGACAACGGGGCTGCCTGTGACCACGTCAGCGGGGCCTGTACTTGCAGCCCGGGCTGGCGAGGAACCTTCTGTGAACACGGTAAGTACCTTCGCGTGAGGACCCAGCGCTGCCAGCGGCTCCCACGGACCACGGTCTCCTTGCCAGCGGGGTCAGCAATCCTTGTCTGGCTTTGCTATTCTGTTGCAGCGGAGAGAATCCCTCGGGACGGTGATGGGGAAAACCGCGTGTCCACAAGCTGCTAAGTCTCTGGTTTTAATTCTGAAGGGAAAAGGTCTAGGAAAAAAAAAAGACTAACAAAATGTAAACGAGGAGTAAACGCACAGCTGCCTTGGTCGCCCGTGTGTGTACACAGGTTGCACACTGGGTCTCGGAGCAGCCTCTCCACGGGGTCCCTGGTACAGGGTTCTGGCTCCCCCACCAGCCTGCTCGGTCTCGTGGTGGTCAGAAACCTAATGCCATTGCTCTTCCGATCCCCCCCAGCTTTGTCCTGCACCTTGAACGTCCGTCATGGACACGCATCCAATATTCTTCTGCCCTGCCAGGGGGAGAGAGCCATTAACAGGGGGCTGTCACACCGGCGCGGCATTTTATTGGCGAAAGAGGCCACCAAGAGGCATCTCTTCTCTGCTGGGAGATTTCCAGCTGTCTGTATAGGCATTTTGTGGGGATTCCTCCTTTGTTTTCTGCAGCCTGTCCTGATGGATTTTACGGACTGGAGTGCCGGCAAGCCTGCGACTGCCTGAACGGCGCCCGCTGTGACCATGCAACGGGCCAGTGCCACTGCCCCCCCGGCTGGGACGGTCCCCGCTGCGGCCAGCGTAAGTGTCGCTGCAGCCTGGCACCCGCCCTCTGCGGCTGGGGATGGGATGGGATGGGATGGGATGGGATGGGATGGGATGGGGCGGGATGGAGCGAGGCAGGAGCAGCCCTCTGCGAGGCACTCGGGAGCCCTCGCCGTCTCTTGCGCTGCTAGGTCATAGAGCCTTGAGGTTTAGGTGTCTGTTCTCCACATGTGATTTTCTCTGCATGGAAGTTAATTCTGTGCATCAGAGAAGTATTTGGTTTCGGAGAGGGACTGGGGGTCTCTGGCGGAGCACATTGTTATTGACTGTAATGAGGGCTTGGGCGTCTGGCAAAACAGTTCCCTAAGAGATAAAATGATGGTGAAGATAGTAACACTGTCTGTGTTTGGATGTCAGCCACCTGTAGAATACAGCTGTTATTTCCCCATAGCATCATAAAAAACAACTTACTTGCACAGCTGTCCAAAGCAGCCGCGCACCTGTGTGGGTTCCTCTCCCAGACGGATGGTTAGTAGGAGCCTGGTTGATGCAATTCATACCTGCTGCCTAACAGTTTTGCCTGCTTCTGCTCTCACGAAGCGTGCCAGGAGAACAGGTACGGCGAGAACTGCAGCCAGACATGCAACTGTTTCAATAACGCTACCTGCAACCACGTCAGCGGCCGATGCCTCTGCGCAGCCGGGTGGACAGGACCCACGTGCCAGCAAGGTAACGCACCTTACGGTCGCTTCCCAACCCGGACTGTCTGTTTCCTCTGCCAGCGTGTGTTAAAAATGCCGTTTCTCGGGGTGGGTCGGAGTTTTCGATGGAGTAGCAACTATAAAAAGCTGAGACTGTACCATAGCAAGGCCAGCTTGCAACTAAGATCGTCCTTTGCTTCCTGAGTCGGTCGCAAAGAGAGAAGCCAAGAGGTGACCTTGTCCCAGAGAACCAGAAATTGCAGTTTCATAGCAGCACATAGAGTAACAGCTCGACGGTCCACTGCTCTGAGCATTCAGGCACCAAGTCAGTGATGCCTCTAGGCACGGCTTAGTGAAACTGTGCACAAGAACAATTATTCATGCAGTTAAATGGCTTTTTTTCTCTGCCAAGCCCTGACACTCTCTGGGTCTAGGAGAGGGGGATGTTCTGCAGCTCAGAACCGAAGGCGCTGGCTACCAACTGAGCATCTCTCCTGGCTGCTGAATTCACCCGACCTTTTTTCTTTTGTGTATTTTCCACCAGCAGCGCTAAGAAAGCTCTGAAGAGATGAGGCGCCCAGTGCCCTGTGTCATCACTGCCTCTTACCTGAGCAGGCTAAAATACCGAATGTCTTTATGTGGGCAGCTAAGCAGCCTGAGGGTGTCGTTGGCTCCTCTCCCTGCAAGCAATAATGGCTTTGTTTTATATCAGGCCGTCCACCTATGGCTCTTGGCAAGGCTACCAGCGGCGTGGTGTTTGCCTTCGGAGCTGTTTTCTGACCGTTCGCCCTGGTTTTCCCGCAGCGTGCCCGGTGGGTTTCTACGGGAGGAGCTGCCGCCAGCGCTGCCTCTGCCAAAACGGTGGCACGTGTGACCCCGCCACGGGGCTCTGCGCTTGCCCCGAAGGGTGGACGGGGCTGGCCTGCGAGCTGGGTGAGTACCGGTGCTTCGGCAGCGCCGAGAAACGGCGCCTCTGGCACAAACTTGTCCCGTTTCGGCCTCGTTTTCCTCGGAAGGCAGGCTGCGCCGTCCTCGCCGGCGCGCCTTCGGGGAGGTGGGGGGTCGGGACGGCGTTTCACCCTGTGCCCCCTCCTAGAGTGCGCGCAGGGACGGCACGGGGCGGACTGCCGGCAGCGCTGCGAGTGCCGTCACGGGGGGCTCTGCGACCGCCAGAAGGGCCACTGCGTCTGCCAGCCTGGCTGGACGGGCGAGAAGTGCGAGAGCCGTAAGTGGGGCAACAAGGTGGGGGGGGGGTCCTGACCGTGGGTACCGTGTGCTGCGTCAGTGCCCCGCTGCGGCACAAGGGGGGACCTGGGTGGGGTTTAAGCAAAAAGAGATAAAATTTGGATTTCAGTGCTGCAGAGAGAGCTCGTGGGTGCCAGGATTCTGGCTGTGTGCCCCGGTTTTGCCTACCACTGTGCTTTCTGCTTTCCCTAAGGCAGTGGTGTATACTGGTGGACCAGCGCCAGTGGGAAGGGGCTGGGGTTCCCAAAGGCACAGGTCCCCGGCCACCAGTGCAAAGCCGCAGGCTCCGAGCAGGGCAGCGATCCCCCTGTCCCACTCCCTGCACGGTGAAACCAAAATGCCAAGCGAAGATCTTCTTCTGTTCCATTTATTTTAAGAGTAACAGAAGCTCATCTCCTTTCCATTGTTTCTTCTACTCTTCCCTGCATGGCCTGATCGCACTGACCTTAAATGCCTGGCTTCAGTCCTAAGCCCCAGCAAATAATTACGTCTGTCATTCGGCAGGCTCCTGTGTTCACCTTATCTTTAAAGGTAACACACACATACCCTGGCAATCCCTTTACTATGAGGAAGTGTTGAAAAGGCTATTGGCCTAAGAGCAGCAACAGGGACTTGCATCGAGTATCAGGACACCAAGAAGAGATCCACAAGCTTCTTCCCTTTCAGGGGTCATGGCTCCTCAGCCTGGCATATTCCTTACATTACGGTGTAAAAGGCATGCCTTAGCCCAATGCCATTACTTGTCAGCGGAATTCTGGCCATAAGGGAGCTGCCCGCTGAAGCTAGGTCTACCATCAGCCTCACCAAAGTGCTCTCTGGTTTTCTGCCTGGGATTGTCTCTGTTTACGGCGGCTGCGGCTGGCAGCTGAGCCTTGGCCACAGAGTCGAACCTGCAGCCCACCTCGCTGGCCGAGGGCGAGCCACCGCATTCTGCTGCATCCTCAGGCACGTCATCCCCTCCCAGTGTCGCATCACACACACTTCCAAAACCCCACACCGAGACCAGCAGCAAGGTCCATCGTCACGAGGCAGCGTTAAACTGCCAGGGTGGCAATTATGAAGGACAGGCAGGGGGAGGTTTTACCTTCCAGGTAAAAAAACACAACCTGTGGCTGTGGCCATCACATCCCGGGGACTTTTCCTGCCTTACCCCGTGCCCGGTTGCTTGACCCGAGCTCACCCGCAGGTTCACTTTTATAATTTCTGTCAACATAAGTTAATTAAAAAAACCCATCCGCAAATGCAGAAATTGTAAGACTTTTTTTTCTTAAAAAAGCTGGAATCCTCTCCTTGGCTTCCCACAGAGCTCTATTTCAGACTGAGTATATGTGCAAGTGTCTGCCCAGCTGTGCACAGTGCAGCCGCAGTCTCACCACAGCTGCATGTACAAACTTGGCCCTTGCATGGACAAGCAACCTGTTTGGACGGCTGTATGGGACTTACTGATTTTTTTGCATTCATTCATGAGGCAGGAGTGAAAATGAGGTCCGTAGATTTTGCACCTGCAGCGCTAACTTCTGCACTGTTCTGGTACCGCACACATTTTGTTTTGCAGCTGCTTTAGAAACCAGGTGCTTCTATGACAACAGAAGAAGCAACAAAACTAAACGATTGCTGCCGTGATCAAAATATACTGTGCTGGCACCCAAGCCTCATTAAACAGTGCCAGGATAACACTTCCAAAACCACGTGGCGCAGTTAAAGAGAGCCTTTCTTTAGGTGACCGCCAGCGGTACACCTCACGCTCGGGTACCCTGAGCAGATTTGACTGGTGATGCTGCCGGGACACTCGCGCTCCTGCATGCAGGGGCAGGGGGCATGCGTTTGGGTGCAGGCTGTGGGGCGATTTCCCCCGCCATACGTGCCGTGGGGGGAGAGAGGGACCGATGCTGCCCATCACCACTGAACCAAAGGCAAGGGGGTCCTAAGCTCCAGCCACACCACTTGCTGGAGCGATAATGCCTTCGCGGGCTGGCAGAGGCCACCGGTCTTGTCACAGCACCGCTCTGGCTTGGCAGGAACGAAAGGGGCAGAAATAAAGCGAAGCGTGTGCCTACAGAAACCGCAGTGAACCAAAAGACCCACGTCACCTTGTGTAACTTGTCGTCTCTCCCCTGTTTGCATCTCTGAAGCTTGTCCAGAGGGGCTGTTCGGGGCACTCTGTGAAGAGCCCTGCGACTGCGGGGACAATGTCTCGTGCCATCACGTTACTGGCGCTTGCGATTGCCCCCGTGGCTGGAGGGGCCGGCGCTGCGAGAAAGGTGAGACGGCATCCCTTCGGTGGCATGGTGTCTGGACGCCGCCGGGTACGTCCCTGGCTCAAGGGAAACCGAGGCTCCTTCCAAAGTCTGCGAAGGAGACAAACTTCCTTTTTAAATAGGAGCTACAAGTCGCGGCAAAGCGTTTTGAGGAGCTGACAGCCTGCCCTCAAAGAGGCTTTTGGGTTGCGGCAAAAAACGCTGTCTACCTGGCTCAGCGCTGCGTGCGGGAGCCGGGCGCCAAGGGCAGGAGCAGGCCCTTGGGCTCTAATGCCTTTCGGGCGTTAACGATAACTTGAAAGCCCGTCAGGAGACTTACTGCTCCTTGCTTGTATTCCCACAGCCTGCCTGCCGGGTTCGTTCGGGAAGAACTGTGCCAGCCGCTGCGCCTGTCCCCTGGGAGTGCCTTGCGATCACATCACCGGCCGGTGCGGCTGCCCGCCAGGCTTTACAGGCTCTGGATGTGAAAAATGTACGAAGAAGGGAGCGATCCTCTTACAGTTCTGCTGACAGGCTCTGGGAACATGATGGGTCAAGCAATTGCTACATAAAATAGAGAGGAAAAAAATTAAAACAAGGAAAAAAAAAAACCCAACAGCAGGCTGTGCCAAGGAGCAACTCACATTTTGGCAGCTGGGTACATGCCCGCAGAATGTTAGCAAAGCACAGGGAGCCAAGAGGGAAATCAAGAGCTATGTATTTATCCAGAAGATTAGCAATAAATCAGTATTAAAATGAGCTCCTGTGGGTACAAGCAAGTCTGGAAGAGACACAGGCATGTGAGCACATTCCTCACCCAGAGGGCAGGGGTGTATTTGCGATGTCTGTGTGTGCGAGGGTGGAGGATTGCGGGAGGAGAAGGGTAGGTAGGGCTAGCATTGCAAAAGGCATCTAATACCTTTAAGTAAGTACTCAGTTTTCTTTTCAATCCAAGTCTTTCCTGGAATCAAGGAACCATTTGCGTGCGGCTGCCTTTGCTTTTTGGGTGGCAGAGAACTCTCACTGTCATAAAAGGCTTCCTGAACCCCAGCTTAAAATAAAAAGGGAAAAACCCCCCCTTGCACGGAGGGGTGGGCTAGCTCCCACTAAGCAAATCTGAGTCGCCCTGGTGCCCTCTCTCCTGACAGCCTGCCTGCCAGGGACCTTCGGCGAGGACTGTGGTCAGATCTGCCAGTGTGCCGGGGCCACCCAGGAGTGCCACCCGGTCACCGGGGCTTGCGTCTGCGCCCCCGGCTTCCACGGTCCCACCTGCCAGCTGGGTGAGTCCGCGCTCGGTTCCTCTTCTCCCTCCGGTCCTTCACGGGTTGCTGCCCGAGGCTGCGGCGAAAGCACGGTGCCGGTGCCGGGAGCGCCGGCGGTTTCGGTGCGGAGCCATCGCCCCCGGCGTGGGGCTGACCGCTGGAGAAACCTCAGCTCGGGGAGCAGCCAGCTCGCTGGAGCGGCTTCACAGCACCGGTTCTCCTGGGTTGTCTTTCCTGGTTTCTTGCCGTGGTCACCTTTGTCCTCGTTGGCGTGGCTGAGGTCTGGTTTTTATCTCTTCTTAACCATTGTCCGGCTCTTGCGGCTTGGGAGCTGAGTCTGTCCGGGCAAGTGTTCTCTTGCTGCCTCGTCCAAGCCTGTCCCTGTACGCAGCGAGGCTCTGACCTCCGCGGTGCCTCTCAATGACTAATTTGCAAGTAGGAGTTCACATAAACAAAACATCGCTCTCATCTGCGCTCAGGCCGGGGGTTTTGCCATTTTCCTTTTGAATTGTGGGATATTTACTAGCGCTATCATCAGCAGAGAGGTTCTGAACAGTCCGAAGCTCCTTGGCATTGTCGCTTGTTTGCCATGAGATTACTTTAAAGTGCTTTCTGGGATTTTCTTCGGCTCCTGCCAAACAGCCAGAGCCTCAGAGCAGCTGTCCTGCTCCTCAGCCTGCACTGCCAGGAGAGCAGAGGCACCTGAGCAGGGCTTGCAGGAGCTTGTGTTATCTGTGATATGTGGGTTGCACCTGACACAATCAGCTCATGGATGGGATGCAAGTGTGCAAGCTGCATGCCCTTGGCATGTTGTGTGCTTTGGAGCAGCTCTGTGCTACAAAGCGGATCAGAAACCCGTCGACTGCACCAGCCTGGCACAAACCTGCTTCCAGCAGAGCTGTTGGCTTGCCCTGATGAAATGGCTGTATGAATGCACGCAGTGGATTTTTCCAGGGTGTTTGGACCTTGTTCTTGTCTCGTTAGGCACCGAGGCCATTGTTTCTGTTGTTTCCGCAGAGTGCTCCCCTGGGTGGTACGGCCGCAACTGCGAAATGCCGTGCAAGTGCAAGAACGGGGGACTGTGTGACATTACCACAGGGATGTGCCACTGCCCGGCCGGCTACATCGGCGCTGACTGCGGTATCGGTGAGTGCCCCGGCCAGCCGGAGGGGACGCGAGCTCGCAGGAGGTGAACGGTGGTAGGTGCAAATCCTGCACACAGCCCGGTCGCTGACCCTGCGGGAGATGAGGAAGGTTGCACTGACTGACTCCTGCCTCAGCCCATCGGCAGAAAAAGAGCTCCTTGTTTCGCTTTACAACCTGCGCTGTCAGCGATGCCCTCCCCGCTTCAGGACAGAGGCTGGCATAAGTAGTGCCAGCTGTGCTATGGGAACGCAGCTGCAGCAGGTCTCCTTTGCTGTCTGTCTTAACCACGTTTTCTCGCTCTATTTGGTTTGTGCCAAAATGCTTTCTCCGCTATGAAGGGCCTGACGCATCAGCCTTTGCATCATGCCATCGCTGTATTGCTGTCTCTCTGCTAAAAATGCTTCGCTCCTCCAGCAGAAGGAAACCTAAAAGCTCTTCTTTTCCTGGTCTGCCAGCCACGCTGCGTGCTAGCGATGGGGCTGCTGACTCCTCCGGCCCCCCCATTGCTTCGCTCATGGGCCATGGCCAAGTCTTTCCTCTCCAGCCATCAAACGTAGCCGGCTGTGCTTCAGTGGAACCAAGGCAGCTCAAAGTTCTCCTCCCACCAGGGTGTCCTGCTGGGCGCTACGGCAAGGACTGTGCACGGGCGTGCTCCTGCGGGGAAGGCGCTACCTGTCACCCCATCACCGGGGACTGCGTTTGCCCACCAGGAAAAGCTGGTCCCACCTGCGAGCAAGGTAAATAAATATTAGCTGCAGGGCCGTGTGTCAGGACAAGCAGGCATTTGAGGCCGTGGGCTGGAAAAGGTCCTGAGCGGGAACCGATTTCCTTACCCTGAGTCCTCTGCCTTGGGCGCTCCTGCCCGAACCACGGCACGGTCCGTGTGCCCGCTGCCACTGCCTCTTGTCCCGCAGGCTGCGAGAAACACCGGTACGGGGTGGGCTGCCAGCAGACCTGCTCCTGCCGCAACGGGGGGCTGTGCGATGCAGCCGACGGCTCCTGTTTGTGTGCGCTCGGGTGGACGGGGAAATCCTGCGAATTAGGTAAACCTGACTTGAATGCATTGCCCTACACTGGCCCCGTAACCGTGGAGCTCGCTCGGTCTGGTTCACGCTGGGTCCGGTTTCTGTTACCCCACCCGCGCCCGTTCTGCCTTATCACATCACGGCCCTCTGAAGCGCAGGAGCGGGGCCGGAGCCGGCTCTCCAGCCGCTGAGCAGCTCCGCCGCCGCATTTTCCCCGCAGAATGCCCGCCGGGAAGGTACGGTGCCGACTGCCAGCTCCGCTGCGCCTGCCTGCACAACGCCACCTGCGACCCGGGGACGGGAGCCTGCCGCTGCTCCGCGGGCCGCTACGGACCCCTGTGCGAACACAGTGAGTTGCGGCAGCGGAAACACTTTTGGCTTTGCGACGGGGGGGTTGTTTTCTAAATTTTGTCCGGAGGGCAGGACCGGAGGACAAAGGCGTGACCCACTGCAGTCGCACGCGTGGCTGGGTGCGCCGATGGGCTCCTCCTTTCTTACTGGTGTTCGCAGCGAACCCTTCCCAGGTAGCAGAAGTAGTCGCAGAGAAGGTAATTTCTGTTCTCTGCATGAGACCGCTGGGTACAGAGGTGCCGTTCCAAGGCAGCCGGGCACGCGCGTCACCGCCGCGCAGCTTAGTCTTGGGTAGCCGAGCAAAGGCTTCGGAGCCAAACCGCTGTGCTCTGCAACCGAGGCTCGCGGCGGAGAACAACCGCATGCGCTTGGGCGCTTCTCGGAAAGAAAGGCTCGCTGCTTCTCTCTGGTGGGCTGATGGAGGCTTTGCTGCAGAGGCCGTCCAGTTCAACCCACCCGCGCGTTAATTTAACGAGCTCTCCACCCGGCTCCATCCCAGGTTGTCCCCCGGGTTTCCACGGAGCTGGCTGCCGGGAACGCTGCGACTGTGAGCACGGAGCAGGCTGTGACCCGGCCACCGGTCGCTGTCGGTGTCCCGCCGGGCTCCGCGGCGAGCGCTGCCAGACAGGTAACGCCGTCCTCCTCCGGCTTCCCTCGGAACAGGCGGGACCCCGCGGCGCGGTCTGGTTGCGCGTGTGCCGTATCTCACCTCTCAAAACAGGCTGCAAGGAAGGAACGTACGGCGAGGGCTGCCAGCAGCTCTGCGACTGCGCCGGCGATGCGCCCTGCCACCCAGCCACCGGGCGCTGCCTGTGCCCCCCCGGGAAAACCGGCCCCAAGTGTGGATCAGGTAAGTTGAGCCACAGCTTGGGACGGTGAGAAAGGGGACCGTGCAAGAGGAGTGTTGACGGTAGGCTAGAAGCCCGGTCCTGAAATGGATGCAAACCCCCTCTTGTTGGAGCTGAAATCTCATGGAAGGGGGCTTGCCTTTTTGTGTGTGTCCCCTCACCGAGTAAGAGGGCATCCGAACAGCGGTAGTCACCTCTCCAGCCTCTATTTGTAGTCCGATCTCAATGCAAATGCTCCCCCAGCCTCCAGTGCCCTCGTATTTGGATCACCAGAGTCAAAAGGCTGAGGGTCAAATGCAGAAGGAACACCTCGTTGGCCTCGGGGTGCTGCGATGTTCTGTAATACCAGAGCTCAAGAGCAGGCTGGAGTGGGGGGGGGGGGGGGCAAAAAGCTCTCTGCCTTATCCTGTGCTCGGCCACCACTGCAAGCTCTGCCCATTGCACAGCGGGAAACATCTCGAGCATTTCTGCGGGGCCGCAGGAGCCGGCTGAACCCGCAGCAGTCTAAAAAAGTGCCTCTCTGCCCCCCTCACCAGACTGTCGGCCGACCGAGTACGGCCCCGACTGCAGCCTGCCCTGCCAGTGTGCCCCCAGCAGCTCCTACTGTAACGCTCAGAACGGGCAGTGCCTCTGTCTGAACGGGTACACGGGACCGACGTGCCGGGAAGGTAACGTATAGCCGCAGTGCCACAGTGAGTACCACACGGTGGGGGGATCCTAACGCAGAAGCGACTGCTGGGGGGGGGGGATGCTGCGGCAGCTGTGCTCGCTCGTGCCCTGGCGGGTTGGTTTTGGTAGCGGTGCTATCAACTAAAACCAGTTCCGTGGTATAGCCTCTTCCCGAGGCCCTCATTTGGTATGCTTTGCTCGCTGTCACGCAGCCGCGAGGGAGGTTTTATGAAAATGCAGGCTGCGTGCTGGCAGTGCTGTGAAAATAAAGCTATTTAGTAGCCTAGCCCCAAACGTGCCGGCGGTAAAGCCAGGACACAAAGCGCGCTCTTTTCTGCGTACCCTGGAACCAAATGATCCCGTGCACCGCCCACGGTGGAAAAAAACCCCCACGTACCTTCTTTCTGCCCAAACCGCGATTGAACCCGTTGGCTGAGAGCAACTCCCCCGTGGGTGCTGTGCAGCGGCAGGAGGGTCTGCCTTGCTTTGCAGGTGGTGCGCCTCGTCTGCTGCCGGCCGAGCACCCCTCCTCGGTCCCAGGTCAGTACCAGACCCCGACAAGCCCCTTATTGCACACCGCAGCTGCGGGCACCAACCTAAAACTGCTGCTCCGACGTGAAGCAACGGAGCCTGGCTGCGGGCACGGAGCCTCGTCCTGCTGGGGAGGGCAGCGGGGAGGAGGCTGATGCCCCCCCCCAGGGCAGAGCAGCCGCACTGGAGCATCAGCCCTGCAGCGTCTCCACTCCAGAGCCGACACAGCGCACGGCGTAAGGACTGACCTGTCCCGGTTTCCCTTCCAGTTCTGCGGTCCCCAGAGCCCACTGGGTCACCTCTGTCCCAGGGGGGGCTCCAGCCGGGCGAGCACTAGGTCCCGCAGCTGCCGGTGCCCTCGGCGCGGCCAAGCAGCCACCCGAAGAAGCCAACGACCCATTCGACGAACTCGTTTACGAGCCACGTGAGCGGTCATCGTTTCCCCCGACAGCCTAAGCTGCTGCTTTTGGAGTTGTCCGAGCGAGGCTGAAGCGCCGAGCGTAAGCAGTTCGTCACGACGGCGCGGGCTGGACTCCGGGCACGCCACGAGGGCGAGCACGCCGACGCCGGCGCGTGTCCTCGGCCGGACACCAGCAGGAACAGTTCAGAAGCAATCGCTCCTGGTCAGCGGACTTCGATAGTTCATGGCAAATTGCTGGCCTTCATCTTTTGGGTGCTGGGCTTGGGGAGGGGGCTGAAATTACGGTCCAAAATAGGTATTTATGCAACAATATTTATGGGAAGGTGTACAACAGTGTCATCAGAACTGATGGCTGAATGTGCCCGGCTCTCCTGACATAGTGCCCCCTGCAGAAGTACCACCTTACTTGAATTTTTTTTTTTTTTAATTTGCATTTGCAATGGTCTTTTACTGTAAATTATCATCTACCGTGGGGAGAAGGCGTTGGGCTCTAGCACTTACTTACCACGCCGCCTCTGCAGAGCCGGTGCCCGCAGCCCGACCCTCCCTGTCAGCATGAGTCCCGGTTTGCATTTCCAGCGACAGGCGATTCCTCCCTCGCCGACGGTGCGGTCTGCTCTTGGCAAGCTTTGCAGGGGGTCAGGAGTGAAACTCCTGCTCTTCATAGCAGGAGTATATCAGCCTGCTTGAGCTGCCCACGTCATTTGCTCCACCGAAAAGCAAGCCTAAATTAAGTAATAATCAAAGATCCTGTGAAATAATTAAGTGTAATAATCAAAGATCCAAAGACACAAAGTTTTCGCATGGTCCGGTAAACACAAATCCCTATTTCAATGTTGTCGCCCCAACCCTGGACCCTGCGTTATTTTTCCATTCCAGTTGAACCCAGGAGCTGGGAAGGGTTCGGAGGCAGGAGGAACGGCCGGGAGGCTGCGCGGCTGCAGTCGGCTCCCAGCTCGGCAGCGAGCACGGCGTCACGGCAAAGCCGCGGCTGCCACCGGCAGCGACGGGGAACGCCATCGCCCCGGCAAGGGCCCCGGGCCAACAGCCTGCCCGAGCCAGGCCCCTTCATCTATTTGCACAAAGCTCTCGGGCAAATAGAGCCCGAGAGCCGACAATTGTCAAAAGCAACCAGGCTCTCTGCGAAGGAGATGGGACCTTCCCGTCCCAGCACATCTGCCTCTGCTGCTGCTGCTGCTGCTGCAGTCCAGCCCTGCCCAGGCGCTTGGCCTTTAAATTATTCCCACAGGGGCCAACTGAAAATAATAAAAGAATTGTTTCTTTTCCTGATGGAATTTATTTTAATCTGTATATAACTTGTAATTTGTTGCTAATTCTTTCCTTATTTTATTTCTTCCTTAACAGTATTTTTTGCATTAGGTATCATTATTGTGAAGAAATAATGTTAATATAAGTATGTAGTGAAGGACCAAAATTGTGTAATTAAGGTCGTATGTCGTATGATTGATAACCAGGGAGTAGGAAGATTTTGTCCACGTGCCAAATGACCCTGATCAATCCTGCTAGTCGCGCTGCCGATTCTCCAGACAATCATATGCTTTGTTACCTTTGCCTTGAAGCGACCCTCGCGTTAGACGAAGGTTTCTATTTATTTCCTCGGCCGGCTGGAAAGCAAACGCAGCCCCCGCCAGAAAGCGAGCGGCCCCTGCCCACGCGCCCTTCCACCGAGCGCGGCGAGCGATGCCACCGTGCCGGCGAGCGATGCCACCGTGCCGCGTGTCCCGCCGGCACCGAAGTGCAGGGAAGCGGTCTGCCTCGACGGACCTGCTCCAGGCGAGCCTGCCCTTAAGCATTGGGGTAAATCGGTCCCGTCCCGTTCCAGCACAAAAACCTGACCTGCAGCTCCGTGGCTCCTGCCCGGAGCAAGCCGGACATCTGAGCATGGGACTGCAGCAGCCCTGCATCTATGGGGGTTTTTTTTATACCATGATTTTTTTCCTGTTCTTACTTCTTAATTTGCTTCCTCTTTTCATGTAGCTAGTGTCTCTCTTTTTGGACCCCATCTCCTCTAATTTAGCACTGATGAAAAATTTTAATTCTTCCACAGTTAAGAGAAATAAACAGAAAGCCTCACTGAATTTCTACTTATCTTGTCTCGCTCAGTCAATTACACTTGAAACATGCTGCAACTGGCAGCAGATTTTTAGTCAGCTATTCCAAAGGATGGTTCCTGAGATGTGCAAATGTTGAGAGCAAGCGGAGGCCAGGACGGTGCTGCCAGCAGAAGGAAGCTTTCATTTTAGAGCTCATGGTGGGGCAACCTGGCTCCTTGGCACCAACCCGACGCAGAGCCATCGTGCTCAGGGACACCCATCGCCACTAACAGGTTAAACACAGGGCCCCACCGGTGCTGCCGACATTGCGTGCAGCTCCCTTTCGGGCAAGGAGAACGCGCCTTTCACTGGGATCCAGGAATTTATTGTTAATCCAATTAATCCTTTAACAGTTTAATCCAAACAGACACGTTACAACAATGGTGCCCCTGTGAATCCAAAGCCAGGCGGCGCGCAGAGCCGCCTCACCCCGACGTCGTAGCTGCCGTATCCCCTCCACGAGATGCAACCGGCTGAGCATCGCAGAGCTGCCGGCCAAGCCGCCCGGCCCCGTCTCCTGCCGCTGCCCCAAAGTCCCTGCGGCGTTAAACACCCGACCCACCAAAAACCCCAGATTCACGCTGCTCAGCTACGGCAGAAGCAGCACCCTGCCTCAGCCCTCTTCGTTAATCACTTGTCGGTGCTAATTCTGGGGGAGAAGGGGAGGAGAGGGGAGCGCTCTGCCTCAGGAAGGCTGAGGTTTGACCCTCCATCGCTACATCCCTCTCCAGGGGGGCTGATCTCCCACCTTGTGCCCCGGCACATCCACGTGCCCACCTCAGGAGACGGGACAGGCAGCCGGGAGCTGCAGCATCGCTCCTCTTCATGCTCCCGGCTTGCTCGTTTGGTGGGACTTGCAAATTGCTTCCCTCTGGCTGGAGCATCCCATTTTTGGCCCCTGAGCTGACCCCATGACAACAACTCTGACTGCACCAGCCTCCGGCACCTGCTAATTTAGCAGGGGACTGAAAGGTGGTGGGCATCACCTCACCCTGCGGAGGTCAGAGCTGTGCTCAAAAGAACGGAGAATGCTTGGGGGGGGGGGAACAGAAGGGAAGGAAAAAAAAAGAAAAAGAAAGAGGAGGGAAAAATTGGGTCAAGGAATAAGCCTAGCATATAGATTTCAGTTCCTAAAAATTCTTGATTCAGGTTTGCTCTCCCTACGCCCCAGGCCTCCCCACGCAAGGTGTGCAGCTGCTGCCAGCAGGCGCTGGCCCAGAAATCAGCAGGGAAAGAGACGGCAGCACGAGGCCTTCACAGAGCCCAGAACGCAGCCGCAGCCTTTTCAACTTGAGCCAACGCCTTGGCTGGCTCTGGAAGCCCATTCCAGGTCATTAATACTAGCGTCGGCCAGGAGCGCTCGGATGCCGGGTCTCGCATTAATTAGCTGCTGTCACGGCCGCTACACAAACCGGTCCCGAATGATACGATCTGCTGCCCGTGACCGCTCGAGACAAACGAAATTCAAGAAGAAAGGCTCTCCCACGCCCTTCTCGCTATGGGCTCGGTCCGCAGAGGTCTGAAGACCCCCTGAAAGAAGTCACGACAGAGGCATCTTCCCTCGGCCGTCAGCCTACACGTCGGTCTCTATCCGCAGCCGCTCCATCCGGCGGACGTTGCATTCCACTGCCGCGCGGCTGGTGATCTGCCGGGCGCAGGACTGGGGAAACCAGCCCCGTTCACCGTCCCTCAGCCTCTCCCCCCAGCACCAGCCTAGGAGGAGAACAGAGCGGGTGATGAAGGACGACGAAGGGCCACGGCTCCCGGGGACGCACATGGAAGGAGAGGGCTGCCCGCTCCCCTTCCCACGGAGGTGCCAGCTGGAGGCATCCAGGGAAAGCTTTGCAAGGGAGGCGGTTTCTCATTTACTGCCTGTTCTGGGGCTTATTTCCCTCCCTTCCCGGGTCTCTGCTGCTGGCTGCCACAGGAGTCACCGGTAAGGAACGCGGCAGTGCCACCTCCGTCAGCCTCCGGGGACCCGCCGTCGTCTGCTGGGACACAGCACCAGCCAGAGACACGGACCCCACCGGCAGCTAGGGCTTCCTGGAAGCTTCTGAAAATTGCTAAAATCCCGGTTCGCTGGCATCACTGAAGCTTTTTCCCCCGCCTAGGGTAAGACTTCCCCGGCCGCAGCTCCCCACTCGCCGACCCTTACCGTCCTCTCCGCCCAACACCAGGACGACGTCAGCCTGCTGCAGGGAAATCTCGTCCGCCTCTTTAGCCAGGTAGGCGCGGGTTATCTCCACTTGGCTCAGATCTGCAGAGGACAACGGACGGCGGGGACCCAGTGAGACGGCACGGCCGGCAGCCCGGCACGCGTGGCCGGTGGCCCTGCCTGGAGGTGGCCCCCCGCCGGGGCTGGGCAAGCTGCTCCAGCCCAGCCTGGCTGCCCACCTCGACGGCTCCGCAGCAAGCCGTGCTCCGTTCCCCTCCGGTCCCTGTCCCGCATCTCTCTGGCTGCCCCCTCCAAGCACATGGGGAGGAGAAGCCAAACCTCTTCTTACTGACAGCCGGAGGCATCCCCGGAATTTCACTCTGCCTCCCGGGAAACATTGAAGGTTTAGTGTGACCGATAACTTAATGGGAGGCAACTCCTAACGAGCAAGGTGTGGTACCCTGAGCTCTCCATCGACACATGTCCTCAGCTCCTTCTCCACCAGGAGCGGATAAAACCAGGTAGAAACCTGTGCCTGCAAATGCTCAGGCTCTAGCGCAACCGCTAACCCCTGCAGATCCAGGCCAGACCTCCCGCATGCCGGTACCTCCTTTAGGAGTGGTGTCAGGCTTTTCCTTTTCTCTGTGCATCAGCGCAGCCATCCACCGGGCCCGGTCACTCCTGGCAGAGGGAAAGCCCGTATTACCAAGAAAGCCATAGAGATGGGATGCTGGCAGTAGCTGGGAAATTTCCAGCAGGATGAAGGCTTTCAAGGGAAGTCAGACTGGACAAACATTAGATCAGAGCATTCACCGTAAAGGTACTTCAGAAGCGGTACACGCCACCCAGCCGCTTTGCTTCATTTCGACAGGGAAAGCACTACGTGGGAATTATAACGGAAATCTAAGCAAGAGAAAGGAACAGAGCAAGGGGAGAAGCCCCCGCAGGTCCCCCTTTCTGGGCAGAGGAGCGGGGAGGGAAAGGGTGCTTCACAGAACCCTCACGGGGATTTCCAAGGCACCAGTTTATCCCACAAGCAAGAACGCACGCGCCCTGTGAAATCCCACCGGGCCACTCACAGCGTCTCTGCCGACAGCACGATCTCCTCCCGCCTGCCCTCACTGTCTTTCTCCATCACCACCCGGAGCAGATGCCCACCGGCCGTGCCGCGGGCCGTGCTGCCGCTCCCGGTCTTGCCGGGAGGAGGGGAAGGCGGGTCCGCGTTCTCGATCTTCTCCACCGTGATCTGGTCCAGCGTGGCATAGTTCACGACGGTGTAGCTCTCCTCGCTGCGGCAAAGACGGGAATCGGCACCTCAGCCGCTCTGGCAGCCGCAGAACCGATGCTGCCGGCTGGGATGGAGCTGACTCCCGGCACCGGCTCGGAGCCCCGGCAGGTGAAGTTCAGTGGGCATCGCCGAGGTGACCCTCATGGCAAGGACACGAGCTGATGCCCGGGGTTGGGACAAGGCTCTGCGGACTTGCCGGCCGCCCACAAACAGAAGCCGGGCGGCGGAGCTGGGTGCTGCCCTTCTGGCTAACAAGGGACACTTCAATAAAGGTCAAAACAGGGAAGTCTCAAGACTTAGGCTACGTGCTGCTTGGGAAATTGAGATTTTAAAGCGCCTAGTTGTTTTCCAGGGACAGGAAGCCCCCCGCGTCCCCTCCGGGCCTTACCTCTTCTTCTTGGTTATGATCAGGACGTCGTTGAACAAGAAGAGGTAGCAGAGCCTGCCGGCCCCTCGGCGGAAGATGCCCGCTTCTTCCGACAGCAGCAGGTAGAGCTCCCCCCGCTTCAGCAGCCAGCGGGAAGCAGAAATCAGCGGGAAAGGCTGAAACAGATCCGGGGAAACTCTGACTTACTACCTGTCTCACAAGCGGCAGGCAAAATCAAGTCAAGAAGCTGTGTTTGAACTCGCAGTGGACCCCGGGGTCAGTCAGGACGGACACATCACAAGTTTTTAAACATCTTTTCCAGGAGGCAGCCATGCACCCCGCTCCAGCATGCCCGGAGACGCAGCCCCCCCGAACCGCAGCAGTGGGGCACAACGTCAAGGCTTTACTACAGCCCTTTAGAAATGTGCCCCTATCTGACAGTCCTGGCAGACAGACGAAGCCCCGTGTCTGTCTGGAGCAAGACAGCAAGGGCAGACATCGCTGCCAGCTGATCCACCCAGGTAAAACCTCCCCTGGTCAGGGGCAAGCCCAGCTTTCGCCACCCGTGTGCAGGAGATGAAAGCTCACAGCGAGGCAGAAGAGAAAGGGCAGGGCTGTGAGGGACGGTGGATTATCCAGGACTACGCTGCTGCACCCTCCAAGCTGGCAGGACGAGTGCTCAAAAACTTATATTTAAGTCAGAAGAGCAGGAAAAAACGGTCACCCCGGGCATGGAGCAGTGATGCTGCTGCTGGCAGCGATGCTCCAGCCGGTCAAGGCTTCCTGGAAGGATTCCCAGGACAGGCCTGACATGCCTGGGATGGGCCCCTCTAACAGCACACCCCAGAAGATTTCCCCCCCGCCTCCTCCACAGGACCTCACCTTCTTCTTTCCAAATTCCAGCTGTTTCTGCAGGGTGTACATCTGCTCTGTCCTCTCCATAGCACGAGCTCCCTCGTTGCAGTTCTTAACCAGCTAGAAGAAGACGACGACCACAAGGGAAGCGGAGAACGGCAGGATGCTGAGCCCAGCCGTCCTCCGCACCAGCACCGGTACTGCCGGCGAAGGGTCAGGCGGCTGCCCTGCTTCCCTCAACGGGAGAAGCAGCCGAATCCCCACGCAGGTTTCAAGGCAGGTTTGGGGAAAGGCAGCTGGAGGTTCTCCTGCCACCAGAGATCTCCAGGAGAGAGATGGCACGTTTGCTCTGCCTGGAGAAGGACCAAAGTGAAAGCGCACCAACACCGAGCTTCGCCGAGGAGCAATACGAAGGGGAAGAATTAATCACCCCGAGAGAGGAGGTTAAGAGAGGAGGACGAACAAGCAGACAGACGGAGGGGAGGACAGAAGCCTTCCGCAGGCAGGTGAAGCGATGCCACCCTTTGCATCTCCGAGGGCAGCCGCTGGGCACCCTGGCCCCTCGCGTTATCCCTCCCGAGCAGAGGCACCTCCGCCTGCCGCCCCTCCGGCCCGGCGGTCGTGCGTTTTGTTCCCCCGACGGATGTGTGAGCGGGACAGACCGCTCCGGAGCAGCCGGAGCGCATTGCCAGGAGCCGGTCTTTAGGGGGGACAAAAGGAAGAGCCACCACTGCCGCTTTGGTGGCCGTGCTCTCCGCAGCACATCGCCTTGCGCGAGTGACCACCAGATGGGAAAGCAGATGGAGATGGGACGCGGGAGCACGAACAGCATGCGGCTCACGACTGCCATCGCTTCTGCTGCGCCTTCGCTCCTCTACATTTGCTCTTTGCCTAAATCTCCAAAAACCACGGCAAGTAAGTGTTGCAGCTCGCTATCACCTCGAGGGAGGCTCTGAGAAGGGAGAGCACTAACGGAGAAGATGACGCTAAAGGAAAGGACAAAAGATGGGCCAAAGAGGAAAGAAGAAGAGATGACAAAAAAAAAGGAAAAAACAAGATCAGGTAAAAAAGGTGAGCGAGGGAGAAGACGCCTACATCCAGCAGCTATTTGGAGCAGAGAGATCTCAAGTGAACCGATGCAGGGAGGGAAAATGAGAGGCCAGAACCGCAGGCTCGGGGCCAGAGTGACGGAACGGTGCGCTGGAGGAGGAAAGGTGGAGAGCTGGCAGCCGGGCCTCACCTTGCTGATGGCTTTCAGAGCTCTGGTGGCAGCTCCGTACGCTGCAGTGCATGCTTTTGTTTTTTGACAGACCGTCTAGAATTTCAAGATAAGACGCTTTAGTGATATTGCCAGACAGAGAACTGCGCATCAACCGCTTCCCTGGGATTTCAGGATGCGACATGTGCTCGAGCCGGTGCCAAGGGCCAGCCTGGCAGCGGGGCAGGCACGAGGCCAAAGCAAGGTTTAACAGTGCTGGTAGCTGTGAATCGGATTTCTGATGGGGCTTTCGCATCGGATCTGTGCCTGACCGTCACTGTCACCCCATGCGCTGGGAAGCCCCCTGCCCTCACCCCTGCAGCCCATTACAAACTGGGAGCCGTTACTAGAAATCCCACGTCCAGCAGCTTTGCTGTTCAGAGCAGCTGGGACCAGAAGTCCCCGATTTCAGCGAAGCTTGTGCAAGACCTGCTTTCCCTTCCTCGGCCACCTGACCAGTAATCAAACCGGACGGTAGTGCCACCCCACTCTGGGTATCTGGACGCAGCACAGGGCACAGAAGAACCTTATGTTACTTGGGTGGATGGTGCTGAGATGTGAAAGCATTTTTCACAATGCTTTAAGCTGCACGTCTGACGCCCACAAGAAGCGGAGCGCTCCTGATCTAAATCCTGAATACAGGCTCAGGCATCCCAGCCTCAGCTCCCAGAGGGATGGAAGTCCAAGCAGAAGGCTGTCCCGGGCTCGGGAAACCACAGAAGGGTATGACACTGTCACCTCTTCAGAGGTGCCAAGCAATGCCACCGTGTGACTTACTTACATCTAACAGCAGAGGAAGCCGTGTTACCCTCTGCATAGGGAGAATGAGAAATGATATCATTGGCAGGCCTCCACATTCTGGTTTCCTTTCAATTTGTTTCAAGGTCTCTTTAAATAAGGGGTTTGTGGTTCTGGAACAGGACAAGAAAGCTCCATTAATGCTGTTCTTCAGCTACCAAGATTTTCCAGCAGCTCTCCACGCACGAGAAATGCAGTGCAGCGACGGCACTGCCTCTGGGGCTCAACGGCAGTCTGCTGAGCTCAGGGCGCGCAGCTGGGGCGGAAAACAGACCGATCCGTTAGCAGGTGGTGGAAAAGCACCTAGCGATGTCGAGTCCACCAAGAGGCGGATAAAGCCATAGGTGTACCAACGGTGGACACAAACTTGACCTGTACCACCAGTATGATCTGGAGATGAACAGCCTCCATACGTGTCCCTAACACAGCACGTACGTGTTACCGACCTTGGCTTTGGTATGTGGTAGCTTTACCCCCCACTTAGACCCATCCTTCACCCTTCTTACACCACAACCCAAATCTCATCCTAATCACCCGACACGGAAACGCTGAGGGCTAGAAGTTGAACTCTGCTCAGAAAGGAGACAGCCTTTCTTAGGGAAAAGGAAACACCCACAGGCTGAGGGAGCCACGTGCGGGTCACGGTCCCGTCTGCAGCCACTAGCATCCCGGTAGCCCAGAGACCCCTTGCAGGCAATTCCCTCGCAAGCCCAAAGCCGGAGCGCACGGCAGTACTCACAGCAGCTTCTGAAGTGTCCTCTGCTGGTAGACTTCATTGGAGCAGTAGCTGATGTAAGGATTGAAGTGGTTCGAGGCGTGTTCTTCCACTATGTCGCTTATGTCGGGAATTAGGAGGTTTTCCTGGTGTCGCTTCTCTAAGTCTTCAAAGAATCTAAGGAGAGAATTTCAAGTAACTTCACTACATGACTCGTCAGGGCCAGACAAACCGAACGGATGCATATTCAACAATGTTCCCACTGCAACTTTTCCCCAGTCTTCCCAGAGGAGACAAGACCCTGGATCCCTTCTGCACAGGTCAGCTCCACGCAGCCGAGACATCGACATCTCCAGCGCGGCTCCGAGCAGCTCTGCGGCAGAGATGGGGCACGCAGCTCTCGAGCTTCAGATGCACCACGCTTCCTCCGTTCCCACACGAGATCCCTCCTTCCCTTTAGCTCTCTGGGAAGATTCATTTCTGCCCCATTGGGGCCATTTCTGCCCAGCTGCGGGAAGCCGCAAGCCCTCAACACCCCTGCAGCAGCTCCCGGGGCTGCCGCATCCCCGCCTGCGCTCTCCTCCTGCTGCTTTCCCACACGGACACGGCTTGCCGGCCGCCCCGAGCACCAGCTCCCGAGGCGTTTGCTCCCCATCTCCCAGGGAAGAAAGAGCCATGCTTACGCTGGCTCTTCGAAGGTGCAGTTTCAGTGCCTGCACCCGAGCGATTCCCTGCCCGCGCGTTGGAACAAGCAGCCACTCGCCGCGGTGGCTCAGCCGCCCCGTGCCCCGCTTTCAGCCATGCCGCAGCCGGGCTGGAGCCCCGGCGCTACCGGCTCCTCCTGCCTGTCTCACCAGCCCAGAGGCAAAGGGAGGCACCACCTTCACGGCCGGACACCCCAGGAGGAATTTCCAGGCAAACAGGAGTGTCCCAGGCACGGGGATCGGCTCAGCCAGCTTTAGGTGCCTGATTGCAGCTACGTGACTGCGTGCTACCATTATAACCCATTAAAAAAACTGGGCGGCATCAGGGTAACAGACCCTTCAACAGATGTTCGGGTCCTGAGCGTGTAACAGCATGAAGCTGCTGCAGGGGAGCGTGCCGCGACCCAAGGCACCGGGAAGAAGGGCAATGGGTGTGATGTCTCAGCACCTTCAACAGCCCAAGGGACGGTTGGTTTTACAGGGCAAATAAATGGAGTGCCAGCGTCCCTCCTCCCGGCCTGCCTGGCCCCAAGCCCACGCCGACGGCCCCCACTTGCCTGGTGCTGACCGCCAGGATGTCGCTGATGTTGGAGAAGAGGTGGTGGTGCTCCGTCTGAGTCATGGTCTCCTTCAGCTCCTCCGACCTCATGAAGTGGCACACCAGGATGCTCAGGCTGTGCATGTAGGAGTACTCAGAAGTGATGATCTCAAACATCGCCTGGAAAAAGCAAGGCAGTGAAGATGTAACAGCACAAGCTGACTAACCCAGACAGCGAATGAAAGCTTGGCTGTATCTTCTTTACATTTGGTTGGCACGAAGCCACTGGAAATGACTTTGCTCCAACAGCACGGTGTTCCCTGTATCAGCTCATACGCTGCCTGGCCTACACCAAAAACTTTGGTGCTTTTTAGGACACCCAGCCACACGTGGGTGGCCCCGCCACCTTCGGCGTTGACCCCACGCTCCCAGGGACGTCGAAGGCTCCTCTCACCTCCTGCCGCTTGCGCTCTTCGGGGGATATCCTTTGGAGGATGCCCGCTTCCAGCACCTGCGGGCGAGAGGCCGGGATCAGCAGCCGCCTTCGCTGTGACCGACGGTCCTTGCACGCCCTCTAGTGCGGTCGGGGGCTGAGCCCAGCCCCGCACAACCCGCCAGCCGCCCTGCAGCATCTCCCATCGCTGCATCTCCCATTGCTGCCGCATCTCCCATCGCCGCATCTCCCATTGCCGCCGCGTCTCCCATCGCCGCATCTGCCATCACTGCCGCGTCCCCCATCGCCGCATCTCCCAGCGCCGCCCCATCTCCCATCGCCGCCCCATCTCCCACCGCCGCATCTCCCACCGCTCCCCAGCATCTCCCGCTGCTCCCCAGCATCTCCCAATGCTCCCCAGCCTGCAGCCGTCAGCTGATGCCGCTCCGCAGGAGGAGATTATTCTCCCCCAGGGTCAGCAGGGAAAGCCCCAGTATCCAGCAGCAGCACCTGCCTTCTCCCACCCACGGGTGAACCTCTCACAAGCACAACCACAGCAGCTCCGCTGGCATCCCGACAAGCCTGGACAGGAACCTGCATGTCCCAGCCAGGGCTGGACAGCCCCAAAAGATCCCATCACAAAGACTAATGCTGCAGAATTATCCGCTCGTGGTTTGTTCAGCAGCTCAGAGAGCTTTTAAAATACACGCAGCGGTGGGTGCAATGCATCACGAGCGCGGGAGCGGGCATGGCGAGGGCAAGCGGGGCTTTTCGGACCCTCCAGGCTGGGCTGCTGCCCCTACCTCCGGGAGCTGGCTCCAGGTCACCTGCGCCGGGCGATAGCTCTGCACCACGATAGCTGCACCCGGAGGGGACGGCTCTCCGGGGATGGATTCCTCCAGCAAATCCTCATCTGACTCATGGCTGACAGAGTTCAGACCTCTCTCACGGATTTCCTGATACAGCTGGGGCTCTGCAGAGGAAAAGGCACGAGGTCAGCGAAGCCTCTCCCAGCCGTGGCCCGCAGCTTCCCTTCCCACCACTGCCTCACCCCGTCGGCCAAGAGCCCTGCCACAAGCACCGGCAAGCCAGAACCAGCACCTCCCCGCCGAGGCTGGACTTTGCACCGCACCGACTAACCGGCAGCTCCCGCTCCTGACGGCTTCCCGCAGCCAGCGCGCAGCTCTCCCGTGTTTGCCCAGCGCAAGCAAAGCTGGGAGCGCTCTGGCCGGGAGCGTGGCAGCAGCCTGAGCGTCATCACGCCCCGGGGAGTGGGAAAGCAGGGCTGCGATGCTCCTCTTGCAGGTGGGGAAAGGGAGGCAAAAGCAATTGCCCCAGGCCAGGGACAAGCAGCAGCACATGCGGCAAAGGGAATTCTAGGGATTCGCTTCGCCGAGAAGTGCCCCGGTGCCCGGCGAGGCAGAGGGGACGCCGGCGCTCTCGGGAAGACGGGAGGCAGCACTCACGGTCCTTGAACGAGCCGCCACGCTTCTGCACCCTCCTCCGCCCAAAGGTTCTCTGCAAGAGGAAGAAGAGGAGAACGCGCTGCAGTTACTCTGTTTTGGTGGCCCTGGGAAGCATTTAGCAACTTCAGGAAAGGGGAGAAGTTACCTCTGCCAGCAAACACCACCCTGTCCTTTCAGCCTGATTTCTGTCTGAGCTTTTGTTTGCCTTACCGAAGTGACTCAGCTTTCACCTTGTGTTATCGGGGTCACGATCTAAACCACTCTGCAGTCTGGCCGCTGCCTTACCTATCTCTCCCTCTCACACCTGGACTTTGCCTGCCCTGGAGTCTCCTTCTCCCGGGACCTGCTTTATCCATGTTTGGCTACCTCAGAGCCGCACACCCAGCCAACCCCACCCTGCAAACGTGCCCGCAGCCACCCACCGACAAGCGGGAGCCCCGGAGCAGCCGGTGACGCTCCCCGCCAAAGCCACGTCAGCTCTTGCCGGGCTCTCTGGGGACCTACAGCATCTGCTGGTGACACGCAGGCTTCCCAAGGCACGAGTCACGTCCCCACGCTCCGCAAGCCCTGCCGGCTCCACGGCGGGCCGACGCAGCTCCGTGACCGACAGGGACTTGCAGGAAAAAGGCTCCGCAGATTCCCCGGCAGCAGCTCATCGCCAGGGAAAGCAGGGGCTCGATCCCCACCCGAGAGCAATCGGGCAACAGCGGGCGCGAAACCCACCTTGTTCCTGCCGGGGCTGCGGGCAGGCAGGGCGCTGCCCTCCTCCGACACGGGTTTCAGCGAGGGGACGGCGTTCGCCGGCTCCGGCTCCGCGCCCGGGCCCTTCATGGCCGCGCGGTAGGACATGTTCCTCAGGTTGCGCTTGAGGGCCCCCCCGCCGTCATCCTCCACCTCCAGGGGAAGGCCGGGGACGGCCGCCTGTTTCGGGTTAGGGCTCAGGGGCTCTCGGCTCACCCCGACGCTCTGCTGCCGGGAGGGGTTGTTCCTGGTCTTGGTGGAGACAGCCAAGCTTTTGGGGATCAGCTGCTGGGTTCCCACCTTCAGCGCGGCCGGGCTGTCTGTGCTGAGGACGATGCGGCGGGGCTCGGCCGAGGTGGGAGAACCCACTGGTGGGAGCGAGGCGGCGGTGGGTGCCGTGGCGAAACTGCACTTCCCGGGGGGGGAGGTCGGGCTGGGGGGCTCCGGCCGTACTGGGTGGCATCGGTACTCCAGGAAAAACGTCTTGTCATCCACAGAGCTGCCGGAGGGGCTCCGAGACATGACGGCGGCACAGAGAACCAGAAAGCTGCGTAAGACAGACAGGCAGATGGAACAACTTTTCCCAGAGGGCATTTACACTGAACCATGGCCGGGGTACCGTTTCGCACAGGGAACCTCGGGGCAGCGCAGGACCCAGCCTCCGCTTTCCCGGGGTGCAGTACGCAGGCAGAGCCCGTACAGACACACATTCGGATGCTCTCAGCACCCACGTGCCTCTCTCGGGGCCGCCAGGCTGGTGGCTCCCGAAGCCTACGTCTGGCTTCAGGCGGAGCGGTGCAGGATGCGGCCAGGTGCCAGGGAGCAGCCGGGCCATGCAGCAGGCACTTCTCCTCTCCCCAAGTCTCCTCTGCCACTACCACACCTCTGTGTCCCCTTTTAATCCCCTTTGGGGACTGGGGGTGCCGCCAGCCTGAGCCACCAGGGCCGGGCTTTACCTTCCTGGCTTCCACATCCCCCGGGCTGACGTGCTGCGCAAACCCCGGCGGGCGCCTCACGGCGAGCCCTGTGCTCTTCAAAGCTTGTACCCGTCCCAAACCGCTCGGAGGAGCGGCTCCCCACCCCGTGCAAAAAAAACCAACCACCAGCCCGAGTCCCTAAAGCTCCTTGTCCGGGGTTAAGCTTACTCATCTCCGCCTGTGCCACACCGCGTACCGCGCGCCTACAGAACAAACACCCGGCGGAGCATTTTACACCCACTGCCTACCCTGTTAGTTACGTAATTCGAGGAAAACCTGCGCTTTAATTCCTCTCGACCGAGATCCCGCTGTGTGCCATCGCCACCTCCGAGCTGTTCTTTTTCAAAGGCCACAGACCAGGAGCCAAGACTCGAATGCATTTCCCTGCATCAATGACTGGCAGAAGGACAATCCAGACCCGTCAACAAAAGCTCGTTTGACCAAGACGCCGCTCGTTTTCCTACCCTCGGATGAGGGACACGTGCCTTTTGGCCAGAGGTCTGCCAAAAGTCCTACGGACGAGGAAAGCGCTACATTCCGCCCTTAACTCCTAGCCTCAGCACCAGCCCCGGTCACGAGAAAGGGACGTGCCCCATTTCCGAGGCACCGGGTGCTGCATCACTGGGCGTCTCCGGTGCCGCCGCGGGAGTGCCGGATCGCTCGCCGGGGCCTTGCACCCGCGCCGCTCCGCGGTCCCGGCTGCACCGGGGCACACGATGCCCAGACTCCCGCCAGCACCCGAACTCTGGCGGTCGTGTGCGGGGAGGAGCTGCTCGCTGGGATAATTTAATACCGCGTTATATTCTAATCTAAATACTCTAATTTCATATCCCTGGGGGACCCGGCCGCCATCCCAGTCTCTGGAGCCGAGACAACGACCGCCCGCTCCCAAACCGTGGGAGAAGCCGCTCCCACGCCCTCCCGCTGCTGCCCGGAGCCGCCTCCCGGTCCCGGTCCCGGTTCCTCCCCGGGATCCCCCCCCGCCCCCCTCCCCCGGGAAACGACCGGTCCCGCGGGGCCCGCACCTACCCGCGCCCCTCGGAGCCCAGCGCCGCGGTGGGCGGGGCAGGCCGCGCCGGTGGGCGGGGCCGCGGCGCGGAGGGGCGGGGCCGCGGCGCGGAGGGGCGGGGCCGCGGCCTGAGGCGCCGGGGTCTCGCTTAGCGCCGGGACCGGGCAGGGGTGAGGGGGAGGCCGGGGCGCTGCCCCGAAGCGGGGCCCGCCGGTAGCCCGGGCACCTCGGCGGGGAGGAGAGCTTTGCTCGGCCTCCGGGCGCCGTGCTGGGGTTCATCCCCGTTTCACAGGCCCAAAGAAGCTGGCTCGGCTCGCCCCCGGCACGTTGTTTTGCCGCTTCGTGCCATCGCTCCAGGCAGGCGCGACCCCAGCGCTTCTCTGCGAGCCCCCGCGCTCCCTCAGGGCCTGCTGCGCTCCCTCAGGCCCTCCCATACTCCTTCAGGCCCTTCCGTTCCCGAAACGCCCCTCGCCGAAGGTTACGCGACAATTCGGCGTCGCCCTCCCGTCGCGGGAGACAAACCGCCGCTCCCTGACCGTCCTCGGGGGTCCGCGGGTCCAGCAGCGGCCGCTCCGTCACCTCCAGCAGGCCCGTGGCAGCCCAGGCCTCCCGCGGTTACGCGTAATCCTGGGCTGTCCCTCTGCTTTTTCGGGTGCCGCGGGCTCCCCGAGGGGAAGGGGATCTAAGAAGGGTCAGGCTGTTGACAGCCGCCCGGTAAGGCCAGGCTCAACAGTGCTCTCTGTATTTACTGGGAACAGACTTTTCCTTGACCTTCTCTCTTGCCCCTGCTCCGATTTTCCCCCGCCCCTAAAAATGGAGCCTTTCTCTTGCTGGTTTATGGTGAATCTCAAGTGCTTTCTGGATGACAAAGTCCACTTGTCAGCAATATTCTTTTAAAAGACTCTGTTCTCTTCTCTCCAAGGCCTGCCCGACAATCGCTCTATTATCAGAGCTTTCTTATCCGATAGATTTTTTTTTTTTTTCTTTTCCCTCCGGGGTTAATAAGGAAAAAGGTTGCCAGCCGTCACAGAGAGGCAGAGGGTTTCTACTCAAGAGTTCAGCTAAGACTGGAACCCTCGCATGGCGAACTCCAGGGAAGGGCTATTATGCTGTACGTAGGATCCCATCATTTGATCACGATGAATGACTTTTTGAAGCCGAGACCATTCATCGGTTTTGTAATGCGTGTCGTTAGTTCAAAGACCCTGCTTTCAAGTCATTTTTGCTCCCAGGGCCCCCGCTGAAACATCTGACCGCTATCACTAGATAGTTCGCTAACTCTCGGCTCATAGTTGTGAAAGGAAATATTCTTGGCATTTTTAGATAGCTCACGAACGCCTTGGCTGAACCTATTCCCCCAGACCGTGCTGGCTCTTCCCCGCGAGAACGCCGCCGCATCCCTTCGGCGGGATGAGACGTGGCTCGGCAGCACTGCCTGGTCCTTCTGGACCTCGGCAGCAAGGAGGGCAGTCCATCATTTAGTTTCCTGAAGCTCTTTCGAAGTATCACCAACCAAGCACGTAAAGTGTCAGACAACAAAAGTTACCGCAGAGGCGGCGAGGGCTCATTAGCGTCCTGCCACGTTATCCAACGCAGAAACGCTCTGCCAGCTCCGGGTACCTTACCGGTCATCCCACGTAGCCCTCAGGCGAGACCGTGAATGCACCGCCGCATCTCCCAGGGCTGCCTGCTCCCCCCCCGCGCCCTCCCTGGAAAGCAGCCCCTCGTCAGAGAAAATCGAAGAACACGCCGGGCATCAGAGAGGGCGGGCAGCGCCGCAGAGCCTGCGCGGTTCTCCAGGAGGACGCGCGGCGTTGCAAGGAGCAGCGATGGCGGAGGGCTGGCTTCCTTCTGCACCGAACGAGCTGTTTGGGAAGAGGAGGAATAAACATCATTACTTCTGCAGACTAATAAAAGTTCCGAAATCCAGTTCTTCCACCAGACTGCTTCTCAATGTCCAACACCCTCAGACCCCTCCTGTCCGAGCCCCGTTTCTATCACGTTCCCCTTCAATTCTTGGGCTTGCTCACCCCCCTACGCCTTTGCAACTCGCCTCTTAGCAAAGTAAGAAAGAAACCCACCCAAACACCCCATTACCGTGTGCGGTGTTGTGTCTCTGTTGTTCTTCCAAGAAAAAAAAGCTCACAGGACCATTGCTTATAAAAGCACACAGGTTTATTGCATATCAATCTCATGTATAAATTCATTGTAGCATTGAAAGATTACATTTGGTATACATTCCTATTCTACAGCATTAACCTCAAAATCAGCTTTTTCTAGTCATTATTTTAAAGGAATTTCTCTACACAAGTACATTTGTCTTTTATCACAAGCATCAAAATGAAATTTGTAAAATCGCTTTTTTTAATTATTTTCTACACTTCATATCTTTTATTTCATTATGCTCCCAACAAAGCGATTTCATATTAATTAATAACTGCCAACACTTTTTTTTTTTCTTCCTTGGCAGTTCGAGGCTTCTAGCCTCGGACGCAAAATCTAATCACATATACAATAAGTGCATCTACGGAATTTTTTTCTTTTTAATAAAAATTTCACAAACAGACACAATAATGACTGCTAAACACAAGTCATGCACAGTTTACTTATAAACATAACAGAAGCAATATACAATCAAGAATGATATGGAACAAGCACCATCCTCTTTCTCAATGTTTTTTAAACATTATATGAAAACCAGACATTTACAATTGATTTAAAAAAACACTATACAGTTCTAAAGAAAAAAAAAACAAAACTAAATCATATCTGTATTGTAACAATGGGAAAAGGAATGACATAGGATGCACAGATTTATGATTCTTGCAAGCACAATATATATATGTTTTAAATTACATCTTCTGCAGGCTGGAAATGACATCAGGGCAAAACATCTCTTGCTTTGAAGAGAGCAATGAGAATGTAAAATACATTGAGAATTACTTTCAGAATTACTTTGTTCACATGTGAATTGCACATTTGGAAAGCAAAGCTGCCTTTTTTTTCTTTTTCATTCTTTTTCCAAAGTGGTGACAAGAATTAATGACAGAAGAAAGAGAAAAAGAACCTTGGAATCATTCAATAACATTTTAATCACAGTATCACTCAACACTACAGAGAAGAAGTTTCATGGCTTTGGGAGAACACTACTGACCATCGTCTAGGAGCAGAGGGTTTTGCCCTTATGTTACCAGCGCTGAGCCGAGCGGACTGCATCGCTCCCTGCCCGTTTTCCGACGGGCAGAAACGGGCAGGTTCCTGCACCGTGACGCTTTCCCCCTTCCCCCGCCACACACACACACACAAAATACAGCACGTAGAAATCGAATGTAAGTCAGTAGATTGAAGTCGGCTGAGGGGAGGGGGGCTCACAATCCAGTGCTTTGATGCTTAGAGTCAAACACGTTCATGTCATTGTGCAAGTGCTTTTCGAAATGCTTCGTATGAAGTGAAAAAGAAGCCGTTTTCGAGAACGTCTACGGAAAGTCTAAGTGCTGATTAGGGAGAAAGCAAAAGCTTCCACTAAGCTGCTTTAAGCAAGACAGAAACCAAGCTTCGTGTTTTTGTCCCGGAACGCGGTTGAGCAAACTCGCCTTGAGTGTTTTGCCGCTTAAAACCCCGTTTGGTTTGGCTTCGCTGCTGGCACTCGGCTGCTCCTGGGCATGGCCCCGGAGCAGCCAGCTGCCCGGCAGGAATGCCCGCACGTATCAAAGAGCAAAGCGGGCACCTCCGACCCGACCCGCACACGCTCGGCACGTCCCGCGGGAGAACGCGGCGCAGCCGCGCGCTCGGCACCACGGCAGTCGTGCTGCACCGGCAGCTTTCTGCATCGGCCACGGGGATTCGCATCGGGACCGACCGCCAGCGCCCGAGCAGGCGAAAGAACGGGAAAACACGTCCGTCAGACCGACTTTCTCCTCCCTCACTAGCTCAGGCAGAAAGATCTATCTGTGGTCAAAGTCGCAGTCAGGAGAAGCAAGGTCCCTTCTCCGAGTACCTTCGCTTCAGCCGCGCCGAGCAGCCGGGGACGGCCAGCGGCGGTCAACCTTACCTGGTCATACAAAAAATTCACAGTTCTCTCCTCCTCGCTGTTGTGGCAATACGGCTACGAGATGCGAACACGCTTTTAATAAATAGATCCTACACAGATACTCTTGGTTTAACTCGCACCTCGCGTGGCACCCTGACCTTCAACCAAGCAGCGGGCTATATTCCAACCGCTGCAACCCGCGCCTCGCTCTACTGCGCCGGTGTCGCGGTTCCTGAGCACAAGGCGTTAGTGGCACTACCGCTCCACGTCTCATGGAAGCCGAGGGACCCAGACCTTCCCCGCCGCCCACGCTGGGAAGCAAGCTGCGCTCGGACGGCAGAACCCTCCTCGACACACGCACCTCTCAGGAAACATCCTTCAAAATAAGGGACTGCTTTTGCTAAAACAGCAAGTCGAAACCTAAACAGCTGCTACGAGTTGCAACACGTTTCAAGTGCGATTGAATGAAAGCTACAAGATAAACAGCGATTCAGTAGAGGCTTTCTGTTTATTTATCTTAACGGTGGAAAAATTAAAACTTGTAATCAGTGCTAAATTAGAGGAGTCGGGAGATCCTACAACAAACAGAGACGCTAGCTAGACAAAATGGGAAGAAAACCGAATTGGGAAATGTGAAAAGAAATCATTTCATGATTTTAAAACCTGTATTTTTAATGTCCTTAATCCCTGGCTGGATTGTACCTCCCCGTCCCTGGCCAGCAGCACGCCGCAGGAGGAGCCCTGCTCCAGGAGAGCCACGGGGAGCACGAACAGCCCGGCGAGGGAGACAGCGACTGCGCAAGCCCGAGCGGAGCGAGGAGCTGCTGACAAACCGTGCTGCTGAAGAAACGACACAACAGACAGGAGGGCTGAGATACCGAAAACCAAATACACCCCAAACAAATCCCCCACAGTAACATTGGCATTTCTCAGTCCTGGGCCCACGTTTTGGAGACCAGCTCACTGCTGCTCCCTCGGCTGCTCCGTTACCTCCTCAGCCGAGGAGCGTGATGCTGACCTCTTCAAAGATTGCTTCAGCGATGAACAAAACACCGGGTCAGAGCACGCAAACACTGACTATTACCCACAGATCTTGTTCCAACAAGGCAGACAGCACTGCGGTCCCTATCGGAAAGATGCTCGGACGTCCGGCTTACTGCAGGCAGCTGCCAGGAGCCACGGAGCTCCAGCTCAGGCTTTCGTGCTGGAACGGGACGGGACCGATCTATCCCCACGCTTAAGGCTTCCGTGCTCTCCTGGAGCAGGGTCTGGGAACCTGCAGGGCTGGACAGTCCCATGGGGCAGAGCGGTTCTCCGGGCCGTGCTGGTGGCGATGGGCCCCCGGCCCCGCCAGCGCTCGCTGGACGAGTCTCTCTGCGTGCGCCGGGAGCGAAGCTGGCAGCTCGCCGCAGGTCAAGGGCTCGCAAGCCGGACGCCTTCCCGGGACAGGGCATGGGCGCGCACCCCTGCTGCGGCGAAGAGCGAGTCCGCCGTGGATCCAGCTCTGCCGTGCCGCGTCCCCTCGGCAGAGTCGCCCGCTGGCCCCCAGCTCTGGGGAGGCACCGCGTCCCCCAGCTCCCGGGTCTGCGCCTCGGTGCCGGCGGGCGGCAGGGGCTGCCGGCGGGACATGCGGCACGGTGGCATCGCTCGCCGGCACGGTGGCATCGCTCGCCGCGCTCGGTGGAAGGGCGCGTGGGCAGGGGCCGCTCGCTTTCTGGCGGGGGCTGCGTTTGCTTTCCAGCCGGCCGAGGAAATAAATAGAAACCTTCGTCTAACGCGAGGGTCGCTTCAAGGCAAAGGTAACAAAACATATGATTGTCTGGAGAATCGGCAGCGCGACTAGCAGGATTGATCAGGGTCATTTGGCACGTGGACAAAATCTTCCTACTCCCTGGTTATCAATCATACGACATACGACCTTAATTACACAATTTTGGTCCTTCACTACATACTTATATTAACATTATTTCTTCACAATAATGATACCTAATGCAAAAAATACTGTTAAGGAAGAAATAAAATAAGGAAAGAATTAGCAACAAATTACAAGTTATATACAGATTAAAATAAATTCCATCAGGAAAAGAAACAATTCTTTTATTATTTTCAGTTGGCCCCTGTGGGAATAATTTAAAGGCCAAGCGCCTGGGCAGGGCTGGACTGCAGCAGCAGCAGCAGCAGCAGAGGCAGATGTGCTGGGACGGGAAGGTCCCATCTCCTTCGCAGAGAGCCTGGTTGCTTTTGACAATTGTCGGCTCTCGGGCTCTATTTGCCCGAGAGCTTTGTGCAAATAGATGAAGCAGTTCGGGTTACACTGACTGTTGGTCTCAGAGCCTTGGGCACTTTCACAGGGTGTTGCGGGAAACCAAAAAGGAAGGGTAAATTTTCTTGGAAAACACGCTGATGCTGCTCATCTACCTTTTGTTCCTTCTGCACCAAAGCTACCCTAGATGCTTTCCTCCGTGGCCAGCGTGAGGCTCCTGGCTATCTAAAACCAGCCACACGTGTGCTCTTGGGCGCAAAGAGCAAATGGCAAAGCTATCGTTCCTAACACGACCTCCGCTTTATTTGAGTAGCCGTTTCCTCTGTTTTAGCATGCTGGAATGAGGCTGCCCCGTTGCATTTCTCCCCACTGGACCGGCACAGAAGCCACTGTCTGTTCTTTTCCATGCCAAGCAGGCAGAGAGGCCACGTGTGTCAAGTATTTACAGGCAGATATACTGAGCACTGCGTGCTGTTTCTCTGAAATCGGCCATTAACCCAGTTCTGCCAGCAGTTACTACCCGATCAAATACTTCCTAGAAGCACACCCAGCACTAAAATATGCTGAAATTAATGGGAGAAGTTCCTCTCGACTTCACTGACTTTGGCTGCAATCTTCACAGAGCCAGCCTGCCAGAGCACCTCCAGACTCTGAGCAGGTTGCTGACGCAGAACTGCAATGGGCGAGATGCAGAGGCACGCGGTTTCACTCAGTGGTAGCAGTAGTCCCGTGGCACTTCTAATTTTTAGATGCTGTAATCTGAAAATTCTCAGGCCACACATTCTAAACTTTATCTTTGTAGCCAATGTTATCCTTTGCAAGGTCTAAGTGCTTTCCTGACTATTCTGTAATGCAGCTTTACCTGCGAAACCACTGCTCCAACAGCAGATTGTAATTGCAATGTAGGAGAGCATAAGCATCACAGCATTTCTGGAGGCTGCTTTGGATCGGTAAAGAAGATGAGACAGAAGCGATTTAAAATCACTCCTAAAATATCTGCGAGATTTTAGAGTCAGAGAGACAATTCAATTCTTAGCTATGTGCCTGAATAGAGGGCTGTACCCCTGAGGTTGCTGAGGCAAGGAAATTTTAATCTTTCTACTTCAACGACAGGCCAAATGGCAGCGTGCGATGCATAAGCAACCATCCAGCATACCAAAACAACTGCACGAGTCAGAAATTTCTGCTGCAATTCCCAGATACCGTCAACACTGAAAGGATGTCAGTCTAAAAAAAAAACCCGGGAGATAAATCGCAAGATGTGTCTGGATTGCCCTTCTTAAGGCGAGACTCGCCCACCACACACACTTTCTCACACACAGCTACCCCTCTCCAGGTAAGGGTTTACCTCTCCGCCTGGGCAAATCCAGGCTTTTTCAGCAGCTCACTGGCAGGGACTCAGGCCAGCATGGGGCAGAGTGCCATCGCTCCCCTCGCCAGCAGACTTGCTGAGCATGGCTTTTTCTGAAACACTCCAGATGCTTCAAGTCCAAGCAGCAGCTCGGGCTCACAGGCACTAGCAGAGATGGAAAGCACTCTTAACCTTGCGTCGGCACAGACAGAAGGGCGCTCGGGGCACAGCCGATGACCGTGAACCACGTGCTTGCACGATACCTCGATGACTCCAACCTCAGCAATGCTCCAGGCTGAAGCTTTCTCTACCGGGACACTGCATATGGTGTATCGTGACTGCAGGCAATGCGGCCTCGCATTCGAGAAGCTCTGCACCGTGCCAGTGTGTTTTGTTGGGAACAAAGGAGAGGACGGCGTTTCTGTGGGAGCACTGAATTTCAAATTCTTTTGGGGGTCAATTAAATGGGTTGAATTTACCCTTCCCTGGTATAACTCCAGTGACTATGTCAGAATTGCACCAGGGATAGGTCACATCTGGCTCTCTTTCCTTATTACTTCACTATTCAGCTGAATTGAAAGGAAATGCTACCGACTGGTTTCAAGCTTTCATTTATACGCTTTACAGGCTTTACTGGCTCAGTGATACTGTTTTGTAATGTTAGAGGGGCCAATGTTTGATTGCACTGTTGCAATTCGTGTCTTGCTCATGCCATTCCTATAGACTGTGAAATCCTAGGGCTGCATCAGGGTTATCCAGTTTTGGAGAGGTTCATTCTGATAAATTAGAAATGAAAACTCTGGACAGATAAAAATGCAGGACTTGTAGGTCGGATGCGACAGGTTTCCTTCTCAGCCAAAAGTCCAGACGACTCCCTGAGGCCCTCTCATCCATCTTCTGCTTGCTAGGATTTTTGCTAGGATAATTGCAGCACCACCGCCTCCTCGCTTGGACTCTGGCCAGTGCCTTGTTGACCTCTCAGAGGTGGTTGATGGGGTTAAAGGTCCCCGACTCTGAAGCTGCTCCTGCCATGTCCAACCAAGCACCCAGAGAGTTCTGGGAGGACGTGTGGAGGGGAGCGTTCTCAGACAGGGACAGCATCATTGCATAAGCCTGGAGGAGAGAAGAGCAACGCAGAGGACAGGCGTGAATACACCCGCAGGACCGGCTGTAACAAACCACGTGAAGCACAGCACCATCTAACTGTATAGGAAAAGTAGGCCAGCCGGCATCCTTTGGCCTGGGCCAAGAACTTTGCCAGCCGGTCTAAACTTACATCCACACGCTGGGATGACACCCATCGCTCCAGCTACTCAAACTTGCCACAGAGTTTATAGGCAGTTGTAGGGTTAGTCAGGAGCGGCCATCGCTCCCGTCGGCTTTTATGGGACCGAACCCATTCTGCGCCGGCTCTGCACTTGGGCACAAACCCGCACGTTTGATCCTAAGCTCTGCTCTCAGGGGAAAGCGGCTACATGTGGCATGCCAATTACTTTGTTTTTTCTTCCAAAAGGTCCTCCTACAGGCAAGTAAGTGACTAGGTGAGGCTAGGGCCCGGTCACAAGCCCCAGAAGCGGCATAGCAATATCCACGCTAGCTGTAACCCGACGGGCAGCTGCGGCAGCAGGCTGCTCATCTGCTTGGCGTGAGCCCACCGGTGCCTGTCGAAACCTGCGCGGAGGTATTTAGGAATATAGGCATGATATGCTCACTGGCATTACTGGTGTGTTCCTATGTTCTTGTCGGGGTAGATTTATTGCTGCAGTGAAACAGTTAAAAGCGTCCACTGAGAAAAATGCATCAAGACTTGTCTTTTCTCTATAACAACCAGCTTGCTTCTTTGTAACCTAGATGCTCTCCCTCTTCCCAGACTACTTGTCTCGTACACCTTTGTGTCCTCTCCCAGCCCACACAAGTGATGTGAAGGCTTAGGCAGATGACAACCTCACACACTGGAGGTGAAAGCCCACGTAATTGCCACCCATGACCTGAAACAGAGGAGGACACGGTGCCCGCCCTCCCGGGTCTACGCTAGCTGGTGTAATGTATGCTCCTACTTTGCAATGAAATTGTAGCCGTGTAGCCCTCTCCTTCACACCCACACGCAATCCTTTGCAGGGCAACAGACAAAGACCATTACGTTATCTGGGGTATCAGTACAACGCTCAGTACAGTAGGACCCCTCCTAATGCAACTGTAACGGTGACAATAGGAACCAGTTATCCAACTTTAGCCTCTCCTCTTAAAAGCTGAGGGTCAGATCTACTTGTCAAGTCAACCCATTCATGTATTGTAGGTGCGTGCTGGAAGAGGTACAGCTTTGTGGCGTTATGGACATGCACGCTTCTAGAATTGCTTAAAAAGAAAGACAGCCGCAAAGGAGTGCTGTGCTGCTCACACAAATGTTGATTTACTACTACATTTCCTGCACAAGAGATGGTTTGAATTATTTAACTTACTTATTGTGATTTAAGTATAACCAGTCCTGCATCTCATACGCTATAAAATTGATCCCCAAACCAAAAATACCACCCCCCACACCAAAAATACCACCCCCCACACCTTCCAAGCGCAGGCTGGACCTAACAATGTCGTACAAATTCTGAAAGAGCAAGCTGTTCTTAAATAGTTAGTACATTTGGCGTATTAGTAACAGGACACATGTAAGAGTCAGGCAAGTGGCTTGTGCTTAAATCAGTTTCACCCAGCAAAAAGCTGTGTCCTGTCTTCAAGCAGACCTTCCCCAGCTTCAGTACCAGCCCCTACTATGAAGGAGGACAAGAATTTCACAAGTTTTGGGTGATGATAAATCAAAACCCTTGTTCTGCTCGGCAACCACACTAAGCCAGTTCTTTGCTGGACATTTAGAATAGATTTCGTGACAAACTCTGTTGCTTGAAGCTTAGAAAGGGACTCCAAGGCAACAGCTGTACTCATCCCCCGTGAAGGGTTGAGTATGCTCCCTCTAGCCTGGTGATGTAACTTCATTGAACAGTTTTTTGGGGAGAATCCTTTTGTGGGGATCAAGATATGAACTTCACAAAACTAGACTATTTTGGTTTAATGAAAAAGCAGAAAGCACAACTGGATCTGCCCCATACCTCCAGATTTTTTTCAAAACTCCAATAGGTACTGAGACGTCATTTTGAGGTTTCATGGTGGGTCTGAACTGGTCTAGCTCACAGGGCACATTTCCATTTTACGGTTTGCTTTTAGAAATCAGAGAGATAGCCGAGGAAGTCCTCTAGACTTGCTGGATTGCAAGTCCTGGAAATACTATTGTCTGTTACACCTTTTATAATCAAACCCAAGGATACTTTATTACTGTTCGTGCAGACCAAACCTCGGGTCTCTTAGTATATACCAACTGAAGACCCATCCCAAAGTTTAAGTAAATAATAGTCATAAAAACATTTACACAGACAGATAAAAACAGACAGATGCCTCTATCTTTCTATGTAAGCATGTTCTCACAGCACGGGCTAAACGATAAATTGATCTGGTGACCTAAAACTGACGCTTGCTCCCTTTCTCCTCTAGTTCAGTAGAGCTGCAACGAGACACGCGTCACATATGATTCACGCATTACAGTTAGAATTCCTGCTCACTGGAAGGGGAAAATAAACCTCAGCTAAAGGAGGCCAGCTGCTTGCTAATCCTACCGTACGTGCTGGCAGCAAGCTAGATAAAATGTTCTGTCATATACCTACCTGGTTTTTAGCCTGCCTGTACAGAGTCTGTTTTATTGTCTCAGAGTCTAAGGTGGAATTAAACACATCTTTAACTTCAAATGCTTCCTCGGCTGCTTTGCGAAGATCCAGCCCCTTCCCAAAATTCGGCATCTGCTCCAAATCTAACAAGCCGGCTTCGTCCTCCTCAATACACCTGTACCAATGACCAGGGGAAGGGGTTGACCTGTTGTTAGCTCATCTCACCGTTCACATCTAGCCAATGTGAGTGTTGCTAACCCAGTGCCTGCATGCATATACCATGGGGGTCTCACAAGCCACATGCGTGAACTGACACAAACAAACACAAAAATGACACAAAATGCAAGGAGCAAAGAAAAAGTGGAGAGCGTGGCTATGCACAAACAAGCATTAGTGCTACAGATATTTGTGATTAAGCATGGCTACAATTCACTTGGGTCTTCTGTGTGGACATGTCCAATTGCTGTCCGCTCCTTGAAATGTTTTGACAATGAATCAGTGTCTGAAGAACACTGCCGCATTTTCTTTGAGTTGCAATGAAAACAGCGATGCACTGAGATCAGGTAAGATACTGCTTTGCATCATGGGACATTTGTTACGAATACCAGCTGGGAAGCCGAGGCAAACTGAGGCAAAAAGAAAGCTAAGCCTATACTACGGGCAACAAACTTTAATTTTCAAAGTGTCTAGACATGGCTTGACCTTGGGAAAAAAAAGCTCCGAGAACTCCCCTTGAAGTCAACAACATTTTGCTACAACTAAAACAGGCAGAGCAGCACAAAACGGATTGCGTACGTAAGCCTCTTCCCTTGCCCTGACCAGTGTTTTAGAGAGAAAGACATTATCCGCTGAACTGTGGTACCCTGAAAATGCTGGCTTCTGTGCTGGACTAACTGTTCTCCTGACACGAACTTCTCAAGTCTTGGATATACACCTTTTCACAGATTCTCCTAGCAGTCCACTTGTTTCATGTCCCCCACCATGGTGCAAATGGAATCTCTCAAGTGAATGCTTAAATCAAACGGGAGGTATGATACATGGCTTGAAAAATGAAACAACAGCACTCACAATCTACCACTGAGACAGGGTCAGAAGTCTGAGCCCCCTTTGACTTCTCAAAGGGAATGGCCCACCTCACCTTCGGGTGTGGTCAAAGCTCATGGTGAGAGATGTGGGCTCTTCATCTTCTTCATCCTCAAATGCTCCTCGGGGCTCTGCGGTGGGCGATACCGTTTCATCCTGCGACTTCCCTGTCAGGCTGTCATCATCCTCCTCTTCCAGTTCCTCATCTTCATCATCCACATCTTCTGTTTTCTCATTTGCTAATCCATGACACTGGGAATTGCCATCAATATCTGGGATTTCTGGCCTGAAATATTTGGTCAAGGTAGGGAAGAAGAAAGAAAAGAAAAAAAGAAAAGATGCCAAATGCGTTAAGTCGTGCATTTTCACCGTAATGCAAGACTTTGGTAATTTTATACACATGTGCGAATACAGAGACATATTTACGTACATATTATTTAAACTGCAAGGAAAAGGAAAACCGACATGTTTCAGGCATTTAAAAATCAGCCTTTGCAGTGTCTTAAGGGCTAATTAGGCTGTCAAGTATATACCAACCCCAATGCTTTTCAACCTAGAATTTTGTCTAGTCTGGATTTAAATGATGGTTTTCCATCTCTTAAAATACATCATCTGCAGGACAAGCGGCTCTCCTCCTTCTCTGTGCTACAGTATTCTACCAACCTCCCTTCGAGCAACAAGAAAGGGGAAGCTTCCTCACTGTGTAATCTAACAGCCAGCCTAAATTCCCTCTCGTATTACTTTTGCTATTCATGCCCATATGGACCCAGCGGACTCCACAAAACTAGCAGTTCTACATTATGTTAAGAGAATGAGAGTGGGATCACCAGTGCTATGGACTTGGAACCCAACAGGATGCCACCAAGTGACATAAAATAAGATTAACATCTTCACCAGAAATTTTACGTCAGCGTGTTCCACACTTCTTACTGTTCTTTATGTGGATCACATCATCACGTGGATTTCTCATACTTAACATTTTGGACTTAAACCTTAGTATTAGCATTAAGTAGCTGTTTGTCAAAACAGGATAGTAGCGGGTGAAATACCACTCAGTCAAAATAAAGCTTATGATATGGATAGATTTGAAACAAACTAACAGACTAGAAAAGCAGGTCCCTCCGGTCTCCTTAATCAGTACTCTGTGATCAGTGATGCCACGTAGTTGCACAGCAGAAGGTAACAGTTCAATAATCACATTTTTATCTAGAGAAGAAATTGGGTCTTCTCACGACTATTGCGCTAGACAGAGGCTGACTGGTCTTTCAACCATGTTAAGAATACTTGTCACCAGATAACTTTATTTGCTCGTCTACCTTTTATCTGCTAAAGTTGATGCTTGATTCATCTCGCTATTTGCAATAAAATTTCTGATTTCAGAGAAATACGAATCCTCTTTTTCATCTAAAAGTGCATGGTTGTCTGATTCCGAGTTTGGGGAAGAGGCACTGGTCCCAAGGTGGTTTGTAATGACTCCAGAGTGCTGGCTCACTGAGTGCAAGAAACAAGAAAAGAGAAGAGGAGAAACAATCAGATGTTGTTGTCAAAGCCATTATTATGAGGAAAAATAAAGGAGGAACGTTATGCAACAATCCTTTCGCTATATATTCATGATTTAACATTTAAGAGAAATCTCACGGACCAAGGCTGCCAAAGGAAGCTCATGTTTTCCAGACATGAATTACAGAGAGAAATAAATGTAAGTGATGTTTAGCATTTCCGGATGGTATATGCAATTTAAGAACCACCATCCCTTGCATAGCTGTTTGCCTGTAACTTTTCCATAATTTTTTTTTTTTTCCTAGGCTGGGAAATCACTTAGTTGGCTTCAGCACAGGAATTTCTTCCTGCAGTTTTTATCTTGAGGCAAAGTCTATTTATCTTCTTGAACTTCACACATACCTACAAATGCATTTCAGGTTGAAAACCCTTGGTAGAGCTTGACATGTCCACATCAGCATTGGACCAGGAGATCTCACAACGCGAGGTTATGCGCCCTGGACAGAGTCCCCAGGAAGTCAGTTATCATGATCCTTATTTTATGGATTGGAAAAGGGCACATTTGAGTAATACGTGACTAGACCTTGGCAGAGCTGAGTCCCATGCATGAGTGCGTGTTACAATTACGCACTGTGGATAAACGCATCTTTGGCTGCACGAGGAGCTGGCATTTGGGTTTTGCTACCTGATGATATTCAGCCTTAAGAAACAGTGCTTTCCAGAAAGGCTTCCCAAGGTGACCAGAGAGACCAGACCGTGGTGTCTTCTCCATCCAGTGCCCCAACAGAACCACACAGCCGTGCCCTTTCCTACCTGGAACGTTCTCGTGTTCGTGTTTCTTAAGATGTCGGTCCAAGTTGGTCTGCTGCCCAAAGCATCGGTTACACAGGTGACATTTGAATGGCTTTTCCTTGTTATGGATGTTTCGAACGTGCCGCTGGAGGTTGGAGGAAATGCTGAATGACCTGTCACAGTATTTACACCTGAAAAATAGAAGCAAATGCCAAAGAGTGCAATGTGAGGAAAAAAAAAAGAGAAAGAAAAATCTGACTATCAGAAAACCAGAAAATGTTGGTCTATAAATCTTTACTCAGCTGAGGACCTGGGAAGCACAAAGCATTAATCATTCCAGACAAATCTGATATTATTGTTACTCAAGGAGCACAAAGAAAGGATTAGGATTAATTAAGAAGCGAGTCGTCCAAACAAATAAGAATTTTAAACAAAATAATTACTTTTCCACACATGAATGTAAAAATAAGAAAGGTGAATTTATTTCTTCCACCCTTCTCATGTTGTAGGGGAAGTAGGTGAAATATGGCTGTGGAGGGAGGAAAAAGAAGACAGAAGGAGAAGAAAGAAAGGAGGTTAAATGTATAAAATAGTTATTAGCTAGCATTTCCCTACATGACACAGTTATCTGGACACACAAAAAACTCCAGATTTATTTGTGAAATTCCTTGTGGTAGTCAAGATGCAGGCAGTACAGCATGCCTTTAAAGGTAATTACGGTTATTATTATAGTACAATAGCTCCCAAGAAATACACCGTAGTTTCCAAACAGGATAAGATTTACTCCTATGCAGTGAGTATCTGGTTTATGATGAAAAAATGTGGAATGTAAGGAGCCAAGCCAGAATGTTTAGGGAAACTGCTGAGTGAAGAAATGTTCCCTCTTTGAAACAAACCTCTGCAGGACCCATGGTAGATGTGTTGGAAGCTTGTTCAAAGTTGCCACCCCCCCCCCTCTGGATCCAGATTCCCTCCAAATAAAAACAAGGCTTTGCTAAACCCTGGTGCTTTGTGAACTCAGCCCTGGACTTCTCCTCCGGCGCCGAACAAGAAGGCAGCCGATGTACTGAAGAGGGCAGCTTTGAGCCACACTGAAGAGTTTCAGTACTAAAGCTACAGAAAATCTAATTCCTCTTTGAATCCGCCTGAATCCCTCATTAGATCTCCCTTTAAATATGTCATTTGTACCTCAACAAAGCTGCTTTCCTCACGGCTCTATTTCCAAAACCCATGAGAAGTAGAATCCTTTCTCCGCTACAGACCTCTGCAAATCCTGGACACTTACAGGACAAAATAAAAACTGTTCTTAAGCCCTCGTAATTCCAGAACAAAACCGCTTGCTTTAGCAGAACTGCTCTGTGCTCCTCTAACCGAGAGGAAAATTTGTCCCACTGAGCTAAGCTACTATTCGACAAGGCATGATGATGGCGATGCATTTGTGCATGTTTTCGGAATGCCAGTAGTTCATTACGTGAAGAGGGCACACAGAGCTCATCTTGTGCCCGTGTCATTCAAGTATGAAGCTGGATTTGCCGTGACACCAAGGACGTAGTATTGTTTCCTACAAACACAACAGGTTCAAATGCGGGAAGGAGGTGCGAGTGTAAAAAAATCTATGCTGTGAAACACACACACCATTTCCAGATGTGCTACAGCTGTGATTTTTATTTGGTCTCTAAAAATAAATTGGTATTATTTTTGGAAATAGCAGAGATACACTTATGAAACACTCTCTCTCTCTGCGTGTTTATGGATTCCATGTCCACCTCCGAATTTCCTACTGTTAAATCACTAAAAAGAATAGAGATATTTTAAATAATGAACCTTTACTACGATTAACCTAAGAAGAAGGCAAAATCTCTTTTTAAACCACAGTTTTCTCAGGCTTCCAAAGTTGTTCATTTTTTCAAAAAACATGAATCGAACAACTAAAGAAAACAAGACGTTACTTGAACATCAGCAAGAACAAGCACAGTTCATACACGGAGAGTTAAACATGCACAGATTTCCAGCTCTTATTCTCCTCCTATCTGCGAGCAACCAATGAACCTGCTTTCAGGAGCTGCCAGGCTTCGGCAGCTTCTACCGCTCGGCACTTCAGAAAGCTGAAATGTCCAAAACGGCCAATACCCCAGTATCCCCGGCATTCCACAGGACTTGCCTAGAGTTTTGCCCAGCGTAGTTCTAGTAGTGGATCAGCAGCCCCCTCCTCGTCTCTGCTGATGCCCTCCCACGCCAACCTCTCCTTCACTCGTGTTTGCCCACGGTGGGACAGGACAGGGGCATCGGGGCTCCCGCGCACGGCCGTGCTCACGGCTGCCCCGGGCACCCAGGCCGGGTCTCACCTACATTACTCACAGGAGCAGCTCCAGCGACTTCAAAGGGAGTGCTTGCATGCGTAAGGCAAGAACGACCTGGCCTCCTGTACGTCAATTTATTTAGATGTTCAGGAAGTCTTTGAAAAGTTCCCTTTGACAGGTCCTTGCTCTAACTATGAGCTATGTGGATCCAGGCTAGGGTACGGAGAAAGGATAAAGAGCTTGTTAAAAAAATAGAAAACAGAGGGGCATTCGAAAGGAGCAATAGCTAATGTCTGAAAGCAAAGGGATGAGGGAGACGTACTGTATTATTTGTGGTCCCAGAGGGGTCGGGACTTGGATCTCTGCTGGTTTTAATCTAAATAAATGACCCAGACAGAGGAGCCAGCTTAAATTCAGGGAAGAGGTGAACACCGAGGCAGGAGAAGAATAAAACTCCAAAGAAGCGGTATTTGCTTTGTAAACACACTGACAAAATGCTAGTAAAGTTTCTTCCTTATCAGTTTAAAGTAACACACCGATGGGCTAAAGAAATAGAAAGTGGGAGTGAATGATGGCTAAGAGTGAGCCAAAGCTGGAACTCAGGAGCTCCGAGGAATGGCAGGCAATCCTCAGAGCTTGAGGGAACTCGGATACCTGATATAATACAACTGGAAGGGGAAAAATAGACGGCAAAAGCCAGTAACGTAAGAACGAGTAACTGAACTAATCACTATACAACTACGACAGTTTGGTAACACTTCAAACGTGACAGTAAGGCGTTTGATAGCGTGCTTTGTAAAGTTTCAACAGCATGACAGCGCTTGCAAAATTTTACACTTATTTGATGATCCATGTGAGCTGTAAAGACAGAATTGCAGTAACAAAGCATAAAACACACAGACAGCTACTCTTCCTCTGAGTAACTCCTTAATCTCAAGTGCATTTATACCAGGGATGAATGTAGGCTACATTTAAAAAAAAAAAGAAAATGAGGAAGAAGAGATTTTTATTGAACTATGTGCAATCTGAAATGACACGGTAGACGTCAGCTTTATAGCTGTTAGTTTCAGCTTAATGCAGATAACAGGACACGGGGGCCTAGAAGGAAATTAAAGAAAAACAAATTCAAAACAGACGTCAGGAAGCACATCTTTATAGGAGGAATCACAGCCTCACAGGCAATGCTTCAGGATTGGGTGTAATTCAAGAATCAATTAGACGGCATCCTGGAGGGAATGGACATTTGAAAGAAGAAAATAAAGTCTTGCTGAATCAAATAGCTTCTGGTTGTTCCCAGTCCAGGTTTTATGTAGTTTATGTGATTCTGTGATTCCAGAGAATGAAAAAAAAACTAAGAAGCAAACCCACGACGACAATACACCCTTATGTTCACGTGCTGCAAGCATAAGGAGCTTCACTAAAAACTGCCTCTTCTGGATTTTGCTTGGTAAGCTCAGAACGACAACAAAGTCCTATTTCTTACGACCTGATTTTCCAGGGAAGTCCGACGTGATTTTACAAGCCCAACTTATTCTGCAGTTCTCTGAAAGGAACCGTTACGTTTGATAGTCCTTACCCCTGGGTTTTGAAATGCATACTACTGAATTTTAGATTTGGTGCAGAAAAGAAGATTGAAAAGGAGCATGTCGAATTTCACTGTAGAGCATATTGTCTTTGAGTCTTTTCAAATCAGTTGATTTTTAGGAAGTAAAGTGCGTTACCAGGTGTTTCTTACCCTTCAAAAAACATGTAGCACTTTCCCTTTACAAAAAGACTTAACTTGCCTCCTTATTGCTCATGTGCTATTAATTCCTACTTTATACATACTTAAATAGACACCTAGGAAGTTTAAGTGACTTGGTAAAAAACACATAACTTATCAATGACAATCAGAAATCAAAACCAAAGCACCTTATTTTCTGGCCTGCCTGTTTCCTGATCTACACTTGGACACTTGGTCAGTTTAGGTTAGCTTTAAGAACATTTTAATTCATATTTGGATGACGGTATCACACTGGCAGGATCAAAAGAAAAAACATTTAAACCGTTGAAAGGAAAGTTATACGAGAGACATCAGTAAAACACTGAAAAGCCAGCAACCTCCTTTTACCTGCGTAAAGTCGGCATTTAAAAAACAAGCTTTCAAAACAATTATTGCTGCAGAAGTTGGAAATCTCAGTTCTCTGAGAGCAAAAGAAAATCAATGATAATTAAGCTCTTCTGTAAACGTAGCACTAACTCTCAGGAGTGCTATTATAATGCAACATTGTCCAGAAGTCAAACCTCTGTTACAAAAAAAACACACGGGCCATTTTCTGGGAGAAGACCAGATCAAATAAATCTCTATTTTCCTAACCTTTGTTAAGTTGCAAGTCTCCTTTTTTGGAAGAAAACTGAACTAACAATCTCTGAATAATCGGGAGCAAGCACTTTAGTCAGACAGGGGTGTATAGTGAATACACAGTATTCATTCAAGGCATATCAAATAACGCAACTGAAAAAATCAGAATGGGGAATGGTTCCAAAATATATGTCTGCTTTGGAGAGTTTTTTTATTTATTTTTGATTTACCTAATGTCTGCACTCAAAATTCTGCATGACTCTGTATGGAAAAAAAAATTGACTCCGTATGTACCAGGGATTACAATGTGGGAGAGGGTAGCTTCTTAAGTTAAACTGAGCATAAAAATTTGATGTATTTGACCACATGGCCTTTTGCTGCTCATAAATTTGTTTGTGTTTCTCTTTCTGTAATAACTACTACATTAGCTTTGTTGTGAACTTATGACTGGGTATGGAAACACTATAATATCAGCTACCAAAAATGAAACCGTTTGGATTGTTACTATCGCCTGACAACGCGCAAAACACTTACTCACATTATGGAAAACACAACGCTTGATTTTCAGTGAGTTCTCAATTCATCGTTCATTCAGTTTTGTTCATATATGTACCTACTCTAGCAAGAAATCAACCAAAGCATGGGGTTTTTTGCCAAAGTTTTTTGAACTGACTGCAAAACACCAGGAGAAAATACTGGGGGGAAAAAATTTCCACTTTGTCTTCCATGAGAAATATTCCTTCATATACCCATATACACACATGCATACTTACATGTATTTTCTTGGAGGTTTTACTCAAGTTTAGAACACTCGCTTAAAGAGGAGTCTCTTTAGGAGAACCAGCACCTGTGTGTGCCCAGGCTGGAACGCCATGCCTGCGTGCAGGGTCTCGTCCGGGGGAAGAGATGGGCAGTTTTGCAACGTGTCCTTTTGCATAGACACAATGCAAAGTGAAGTACAAAAATCAGATCACCTTGTCCGCAGCTAGCAGGAAAAAGTAGTTCAGCCTTCTACCTTAAACACCCAGCTGAACACGTGAAGCAGCGTCTGAATTTCCCCGCTCTGATCGCTCTTTTTAAACTTTGCGATTTAAGGTAGGATACTCCCTAACTTAGATTTTAAAGCAGATATACTACAGGGATTTTCTTCTGGTTTTTGATCCACTACTCCAGGCACCTCTGATACGCATTAGGAGAAAAAAAAAAAAATCTAGCTAGACCCAGCAGTTAACTTACTGGCAAGCCCTTCAAAACAGCCCGATTTTCAGAGACATTCAGCACCTTCAGCTGTCCTTGAGATGAATGGTTAATGTGAGTGTGAAACAACACTGCAAATCAGACCACTCATTTGCCAGCATACATCTAAATATAAGTTAAGTGTCTATCTTCAAGCTGCCAAGCCTGATTATTTTTGGCTGGTACACATAATATACAATCCTATGAATCATTGTATGTAATGCTACAGGACTGCGGTATTATGTTGGCACAGCTTTATAGAAAGGAGAAAAAATAACACAGCGGTGAATGAGGAGTGTGTTGGGAAAGGGGTTTTATCTGGGGGACAACGTCACCTGTAGGGCTGTTCTCCAGTGTGTGTCCGCAGATGCCTTGTCAGATTTGCTGAGCGTGGGAAGATCTTACCACAGTACCTAGACAGTGAAAGCCAAAGTAACCATCAGTGCACGAACGTCCCGCCACACCGCATCATTTACACACACTGTATCACCAGCTACCATCGACCTCGCTCCTTTTGATACCGCTCCCAAAATCGGAAAATCCCTTTAGGCACTAGTAACTCGAAGCACCTAGGTACTGAGGGAGGAAGACGTGGAGGTAAAAACTCTCCGAGCAACACCCACCCCAGAATACCAGGGTTCACAGTGGCGAGATACCAGTGTAACCCATTTCCATCAGAGACACAGAACAACAGTCGATGATGCTGCATCATTGGGGAGGGCAGGAAAAACAAAAAAACCCTATCAGAACACCCAGCTGGGACCCAAATGCTGGCTGACTTCGTAGCTTATCTTGGAGGCCTGGGCAAGTATATAGGAACACAGTCAGGATGTAGGGACCCACCCCCAAGACATTCTCCCAGCTTCCATCTGCAGATGAAGAGCCTCCTGAGCCTAAGGTTGAAAAGTTGCGTTTGATGCCTTTTGCTGAGTTTCTTCCATCTATTTTTCTAAGTTTTTTGAACGCACGTAAGCTTTGGACATCCACAACCTCCTACGGCAATCAGTTCCTCTGCTGAACTGTGTGCTGTGTAAAAGAACCTCCTGCTTGTTTGAACCTGTCGCTCAGTAACTGCATTCGCTACTACCTTGTTCCTGCATCAGGACAAAGAGCATTTAATCGCTGCCTATTCCTATTGTCCGTCGCTTGAGATTTTTATAGATCTCCTATATAGCCCTGTTTAGTTGCTTATCATATGGAATCTACTTGATCATCCTTCTCAGAATTCACAAAATCTTATTCTGGATAAATGCTGCAACGTTGTGTTACTGTTATCGGGATATACTGCTGTGAGTCTGACAGTCTGCACAGAAAAAGCAAATGTGGCAGTAGGAAATAAGAGAAGGAACTGTGTTCCACAATAAATCTGATTCACAGTAAACCTTCCCTCCAAAGGAAGTGAGGTATAAAAATAAAAGTATTAATTGGGAAATAAAATATTAAGGATGAAGCGTTACATTCTGTGACTATGAAACCTGATGCTTACTGTTGTAGAAGGAAGATATGAGAAGGCTTTCTTAATTTCAGAGACATTCAGCACCTTCAGATGTCCTGAAGATGAATGGTCATGTGAGAGTTCATCAACAACGAAAACCCAGATGTTAACTTGTGAGTCTGTATCTAAATATAAGTTCAGTCCCTATTGTAGGTAGAAACCTCAAATTTCTAAATAGTCAACCGAAATTTGAGCCCGTAGCTTTTGCGGCAAAGTTCAACATAACAGATACGTCGAACAAAATATGTGCCCACATACTGCACCCAAGAAAAATGCAGTGGGAGCCACCATGAGAACCTCTAGTAGTTGCAGGTAAAGCTGCGTAAGCAGATACAGGTTTTTATTCCCCAGTGATCTGCTCCAATATAAGCTTTTAGAGCTGCAATGGATACGTAAGTATTTCTGTGGATACAATTGTGTTTGAAAAAGTTGTTTACTGTATGCCATTTTTTAAATTCCATTATTTTGCAGGGCTGACATTGGACATAGCTGAGATGGCGCTCGCATTGGAAACTGTGGCATTTGCTACCACAGGCGAGAGGCTTGGCTTGGAGAATTCCGTTTGCTTGAGAATCTCCAGATCTGCTCTCAAGGTTATTAAAAATTACAAAGAAAACAGAAGATGCTGATTTTCTACCAGACAAAACAAGCTATTTCAGAGTGAATTAGTCATCAGAATGCTCTGTTCTAATTCTGCAGCTTCTTGTTTTCCCTCCCACCCCTGCCGAGACAGTACAGATGTCCATGGGAAGTCGCTCTCTGCACGCTGGTGTCTGCTGCGGCTTCCCAGCCGGGGTGCCTTTCTCCCAGGGCTGCCTCAACAAGCCGGGGGTACGGTCTCGCTCCTGCGGGGTGCCCAGGCCCTTACCTGCAGGTGTAACGCTCCTTGCCCTTGCGCAGGATGGGATCAGATAGCGTGGGTGGTGGAGATCGGAAGTTGAACGGGTGATGTGGAAGGGGCTGCAGGGAAGTGCCAGTGTCTGCCTTCATGGCTGCAAAACTCTCCAGTTTCTCTGTCATTGTTTCTATGGCTGACATCTACAAGTACAAGGCAAGACCTCAGGTCATAAAAATCCACAGGAAGAACAGCATCTGATGCATAAAGCACGTCTTTTAGCACTAGTGTGTCGGTCAAAGCCTGCTGCTGATGTTTGCTCTCACCCTCAGAAGCTAGCTGCACAGCGTGAAATGGAGCCACTGAACCCAGCCAGGAAAGAGAGAAATAGCGTATCGGGCTCAGAGAAACCTGAAAAGGTACAATTGGCAAAGACAAGCAGTAAGCATGAGATCTCAGTCAGGCACTCGTTTACCTTCTGCAATGTGCATGTGCTTACTTTCAGCATTTCAGATTAAAAATCATCTCAGAACGTGCTTGGCTTCCCTTTTCCAGGGATGACACTGAAATTAGACACCGTGGTCAACTGCTGGACGTAGAACTCACTGCCCAAACCCTCCTCTCACGCTCAAAACAGAAGTCTTGGAATGCAAGGAGGTTTGATTTCTCATACAGCACCCGTTACCCTCGCAGGGGCTCCGAGGGACGGCAGCAGCGAGCTGCGGGCAGGCAGGTAGGCAGGCGACCCCAGGTTAGAGAGGACAGAGAAGTTTTGGGCAGGAGGCGGAAGAATCCCGGCCAAAGTGGCGTGCGGGAACGCCTGACCGCTGATCGGGGAGCTGAGCCAGAGAGGCTGAGGCTGGAGGGGCGAAGAGGAGGAGTTCAGATCAGACGCAGGATGGAGCGGGTCCGCAGAGAGTTTGCCTAGCGAAGAGGCCAACATTTTAATTATATGTCAGGAAGGTTCAGAAGCCATTAAAGGTGATGGAAGGATGGGTGGGAGATGGCTGAGCTTCCTGGAGTGAAAGGGAATTCCAGCCAAAATACCCCGTGTGAGCTGCGGCTGGATGAGTTACGGTTAGGAGGACCGCAACCTGCGCTTTGAAAGCCTGTTCGGATGGGGGTGGCAGGCATACAGGCCTAGGGATGTGACACCGAATAAAAGGTTTCTGGGTGCCTCTACCAGCTTTAGTTTGCATGAGTCGGCAATGGCCGTGTTCTCACAGCAACGCTGGATTAAACACCACACCAGAAAGAGGGAGAAAGGGTAAAACCTGGAGATACGGGAGAAGCGGAAGGAAAGCAAAGAAGGAAAGACAGACGTCGCCCTGGGTGCAAAAAAAAGGATCCGCATAAAAATCCCACCTAAAGCAAACCACTTTTACTTTCATTGGAGCAAAACAGGCAATCCAAATCCAAGAGAGAAACGCAACTCGGAGGACTACGCTGACATCTCCAACGTTCAACTTCACGCACTCTCCAGAGCGCTTTCCAGATACCAAGCAGAAAACACGGATAAAACAAACAAGGCAGCAATAAAGCTGCCTCCTCGCTGCAGATGACATCACCGGGAAAGAAGGGAGCGCTGGGGGGAGCGGGAGCCTGAGCGGCGAGTCAGCCCCAGAGCTGGGGGGACAGCGAGCGAGCGGAAGGCAGTAGGAAGCCATATATCAAAACTAGATGCTCTATTGTACAGGAAGGGCTGACCTTTTGCACGTTTACACTTTATTAAACTGGGCTCGGGGGCGGGGAAAGAGAGCCAAGATATTGTTTAAAATGTATGACTATAAAAAAAAGTTGTCTTAATCACCAAAGAATACATTGTGGAAGGCTGACAACCATTCATAAGCTGTAAAAAAGAGGAGTAGTAAAACCCATTTCCCGATAATAGATCCACGGCCCCTTAGTTGGAGGCTCCCAGCCCATGATAAATAGTAAGTAATACTTAGCGCCAGCCACTTGAAAAGGTTACTTGATCATTTACAGCAAAAGCTCTGCCCCAGCTGCCAGTCATGTAACAAAACCATCATGTTAAAATGCTATCCGGATCTTTCAGAGCTATGCCACTCAGCCCTTTGCTGGAGTACCTGGAGATATCTTTTGTTGTGCCCTGTTCTTTAGGCACTTAGTCAGAGATGTTTGCTGGCTTGATAGCCGTAGGCTTATTTTAAAATTCTAAACACCGGCCATAGCCTCTCCAGTGGTAAAGGCACTTTGCTATTTAGGGAACTACTGCCTGGTTATAATAAAAAAGAAGGGGAGAAGAAAAGAAACTTAACAGGTGAGAAAAGGTTTTCCATTAAGTTATCAAAAAGTTACACCATTTATTTATGTTGTCCAGAGTTTCATTTAAAATAGACAATGTAAGAATAACTCCCATCCAAGCAGAGAAACTACCGTCAATGACTGGCTAAGAAATAAAAGTTGCCTGAAATTCATTTTGAGAGAGAAAGCATCTTCTGAACGCTCAGTCTCTATCACATCTTTTGGCTTAACCACATCCCACCCAGGGCCCTCTGAGAGCTGGGCAATTATTCACAGGAGAAAAGGCTGAGACCAGACTCGTGTTTAGAGCGAAACACACGTAGAGCGTGCCTCTGAGCGACCCGGTATACAAACATCGGTCCTAACGAAGAAGACAGAAGCAGGAGCCCCTAAAATATGATTTCTTAGGAAAAGAGCCAGGGTAGTATCGGATGGGGATCTGGTAGTAAAAATCTCACATATTCTTGAACAAATGGCCTATCTTCGTTCACCATATTTGAAATACCTGACTGATTACGTAGCCTGGGAACAGCAACGATCTAGATCAAGTGATCTTTACACAGCAACCCGCTTTATTAAAAATTAGTTACCAGGAAGTTTCGGGCTCAAGTGATTGTAACTTTTAGGCTATTCTGTGTGATAAGCTATTAGAGATAACCAGACCTTCCACATCTTTTCATTGCCATGGGAAGAGGACGTGGTCAGGATTTCAGGAACAATGTTAACAACCTTCCACCCAATGCCTGCCCCTGCTCAGGGTCTGAATGTTTCTCATCGTCTTGTTGGGTTGCTTTGCCACACTAGCTCCTCCCTGCTATCAGATTCTTTACAGGCAGATATCCCCACTATTCTAACTCACACAAACACAGGATGTTCCTGGCCAGCCTGTCACCATTATCCAGCCTGTATGAAGGAAAAATCGGGGGAAGTTATTAACCAAACTCTGAGGCTGATGTGAAACAATGAGGGAACTAAGTTTAGCTGTGAAAGCAACCAGGATCCAGCTTTCACAAACCTGCAAGTTATTTATCTAAGGTGGGAAACATGATCAGAGGAGAACAATGCACGCGAATATAAAGGAGAGCACGATAATGACCACAGAGCTCAGCTCCCAGCATGTGGTCACAGCAGGAGAGATGGAGGATAGTGGGCGACCGTCGCACGGGAGAGGACGTCGGGCAGCGTGTGGCAGAACCCGCTTGCGTCATCATTATGGAGCGAGGAATCCTAAGGGCAAAGAGTAACATCGCTTCTGGGGGAGTTTAGCTATCGCTTCTAAGATAAGGGGGTCTGTAAACTGGGGTTGATTCTCGTGCACAGTCTCGATTGCGCTGGCCTTAGCTGTGCCTTTCAAATACTCTGGGGTAAGGGTCTGGCCTGGCTGCACTGTGGGCTGATGGGCTGGCATTCCCGGCCCCCTCTCAAATGGGAAAGCTGTCCAGCAGAGTTTCCCATTGCTCTGCAGTGACTCAGACCTGAAGGAGATGCAGAGGGAGCAAATATCCGTGAGTTGTCAGAAGAACAGAGACTAGAGCAGCTGTGCAGGAAGGAGAGAATCCAAGTTCTCCATCAAGTGACCCATCACGTTTTGGAGCAGGCAGGACCACACCCCGATTCTCCATTGCCCTGCACTTTCACGCTTTCTAGATGATGTACGGGAACGTCAGGCAGGTAAAAAACACTACTGCCTGGATGCTGGACAGCCCTTCTCCACTTTGTGCTACTGCAAGTGACTGCACCGGGTGTTCCCAAAGGAAAAAAATTACGTAGGCATTCTGGCATGTGAAAGGGGAGTCTGGCAGACCAGCTGAGTTGTCCAGAGCTCATCCCTGTTTTTCTGTTAATGCAAAAGAAACAGCAAGGTGTAACTACTATCATCCTCAAACCAGGTGTGAAATTCAAAGTATCTGAAAGTAACCGGTGGAAAACTCTGGAGTTCCCAGTCGGGCCCTTGGATGACACAGAGTCTGGCCCAAGTGACCTGTCTGTACCAGCTCCATCTCACACGTCTTGGCATTCAATCAACACCACATCGTAACGTCACTGCTTTTACCTGGGGGTGAAAAAGCAGCGGGGAAGGTCGCAGGTACTTCTCCTTTAGGGCACCCACAGGGTCTGTCACCTTCCGCTTCTCCACCCTGCTGGACAACAACACAGAGGGTTACATACCTTACAGGGCTACAGGCAGCAAAGAAACAGCCAAACCATTTGCAGAGGTGTTTAAATTCAATATACGCGGCTATTCTCCTATTGACCCACACGTCTGTCTTCCCCTTCTACTGGATGCTACAGACTATGGCCCACAAATTACCCTGCAAAAGGCACTGGAAATGGCATGAAAATGGGTCCCCTCCTTTGGGCAGTATTTTTTTTAGTCATCAGGCTGACAACTAAGAAAACATTTTGATCCTTCTATACGAGAACTCATGCCTCTGCTGTAGTGGTTTAAACCTCTGCTGTTGTGAAATGTCAAGAAAACAACTATATTTCATGCAAAAGCAATGTTTAAGTGGGAAAAGCTCTACAGACTCTGCAGTAGGCAGCCAATGCATGGAAAAAAATTTGTCTTTGAGAGTTTGTCTTTATCTTAAGAGTTAACACAGGGCCAGACTTCGCAGCCCCAAGTGTGCTGAAATCATTAGGTGTTTCATATTTATTTCCTCCCTTGCAGCTGAGAGATAATTTGCATTGAGTTTCTTTGGCAAGCGTATGTGGATGACAATTTCAAAAGTTAGGAACCGGTGGGAGATCTCTGAAGTGACTGAGGAACCCGAGTTCTCCTGATGTCGCTTCGGCCCGTTCAAATATTCCATGCTTAAGCACCTTACTATGCAGAAACGATCCTAAAGTTCGGCTCCTGTTTTTGAAAATAGTGGCTTTGCTTTTACAAAACACTCTACTTGCAGGGAAACTGTGGTGTGGAATCACCAAAAAGAGAAACTGAAATGTCCTCTATGGGAAAAAAAGCGTTATGAAAGCGACTCCAATAAACGCAGCTGCATCTTTAAATTACTGGAATACAGTCCAGCTCAGCTAAACCAGCAGAAACCCAATGGTAAGAGTAATTTTAACTACATTAGTCCAGCATAAATGAGAGCAAATTATTTTGCTGCATTTCAGCTGATTGGTGTGTGGATCAAATTACCAAAGAGTTTAAAAGAAGAGTCATGCAGAGTGCTATTTAGCGAACTGTACTTAATCTGCATTTAATTTTTCTTGGGTAGAAGAAAAGAGAAGAGCTGGATTTGAAATGCAGTCAGACTTGCTGTGCTTTGGAAGGTACGCGTTTTTATGGGCATGAGTTTTCAGGAAAACAACAATCTGCAAAACAAGACGTAAAAAGTTTCTCCCTGACATAAGGTAGAACAGTAAACCGCAGCAAGCAGTGAAGCTTTACTCTCCGTGACGTGCTACCGTCGTCTGTGATGCCCGGGGGAATGCCCCCCGGACCTTGGCAGCAGGCGTCTCCAGAGACAGCCCCACCTGCTTCCGAAACGTAAAAAACTTCGTGAAGCGGCAGCGTTTCACGCAGCTTTACCGTCTCCCAGTGTCGGGTAACGCGAACACAACAAACGTACAAATGTCCTCGTCAGAGCTGAATTCCGCAGCGACCAGCGAGAGGATTAGGCTGATCTTTTCAGCCCAGTGCCTGAGAACGTTACCTTAACAAGGCCGAGCTAAAAACTGCACTGATTTCAGGCTGTCTGGCTGCATTAAATTATATCACCAGGAGAAAATGTCAACGATTTAAGTGGCCTTTGGGAGAAAAATGAAGGAGCCAAACGATGTGAGAGAGTCTGATAAAGAGAAGTTTAGAAACAAAATATTTCCATATTTTTTAAGCTGGGACTTGGAAGCTCTGCTGTTTAGCTCATTACATCAGAAGTCTGATTTGCAAGCAACTCCACCGCTGACTTTCTATTTTAATATATTACTAAAACTACATGAATCCCGTGGAATGCAACAAATGATGCCCCCATCCTTCACTTCCATCTGTCTTCTGGACCTTTACGGTTTTCCCGAGGCTGCTATTTTAATTGGCAGCGCCTTTTCCAACCCGTGTTGTTTTAACATTCCTACTGAGAATGCCCAGAGGTGGCAGGACCCTAAGCTTTCGCCTTTCTATCCCATTTCTTTCTTTTTTTTTTCTTTTTTTTTTTCCAGAAGTACTTTTTACAAAAATAAATGCTGGACTATTTACATCATTACTTATTTTTCCAGGAGGAGATGACCATGGTGGGTCCCAGACAGAATACACTACACATCCCGGGCTGTGATGTAGCCGTTGCCATCACAGATGGTAAGCATGTAAGCAAGCAACACAGCACCAACCCTGAGAGCGCTGGCAAAGCGAGAGACGCTTTCTTAATAGCAAGCAACGAGGGCTCACTAATCCTCATCTCAGCTGACAGTTCTTTGGCCTGGCTAGACATTGACATCATTTTTTCCCACAGTTATCAACCGTACAATAGCAGCAAGGCAGTGACATAGGTGCTGTTCTCCTGGCCTGCTTCTCCAGCCGGCAGCGAAGGCCACGCCACCCGTTGTTGTTCCCAGTCCTTTGAACACTCAAGCGAACCATCCCAGCGCTGACATAATCGCTCTGCGGTGACTAGGAGTCTTTCCAGCGCTAAGAAAACACCAGCTTCTGCAGCACATCCATTAACTTTCCAGCAGGCTGGATTACAGCGAGGCTTGCTACGCAACCCCGCGGCACGCTGCTCGCGTTTAGCTCAAGTAACGCAAGAACAAGCCGTTCGCTTCCAGGAACTGGCTGTTCGGTTGGACACGGAATCCAGGAGCCCTCTGGGCCAAACCCGCGAACTGAAATGGATGTTAGGAAGCATCCCGTCCTAAGGGAGAACTAACTGCCATGTTAACGTCTACATCAAACTAGTTCGGCGTACCTCTTTTCGCCGGACTTTGCTAAAAACAAGCAAACGGTATTTGCTGCGTGACAAATACATCTCGTCCGTAGCAGGAAGATACCAGAGGTAGCGCCAGTGCCTGGATGGGTAATACGCAAACGTACTGGTACCCTCACCATACAGCGCGCACTGATTTTCCTTTAGAAACGGGTTTTATAAAAAACTCTAAACCAACAGAAGACTCAAGTCTTCCCTTTACATCTTCTTCTGATTTCATTCCCTCTGGAAGTTTAACCGGCATTTGGATAACTTCATCCAGTCTGCTTTACACCTGCCTTCCGTGTTCAGCTTATTCTAGGCATGACATAACGAACCGGGCCTTCCTCAAAACCCACCCCTTTCAAGTGAAACTAGAAAACCCTTGTTATCTTCTAAGAAAGGTAAGTCTGCAAGAAATGTGTCTGGGAGAGCTCCGGATAATAACACACTACCGTGTATTTACACAGTACTTGTTATTCCACACTTAAAAACGTTTCTGAACGGCCACAACAGCAGTTCCTATGAACTGAAAAACTCTAAGAAAGGGAATTAGAAATCAAAAAGGGAGCTGGGGAGGAAGAAAGGTGAAGCGGCTCACAAAGGGCCATCAAGTAAGTCAGTGGGAGAGCTGCATTTCCAGGCTCCCAGGGCTCCTGACTCATTCCCAAGCCATGAGAGCCCAGGCTCTGAGGCAGCTGAACTCTGCATTCTTATCGAATCAAACCTCTGGAATTTCCCCGGCAGAAGTGCCATCTTAGTGTTGGCTCGTGGGAGAGTCCTTAAATAGGTCAAGTTTCTTCTTTATCAAAATAAGGATGTGTTCTTTATACATATTGATTACGAGTACTCCTTTCAGTTAGTCAGCCCTTTCGATTCAGAAAATTCAGCGTGCTGTGACAAAGGAGAGAGGAGTACCGTCAACTGCAGCAGACTTTCGCTGCTCTTTCTAAACAACCTACATCCCGATCCGCCTCAAGTTGCGATGTCAGCTAGAAAATTAGCTCATTAGAGGAAACGCTTAAGGCAGGGTATGTTAATACCTGTATATGGGGTCCATGAAAAAGGGCGATGGCTTAGCGTAATGCAGGGATGGCTGCTGAGGCAGTTGAGACTGGGAAATCTTGGGTAAGACTTCACTTGCCATTAGCTTCCTTTCCCCATAAATGTGGTTTTTCCGTGGCTCTCTTCCTCCGTTCTGACTGGCTCGGATGCGGTTGCCGATGCTCAGATCCAGTGGCTGTTCTTCCCCCGCGGACGGGGCTGGCAGGACCTTAGGTGGCGGCAAGATTGGCTTAATCTCTTTTGGCTTTGTGGTGAGATCAAAGGGTGACTCTGAGCTGGTGCTGCCTACTTTGTGGAGGTCCCTGGGTGACTTTGGTTCTGCCTTGACCAGCAAGTTGTGATTGAGGGTCCGCTCCGTAAAAGGGTAGAGTGAATGGGGGAAATTGGGGAGGAACTGAAAAGGGAACATGGAATGATACGGGAGCGAACCCATCTTTTTCTCCTGCATCCCCATAAAGCCAGGCCCAAAATACTTCTCTGCGATGGAGGCGATAGCTTTAATAGAGTCATTAGCTGCTCCCGTGGTAGGTAGCAGGTGCTCTTCGGGGGGAGGAAAGAAGGAATGCTGAGAGTAGAAGAGAGGGATCTCACTCGTGTTGTTGGTGGAACTTGCAGACACGGAGCTGCTGACAAAATCCGGCTTGCTCTCCATTTGTTTGCTCTTATCTTTCGTTTTGTCCCTGTCACTCTCTGCATCACTGTCCAGGTCAGAACCGGTGCCAGTAGTGGTGTCCAGATCTGTGCCGGTGGTTGTATTGACATCCTCAAAGTCACTGCCATCGGACATGTCGCTGTTCCTGGCTTTTAGCTTCTCCAGGTAGGAGCTTTCCAGGCTGCTTTCACATTTCTCTTCTCCTGAAGTGGCCTGGTTGCTGTTGCTCACTGCAGAGATCAGAGGAAGTGCCGGGTTCCCAAGGGGGCTTGGAAGCTTTGCGTCTTGAGTGTGGTTGAGGGGACTTTTGAGCAGTTGCGTGGGTGGTAACAAGGGGGGCCTGGGGTATAGAGACGGTGGGAAAATCCCTGGGAATCCTGGAGTGAGGGCAGGAAACGCTGGGGGGGCAGGTGAGAACGGAAGACCCGCCGGGTGCGGGCGGGACGGAAAATAATCGTTAAATCCCAGGCTGGCGTGATTGAGGTTGGGAGAGGGCTTGGATTTGTCCATCATGGAAGTGGGCGTTAGGGGCAGGCCGGGGGCAAAAATGCCCCCAGGGTTGTAATGGTTCTTGCCCTCGCAGAAGCGCCGGTGTTTGTTGAGAGAGGAGGTAGTGCTGAACATCTGGCCGCAGTCCTTGCATTTGATCTGGGTGCGACAGTCCGCGTGCATCCGCTTGTGACGGCAGAGGTTGGAGAACTGCGTGTAGGATTTGTGACAGACCTCACCTAAAGCATCAACAGAAACCAACAACAAAAGCAATATGAAATTAACAGGAAATGGCAGGGAATTCTCCAGGAGCTTCACCAGCGTCCCCCGCCCCTTCCACCCTGCCCCTGAAATCGCCTCCCCGGAGACAGAAGGGCTAAAAAGCAGGCTACAGCTACGCGCTGGACCGGACCTCTAGAAACCCACCGCCACATCTCTCCCGCTAAGGCTTCCCCCCGTCACTTGGGGCACACCATTTAGTTTCTTTGGGCTTCAGCTCTCCCCGCGGACCATCGGGCTAAGGAGTCCATCTGGTTGCTTCACTTTGCAAGGACGTGGGAAAAATTATCTCCCTCTTCAAAGGTTTACGCAGGGCTCAGCCTCGCTGGGCCGCGAGCTTGGCTACTTTTGGGAATGGAAGAGGCAGCCCTGGGAATCCCGGCTGAGGATGCTGGAAGAGCCGCGAGGGGAGCGAGCTGCAAGACCCCCAGGGGCTTCCACCCCAGAAGGACCACCACCTTTCCCTTGCGATAACCCTCCTCCCTAGAGACTCTCTCAACAAGCGACTCTACAGAAATCGGAGGGGACGTGCCATTCCTGCGCAACCTTTTTTGGGGGGACTGACAATAATGATAATCATGCGTTTGATTGACAATATCTATTTGCATTAGCTAGTCTGCTTTCCTTGTAGTCCTGGCATGGCAGGAAGCACTGAAGGCTGAAGGGAGAAGAACTTCGCCTCATTTAATCAAACCTACCCTTTCTTTAATGCCATTAATAGTAAGTAACCACTCCATGGGGAGGTTCTATAAACACTTTGCCAGCCAGGCCTCAGTTCAGCTAGAAGCAGGGCGAGATCTTGTATTCGTTAAATTAGTAAGACACCCTAGCAATGCTAAGTTAACGCTACATCAGCATTTTCTTTAACGACCTGTAAATACCAAGCTTTCAAAATGTGAATTTTTATGACCTCTTTCACCTACAGACTTTGCTGGTGTGCAAGGAACAGGGCAAAGTAAGAAAAAATCCCACCCAAACTTTTCTATGTATCAAAACACTGTAACTTTTTATTATCTGATGCCTCTTTCAACATAGGAATAAATTCTACTGCTTAGTGAATTAACACACTTCTTTCACCAGAGAACTGCTGTTATCACCATTCTGTAAACAGGGAAACTGAGACAAAGACAGGGGAAGTATATTGTTTGGAGTCGGGCAGGCAAGGACACGAATCCAAATTCTCCTGACACTCAGTCCTCCCACTCAGTGATGAAGCAGTCCTTCCTTCCTCCCTCCCTCCCAGCTTTTACCGACAGGTACACTCAAGTGTGACTTTCCCTCTATTTTTTCCTAAATCTTTAGGATTTACATCAGTGCTTGAATATCAAACAACTGCCAGAATGTTCCACCAGCAGCTCTGAAAATATAAGGGGAAGCCCATTCTATTGAAATTCAAGCAGGGATTATTAAAATTTGACATTTCAGTTCAAATGAGCATCCCAAAATTCAGTGGACTGTCACTGAAGAGACTGCTGTGTCTGCTTTCCGATTGCACTAGAAATTTAAGATGAACCATCTTTCCTCAGAGTATTTCAGCCTTTCTGCTTTGGACCCAGATACAGCAAGGAGCTGCAAAGGAAGCACAAACAGGAGGAGAACTAGAAAGCCATCAGAAGAGTTTCAATGTTTCAGTAACAGCTTTTTCAAATGTGTATGCTAAAGCCATCCCTAGTTTTTGGCAATCACCCCTTAAAAACCTGTGTCAGTTCTTCTGAACTACTATTATTCTATGCGTATAGTTTTATGGCTGTTGGGTGTATTATTTTAGCCACCTCAGACTTTTAAAGAAAGGGTTTATTTAGGTTTTTTTACTTAATTTTAAAATGTTTTCCTAAAAAAAAAATCTAAACAGAGTTCTTAAAGGAAGCACTACTCAATTTATTTTCCATAAGCTAACAGTCTGTTAGAACAAAGCCTGTTTCTATAGAAATTTAAGCAGAAGGATATGTCGGCACCCGCACAACATTCAAGTCCCGCAAACTAGTTCTGTCTCTCCGGGCTGTTCCCGTGCTTTGCTATTGCAAGGGATGTGCTTGTCACCAGACAGCCTCAGAGGGAGGCAAAGTGCCGCCCCCCCGCTCCAAGTGCTGGCAAACTCAAGTCAGGACAGCCTGTCCACTCCTGCCTGTCTCCGTTTTGGTGCTACTTTAACTGCTTGACCCTTGGTTCTAGAATGGGTGAGTATTTTTCTTGTCCTGCCCGCCTATGCGAAGTCAGCATCTTCAGGGTTGTGGGAGTGACTGTGGGGGTCCAAACGAACAGGCAGGTGCCAATACCGCCACGTGTAAGGATACCATGAGTAAGCTCCCTCTCAAATTACTAATAATATCTGAACAAATGTCACATTTGGGTAGATTTCTTTAAAAGGTGTTTGTGTATTTTTCTTTCCAGAACAAAATTTACTCCTTTCTAATTTTAACCACCTCCTCTGCCAAGTACCAAGGGATGCTACGTTGTGGTTTAGAAGATACACACAAGTTTATAATAAATGGCTCATCTACTTAAGCAGATTTTATCACAACTGAGTGCACTTTCTGTCAGTTTTCACTGGCTCAACACTGTGTTTGTGGTGGTTGCATTATTTTTGTTGTATGCATTCGCAATATTACAAAAACACTGTTCCCATGTGGCAAAACTTGACGAGAAGACTGAGGATAACAAAAGCAAAGTCTTCCAAGGGAATCATGTTCCTTTTTTAACCTTTCCACCCCATGAAGACTTGCTAGATATATACGATGCTGCACAAAAGTCCCTGAAGAAAAGTGCTATAGGTATGAGAGCTCACATCATTGCTCCAAAATAGGGAAAACTGGAAAATTTTTGTTTTAAGTCTCCAGTTCTACAGTGATTTAGTAACTCTGCGTGTAGTTTCCTCTCTTGCTGTTCTGTGTTCTGCAGTTATAAAGTTACATTTTGGGGTTTTTTTTTAAAGCCAAGTATAACACTGTAAAAAACAAACAAACAACCCCCTGCCCCCGCACACACAAACCCTTTTCTTCCACTGAACAGGAAAGAAAAACTTCCCAGCGAATCCTGCCTCATGGCTCCCCTAAAGTTGCTAATGGATTCCATATTCATGCATGTGACTCCACCTGGCACATCTGAAGTAGGCAGAATCAGTCTCCAGTTGTTTTACACACTGATTTAGACTGACAACTCCCTAATTCTTATGAGGTGAGAGTGAGGAGATTATGAGAAGAAATCATTCATCTCACTGCAGCAATACTACGCAATTCAAATTATCTCTTTCATGTGCCCGTCATCAAATGAAAGATTGCATCAAAATGAGCAATAAGAGTATTTTTTCTTCCTCCGCTGACACCCATCTGATTATCTCAGAACACACTAATGAAACGAGTCTCCCAGGATACTCTTGCATACTGTTCCCATTATACCAACAGCGAAAAAAGGCAGAAGTGGGTTCAGTGGCTTCCCTACCGTAACATCAAAGCCTGGAATCAAACACAGATCCCGTTCTGTGCTTGAACTACGCTTTCTGAAGAGTGTCAGGAAGTAGTCCCTAAAGTTTCTCTAGCTTTGTTGTGACACGATCCACTTTTCTGCGCAGTTATCAAAATCCAATAGATGCTGTGTCAATTAAAAAAATATACAACCCTGAGAATGACAAGAAATGAGATGAACGGCTCTCAAGGGAAAATGCCCTTTTAGAGATATCCCACTGAAGACAGCACTAAGGACACGGTTAACCTGCTATTTATTTGGCTTCTGAGCATTATCTAGATGAAACGTGCAGTAAATAAAGAAGGAAAAAACTCTTTTTAAAAAACACCTTCTTCTCATCTCTGTGACTATTCCAAATTCTTTACAACGGCTATGGGATTTGAGGCACCCCAAAAAACATTTCCATCAGGCTATGTCAGCTATTTATTTATGTCACCAACATGAACATTCAAAAATTATTAAGGAAAAAAAGACGAGAGAAAGCAAAGATATGAGAAAATGGCATCGCTAGGACTGCTGAGAGACTGAGCTTTTAACTTGTCAAGAAAGTCAAAAACTGCCATGAATGTTTACTGAAAAAACAGGGAGCATGCAAAAAAAAAAAAAAAAAGAAAAAAAAAGAAAAAAAATCGCTGTGGAATTTCATCTTGTGCTCTGACCTATAAAATTACAGCGGCTGCTCACAGAGGGACAGCTAGTACTGGGGGGCCCCCGCAGGATACGTGCAATTATAGCAAAAGCCAGAGCTCTGTGATGGCCGTGACAACTTACATATGAAAGGTTTGACAGTACTGTGAATGTGCTTGTGCTGTTTGAGGCCAGACGAGGTGGCAAAGGTTTTGCCGCAGTCCGGGCAGGCATGGGCCCGCGCGCCAACGTGCTGGGAACGGATGTGCCGCTGGAGGTTGCTGGGGTCGGTAAACACCTGAAAGAGAAAACGCCTTGAGGGAGGAGAAACAAAGCAGTAGGGAGAAGAGCGTACACGTGAAAAGCTTGACTATTTTTCGGGGGGTTTTTTTGCCACCACCGCTCCTGGCATCAGGAGCACGGGATATTCACCTCCCGCTGCAAGCGGATCATGAACTGAGCAGGGCTGAGCCGCGTCCTGCCAGGCTGCTGTCAGGCTCTCCGAAGCGTGCGGTGCTCGCGTTTTAAACTCGGTTTGCTTATCTGCATCTGCCCTGCACGACGCTCACCTGCCGCCCCGGCAGACTCTCCGATACCCGGGAAAAGGCCAAAGGCGACTCGCTCCGGGCCAGGCTGAGCTCCACATCCGAACGGAGGTGCCGGGGCCAGCTGAGCACGCCTCACTCCCTCTGTTCCCACGCTCCGCACCACGGCCGGGCCACCGAACCGCGCCAGCACGGGTCGCCCGTCCCCTGGACCCCCTTCCCCCAGGTCCCAGCGCCCTCTCCCAGGCAAAGCCGCCCACGGTTACCACGTCCCGCGCCATACCTTAACGCAGTTTTCACATTCGAACCGTTTCCCGCTGTCGTGAGACATTTGGTGACGAATCAGGTTGGATTTCCAGTTGAAAGCCTTGGGACACTGGTCGCACTTGTACTCCCTCTCCTCGGTGTGGATTACCATGTGCTGCTCCAGGCTGGGAAAAAGAGACAGGCTGACCTCGCATGGCAGGCAGCAGCCCGCAGCCCCGGCCGGCAGCGAACGGAGCCCAAATCTGAGCGCCCACCCGAACCGGGCTCTTCCAGCCAAGGCACATACTGTTACAGAACTCCTGCCCCGATTCAGGGAGGTTTGACGGCGAGAGAGGTGATCGGAGACGGCGATGGAGAAACGGGCTGCGAGCCCGTGGGGTCTGGGGGGGTTTGCAGAACTAACTGCTGCCGCGGAGCACGACTGCAAAAGCCTTTGTGAAAAGGAGGTGAGCAGCACATCGACCACGGGAGGTGCAGTGACACGCGAATACCATTTCTTTTTTTGGCATTTATTTCACCGATGGAAGCTGCCCTATTCTGCCTCAAAATGTCGCTGCATTTTACGATATTTCTTATTAAATACCTGAGTCCCATTTACAAGGGGGAAAAGGAAGGTAAAACCAGACCTGACCCTGCAGGTTCCTGAAGGGAAAAATGAGCACTTTGTGACCAAGACTTCTACGGCATCCCCACAGGGAAAGACAAGATATTAGCTGTTGCTGCCGAGACTATCATGTTGCCGTTTTCACGGGCACAAAGCCCACAGCTTCCCAGAACACAGCAACTTAACATTGGAAAGAAACATGATAAGGTGCAAACACATTTCACTTCTAAATGTCAGGCATCTTTTATTACTTAACTCGGCAATTTCAACTTCTGCCAACTGGCAGCCTCTCCCAAACCAGGAGGATGATGGCAAACCAAAGTGGCTGCTGGAACAGGGCCATGGCGGGGATGGCTTTTCAGAGAAATGCACAGGGTGCTCCGTTTCCCCTACGCCAAAGTACCGTCCCCGTTGCATCAGCAGGCAGCGCTCCGCTGGGCCACCGACCCAGGTGTGACAGTCAAGGGAAGCCACTGTCGGTGGCAGCGGGGCAGGTACGGAGCCTGGGAAACCATTCTGCTGAAGACCGACTGCTGTAAGACGAACTAAGCGGGCTGGAAATCCTGCACCTCTCGGGCCCTGAGAAACGGAAGAATAAATTTTGGGTCCTTTGCTGCCTTCGGCGCAGTTTAACGGGAGTTACAGATACTCCTCCTTACTGTGAATTCTGATGCGGGACAAACCTATGTGAAATCCACTGCTGCCTGAAATCCCCTACGGATCGATATTAAACCATTCCTATGGAACTTTAAAAGCACAGCTATATTTTTTATAGGAACATTAAAACTAAACACTACTGGAAAACCCTGCCAGTCTTCATTAAACACTACAGGACGACTTCACAGCAGATAACCCCATGGCATTTCCACAGGGCCTGGGGGATTTAGAAACCTAGGAATCCACTCAGCCTTGGCACGTCCTCAGACTATCCTGCTCCCACTCCCTTCGGATGCCTGCGGGGACCTGCATCCCCGGTGGGACTGTATGCCGACAGGCACCCTGGCACCAGCAGGCACCTGCCAGCACCCAGGCGGAGCAGAATGCACCCGACACTGGGGTCCTCTGGAACGCTCAGCGTAAAAGCTAATCGCGCTGACAATTGACCCAAGTTGAAACCTTTGTGTCCTGAGGGCATTTTCTGGCACACGAACACGGGCAACCGTGTAGAAGGTGGCTTCATCACAAGTGGGATTGGTGGGACTGCAACCGGCCCGGCAACTCTACGTACGAATCTTAAGCAGCCACCAGCCTGCTAGTCCCTTGAAGAACCTCCTCCTCCTCCAGGTCAGATAGTTAATATTCATGAACATGCCCCTTATAAACTGCCAATCCACTGATTTTAAAGAAGCAATATTCATTTTGCTAAAGAAATTGTGTTCTTAACGCTACAAAATTTTTTACACATACAAAGAAATATGTACCTTTCATATACATATACAAAAATACGTTCCTGTTAACTGTGATTTATGAGTTTATTTAGAGCAAATATGGACAAACTAATATGCTGTTTAGAGGCAAGTACCTACTGGGATTAGCAAAACATTTATTTATTTAGTCAGCTGCTAAATGCTCAATTTCAGTTCCCCAGTGGCACTCTTGATTTGATCTGTATTAACTTCTGAAAAATTGTAAGACCATCTAGGTACGCTGACTGGATACATTCTGTGTTTTAGTGGCTTTCTCAGTACATAAAATGCAGCAGACTGATGGGGGAGGGATAGATGTGGACATTCTCTCCCAGCTCCAGTAAAGCCATCAGCATGCAGCACGCTGAATGGTGATGTCGCTGACACTATCTTTCCCCCGTTGAAAAAACGAACTTTGTATTACTTGCTTAAGAAAACCCCAAACATTTGGAATCGATGGTCTAAAAGGCAACGTACCCAATGAGCCCGGGAGCCCCTACCACAACTCCAAACACTTTCCAAGTGTACAGGTCTGTGGCTAATGCCTTGGAGCATCTCTGTCTGAGTTCAGTTGGAAATACCTTGAAAAGGCCTCCCCGTCACCCTAGGGGTGCTCCAAAACTGGAAATCCACGCTAGCAGACACATGGACTTTTGCCTCAAGCTCGAGATATTTGCGTTGAGCACGCTGATGACCAGTAAATGTTCTGCTACGTTTTCTTCTTAATTACAAGGTCTGTAAAGTAACGGTTAGGAGTGATGATTCTGAAGAATCAAAACAGGAGAAGGTCCTGAAAATAAATCAGGACAGGGCTTGTAAAATTGGTGTTCTGTCCTTCGCCCTTCCAAAGGTTTTTGATCTGACTTTGAGCAAGTCATTTGCTCGTCCCTTTTACCAACCGCCACTTAAAAGCAGTGCTTGGCGCGGGAGCTCTCTGCTCCGCTGCCGGCAATGCTCGCAATGGAGACGGGCCCCAAGGGGAGCCAAGTCTTAGACGGAGTGAAGGTCTGTCTTACCCACTTCTCCCAAGAAATCAAGGGAAACTCAGACCTTAACTCAGCCACATCATTTGAATACCTAGAATTAGCTTCACCAGGCGACTCTCAGCATCTTGCTCACAGGGGTAAGTACGCGCTAAAGGGAAAAAGGGACTTAAATTTTTTCTGCGTCTCTTAACCCCTGCAGAATGGGCACACAGTGCCACCGGAGGCCCCCAGGGAGAGCCAGGAAATACACGGATGTTACAAAGAGGAGACGATATATACATTTCAAAAAGGTATTTCCTAAAATAACATAAAACCAGAGTGCTGGAAGCTAAAGAGGAGAAAGTTTCCAACACAGCTAGAGAGATAAAAGAATTGGAATTTCTACTAAAATAATTTTAAAGGAAGTTCACCTTTTCTTGCCAGGTAAAAAAATTAAGAGAATTGTAGCCTCCTAGTATCTAATCAAAAGTAGCCAACGCAGAAGCACAAGGCGAGGAATAAAGACATCAAACTGTGCTAACAGAACCACTATACAGATCTCACTGGCAGACAGTATCTATTACCAACTTTTACAATGCCCACAACACAGCCAAGAGCCAAGCTCTTTTTAATACAGATAAACCAGTAGAATGTTCTTCATGTTTCACCTTTCTCTACATTTTTTAAAGTAGCTTTTTTTCTTCACTTACTCGCCTAGATAAAAGAACTGAAAGCAACAACATAATTCAAAATTACTAATGCTGGTGAACATCATATTTTTAAATTTTTAACTGAAATGAAACACGTCTTATACTGGCTTTAAGCTCAATGTTTTTGCTCTACTTATATAGTAGATGACAGAGGATTGCCAGTTCTCACAATTTTGCAACAAATTTTGCTGTGTGTGGTGTCTGTTCATCTAAGAAGTCAACTGAAATGAGTATGTGAGAACTTCAGCCTCTGGTAAGCAGACAGAACTCTAGTCCTTATGCTGTGGAGAAAACCTTGAAAATACAGCCCAAGAGTTAAAGGCTTAAGATGCAAATAAATACAATCCTAAAGTGATTAAAAAAACACCTCAACTTTTTAAACCTGGCTCCTAATATTTAACCATCTGAGTCTCGCATTGCAAATGAATCAGAAATCTCAGATCTCTGCTTTAAAGCTGTATTTGAATACTATCACATTATGCTTGAAAGATGCAAATTTTCAGTTAAAACTTATTGGGCCAAAGAATTTTTCCTTTTAAAAAAAAGTTTAATTCTTGTTTAGAGTTGCCTTATCAAAATAATTGAGTAATTACTGTAAATGAAAAGATGAGCTGGAGAATGTCCTATCTTCTTCTTTTCCTTTTCAAATTTCTATTACAAAAATGCTTGGTGAACACAAAATTTTTTAATGAGCATTTTCTTTTTTAAAAACAATTAAACCTGAAAATTTGATTGGAAGAGAATTTTTTTAATTGCTTCTGCAAGATCAAATAGGAGTTCACGACCATGTTTAGGGTTCTCAGGGTAACAACACTTCTTTATATCCACTGATCTCACATGACCAAGTATTACATATAAAAAAAGTCTTTGTGCAAATATTGGCAGAACAAAAATACCACTGTCTTCCCTCAGAACCAGATCACATGGGAGCAGTCGCTGCAGAGATACTAACCAGGTCTATCAACCTGTGTGTCACAGCCCTGAAAAAGTCACAGGGAATTCAGAGAACAACCACTTAAACTTTATAGTACCAACAATCTGTGGATGCTTTTGCCAACAAAGTGACGGAAAGCATCACAGCCTATGAAATCATGGCGAAATAAAATGCTGCCCAGTAGCTAATGCTGTTGAAGGATCCTAAAAATGGCATTTCTTAACCCTATGAGGAACAGGAAAGGTATATCCCCATGGCCGTCCTGAGCCGCCCGGCGCCCGCCTCGGTCCCACGTTTCCCACCATCGGACAGGGCTGCGCAGGAGTTGTGGAGAGGGGCAGGCCAGGGGAGGGTCTGGCAATTTTCTGGTACCTGTATTTATTGGGGAACATCCTCTCACAGTCTTTGCACTCATAGACCTGTCCATCTCCAAGACCTTCTTGCTTGATCTCGTCGTTGAGGGTCTCGTACAGGGAGCTGACAGCGTTGCAGGCGTACTTCTTGTGTCGCCGCAGGTCGAGCTTTGACTGAAAAAGTTCATCGCAGTCCTCGCAGCGAAACGTGTGCTCTTCTACAACAGACATAGAAGATGATTTTGACTTGCGGATCAGAAGTTCAAGCAAGTCTAATTATTTTACCCAACACTGGGCTTGTAAAGAAAATGTAATATTCTGTGAGGATCTGTCAAACAAGCGAACAAACTAAGAGGAAATTTGCAAGTGACGGGAGAGAAACCAAGGTAGGCTGTGCCAGCAGATTGCTTTCACTTTAAGCATCAAGAAAAAAAAATAAATCACACAACCAGGAGAGATCTTGTTTTCTTTGTGTCCTGGCCTCTGCTGAGACATAGATACCTATGAAAATTAGTAGATACACAAAATACTGGGGCTATTGTGGAGTACTGCGTTTGTTTGCAATGAGATTTTTTGAAAATATGAATGAGCTTTTCCTCAAAAAGGGCTGCCAGGGAAAAAAGGAACAAACCGCGCTCACATAAAGACAGATAGTGGGAAAAGCAAATTGCCACAGCACAAACCTGGAGAAGCTCCTTTCTAAGAAAATGTCTTTCTAATGTTATCCTCTTAACTCATCTCGCACAACTGCAGAAGCGCAGTGCGCCATCAAACCTGAGGAGTTCAAAACCGGAGTACCATGGAAGAAAGAAAAGGGAGGCAAATTCATTGTTGTTGTGCCGGTTTGTTTTGTTGTTTTTTTTTTTTTTGTTTTTTTTTTTAAAAAAAAAAAAAAGATCTAATGCACATAATAAATTATTGTAGTCAAGGTCAAACAAATTAAAAAAAGGGCAGCTATTATTAAGTTTACAAGGCAGCATCCTGACTATAGTGCCAAGCCAAACAATCAGCTCAGAGCTGTAAATTTTCCAGGAGAACAACCTCTGCGAGGGAGTGGGGAGTCGGGATAGCTCCGGGTTTCTCCACCCGGCAGGCAGCTTGAAACAGAAGCTTTCCGGCCACCACTTAGTTCCCGGTGCAGCATTTCCCCGTCCTCCTCTACCCTCTTCCTCCGGACTCCGGGGCTCTCTTTCGTATTAAGTTCTATTCTCTTTTTCTGATAACTTTACTTTTGAAAGGAAAGCTTGTGGTAAAATGCATTAGCTCAGAAGGAAGAGTGGAAAGACCCTAAGAGATGCAGCCAAAAGCCAATGCCGTGATGGAGCCGATCCATCCCCGGGCGCCGGGGAGAGGGGACGGCGGGGGAAGATGCGGGCGGCACTCGCGTCTTCGTGGCTGCTTCTCTGCCTGGAGCCGTTTTCAGAAGCTGCGACCTTACGGCAAACCCCCACGCGCTTGTTTGCCCAAAGTTTTGCACAATGACTACCACTTAGACCGTGCTTTAAGGCCTGAGATTGTGTTTTATATAAATCAGGGTTACTTTTGTTCAAAGTGTGACACGAGTACAAGCACAAGCGCAGGCAGTGTCGCACCCAGCGACCGCCGCTTCCCTGCCTGCACTCGGGCAGTAATCTCCTTTCTCTCAATACAGCCTATTTAAACTCAGGCTGTGGTTTTCGACCTGTGCCCCTGCACGCTGGGGAGTCTGCGACTTGCTTCTGTGGTGACTAAGAAAGACAAGATCCCATAAGCTGCAACAGCAAGCTATGTAGGCAGATGAAACCCAAAGTGGTCCACACCTACACAGAAAGTATCGACATGCCCACAAACTGGAAAAAGTCAAACACAGCTAAAAAAGAAAATATCACCGAGACACAGTCAGCGAAGCCTTGCTATTTATCCAAGCAGCATGTCTAGTGGTACTATACCCTGTTTACACACGGAATGAATAAAACGCAGAGATGCTATAGGATTTCCTGAAGTGCAGAAGAGAGGGATGTAAAAAGAAATAAAATCCAGTGGGTCAACATCTTCCTTTGGGGGGAGAAAGGGGATTTTGACTAAAAAAGGAGACCTAAGGGAAGAAAATACCCATATCTTTCCCATTTCAACTAGTTTTGACAGATCGTATACTCTGAAACTGCTATCAGCAGCCTCACAGTGAAGTAGATCAGGCCCTGCTCTGCTCCTTAGAGAAATTCTGTTTACTAGCATTTTGTAGAAGAGTACCAATATGTATCTCGTGTTTTATGTCTCTGGGGAGGGGAACCTGGAAAGCAGGATATAAAAAAGTACCTAGCAGTATCGAGAGACTGTGTACAACCTACCATTAAAAGAATCCAAACTACTTTTTAGGGCGAGGGGAGAAGAATTGTAGTATCGTGACATGTCTTGTTACTGCATTTTACTTTTAACAACAGCATGAAGCATACAATGTTACCTAGCAAAATTTAAGATTTCATCTGCACATGTTTATGGACCGAAAACATTCTTAGCATGAAAGCAGCAAGTGAGAGGGGGGCAAGGGCTGTGATTAGGTGTGTTTAGGTATCTTTTCGCTCACCCCACGTCCATAACTCGAGTGAGAAGAGACAAGCCTGACAGCATCGAGTGTCCCGAGCGCACGCACTGCATGGGCTGAGGCAATAATCTCATCGTGCCGCCTCTCCTCATTATTAACGAATTCCCGTTAGCTCTGAAACAAGCTTTTATCTGCTACAACGTTCAGTTTTCATAGCCTCAGACGTCAAGCTGTACTCAAAAGTGTCACTAGCACTAATAAACATGACCTTACTTTTGTTCTGTTTTCGACTCCCAGAGACGTACGTGGGATAGAAGTTCATTTGACTCATGCAGCCCACTGAACTGTGGAGTAACAGGATAAATCCCTCACTAACTCCAGATAACGCGGAACTGCTCTGGCAAGGTGTTCATCTGCCTCAGAATTCACCCTGCAACTCAAACGTTCCTCCTCTTTGCTCTTTTGTAAATACAGCGATGGCTCAAGGCGACAAGGCTTTTTTGTAGAAGCGACTGAAAGCCCTCCGGACTGGGAACCCCCAGGTACCATCACATCTTAAGAAGCTCCTACGAAACTCCCAGCATCTCTCAAGCTCAAACTGGCAATTCCCCAGACCTGAAAACTTGGAATGGAGGAAACAGATTTTTTTTTTTCTTTTCTTTTTTTGACTTGAGGGAAAATGCATCAAAATACCTTCTGCCAATCCAAACTAAATTCTTCCTATTTCAGCTTGGGATTTACATGATTAATGGTGTCTTATTTCACCCAAACTATCTGCTGGGAAGCAGAAATCCACTTTGAGTTTGGAAAACTAGCCCTGGAGAATAATTTACTACATACCTGGCTAAAGAGGGACAACTCGCAAGCACCCCCTCCCACAGTACACAACCTGACAGAGCACTACCTGTTGTTATCAAGGAGAGTAACATGTTTTTGTCCTTTCTATGAGATTACAGAGCAGACAGACTCCGGCAGCAAACAGTAATAACTGTTAGAGATTTTGCTTCTAATTCTCCTCACTCTCTGTCAGCAGAATTACACATCTCACACAAATTACACACAATGATCCTCAGTCGGCAGAAGCTGGCTGAGCTACGCTTACACAAGTGGAGGAGCTGCCCCTATCAGGCTTCTATTAAGAAATGTGAGAAACAAGACAGCTCAGCTGAGGCATGTGGATTTTTTGCTTTTGCATTTGCATACTTTCAGATTTTACAGCTCTAGCCCTTGCATGTCACTAAGTTGAAAAAAAAACCTGCCTATTTTGTACAGGCTCGTGCTTCAGTAACGGCAACATTCCTCTTCCATCATCAAACACAACAGCTTTTTCGTAGGTAGAAAAGATGGATGATAAGAAAAGAAATGCATGCGCTTCAGAATATTTGGGTTTGGAATAATAAATTTTTGTTGAAAAGAAGAATTAAAGAACTGACAAAAATATGATTAAAAGTCTTGTAGTCACGTGTCACGCATGTTGCCACTGGTTGCAAAAACTATTTGGATGCTCGGACAGGTTAAACAGAGGAAGAACTGGCTGGCTGGTAGATTAGCTGATTATATCATATCAATAAGCAACACCCATTCCTCTGGCGTTCCTGTTTTGAGCTTTAGAAGCTTAGAGATCAGACTTCTCAATAAATACCACTGCAGGGAAAGGAACTGACCTGCAGACTAAGGGCCAGACCATCACCCTGCAAAAATGAAGCCTAAGTAACAAAGGAGGCTCAGGACTGAACTAATAAGACCTGGTATCTATTTTGTGTCTTTGTATCAGGCACCCAGTTTGTAGACTTCAGGTTCATTAAAGTGGTTTTTTTCCTTCTTTAAGCACCAGAAGTTAAAATACTGCCCTTCAAAACAAGTTCTCATTAAAGTTTTCTTCTTTCTTTAAGCACCGCAAATGAAAATACTGCCCTTCTAAAAAGGTTACTCCTTCAGTATCTTACAGGGAGAAAGGGATAAAAAGAAAAGAAAAATCCAGCTACAAAAAAATTGCTGCCTGTTCTCTATGTCTTGTTTGTCAAATCTATGGTTATACGTGCCTATCTTAAGTTCCATCAGTAACACTCAGGACAAAGCAGGAATGTAACAGAAAAATAAATCAGTGCCTAATAGCTTTCAGAGAAACCAAGGGGAACACAATTATGTGGCATCTACATGCTAATCTACCAGACTTGAATCTCAAAGGAGTTCAAGTGCCCTACTCAAAATTCCTGCAGTGATAAGGGGTCTGCTGTGTTTGGCTGGGGTTTGGATAAAAGATTTTTATGATAATTATCTTTGTGTGGAACAATTTTGCATTTTCTTTCTTGTTAAATCAGAATCAAAATGGGGGTGCGAGGCAGCGGGAAGATAGCATTACTGAAAGTAAAAAGTATTAAGAAGTCAAATATTTAATGTCGGCCTATTATAATTTGAAAGCAATTATGTGGCAAAAGCACTAGACATTACCAGGAAGATACAGATAAATGTTACATAATGACAAAGATGGAAAACAAGGAGCACTTTTTGCTTGTTCAAATAAAAGCCTATTAGAAACAGAAATGCAAAACAGTGGTGAGCTTTCTTTCTGATTTCTCCCTGGCATCAAAAAAAAAACCAGCTGTGTGTTACTCCGTCATTGTGAGTCCAGGAACTATCCATCTCTGTCTGTTGGCCTCAAGAAAATGATCAACTTTTGGGGGGAGAACACTGAAAAAATAATCCCAGACCTGACATCTCAGTGAGACAGCAGCTACCGCACTGCCTGTTCATCCACTTCACCCATGGACCTTCCGCAAAAGAGCTTTCAGCAGCACTAATCCTCAAACTAGCAATTTTTTCAGAAGTAATTCAAACTAATTGTGCATATCGTATGTACACTCTTAAAGAGTTTCACTGCCAATTTCAATCTGAAAACTACATTCATACACAGGTAAAAGAAAACAAATGTATTGTAGGATGTCCAGGTGAGACAACTCGAATGTCAGCGATTAATTATGTAGAACAGTATTTCCAACTAACAGTTTAAAAACGACTGGTAGATGAGAATATATTTATAGAAAATAGTCATCAAATAATAATGCAAAACTTGCAACAGGCTGCACATTCAATGAATGAACAGAAAAAGACATAAGTAATATGCCCTAGTAATGTCTTCACTTGAGAAAATTCATGTACCTTTTACATCGTTCTCTTAACTTTCACTGTCACCAAATGTCAAGGAAACTAAGAGCCCTAGAAAATAGAGCAGAACTTTGCCAGTTCAGACTGATCTTTGTTTCATTTCAGGATCACAACGTACTTCACGTGAGGTTAGGTTTCTGCAATGCTCTGTTACGATAGGGTTTTGTACTCATCTCGGGACTTGCAAACAACCGTTTTAAAGTAAGAATCTGTACCATTTTTGATTACTCTAGGTACGTCTGTGCTGCTGCCTTGTTTTTATAATATTTTGGGGAATGGCGTAGCACATCTTTCCTAGTTTTCCTAAGAGATCACTTCCACTGCACAAGGTGTTTGTACTGACAGGCTCTGTCACTCGCAGTGAAAGAAGTGGGATACCAAACGTTAGTCAGAGTCTCAGATGAACGTTGAGAAAAGCACTCTAACAAAGGGAAAAAAAATCCTGGCGACACTCTCAGGTTGCTGGAATATTTCAGGCCACGTGTCCCACTAACCTGCTCTCCTGTCGCTGACAAGAGCCAGCAACAGCTACTACAGAGAAGCATGCAAGGACCCTGCAAAGAGCAGGTGAGCAGCAACCTGTCCCCAGGGAATGACACCTCCTAACCGCCTTGCAACGGCTTCTTCCCACCCCCCTGAATCAGATCTGTAATCTTACCATAGGAATTCTGGCTGCTCTGACTCTGCAGTACCACACGTTTCTGTTCGTTGGGAAACTACAACTGAACCCAAAGCTTCCAACAGTCTAACAGAATGACAAGCAGAGAGCTCCGTGCTGCTTCTTAGTAAAACGGTAAGTACTTTACAGCCACCTTTGTGCACCATGAAGAAGGAAGGAGGACTCAAAAGTCTTCTCTTGCCTTTCTCTTTTCCCATCCCTCTCTACTCGCCCTCTTGAATTTCACATAGCACCATTCTGGTGTAGGAAGAGAATCAAAAAACCTTAGCGCATTGCTCCTTGCTCTAGCTTACCAGAAAACGCTCACTTAACCTGGAAAGCATCACGGTCTCTTAGACAGTCTGCGTGATGATTGAACTCCAGGAATTAACAGCAAGAGATTTAGAGGAAAATGGTGATGTTACTACACGAAGAAGTCAACAAGGCTTAGCCTTTCAGGTTGCTCCACACGCAATACGCGGTCAAGGAAACTTCTCCCTCTGCGAGCCTATTTGAGCTATGCACCTTGTCCGGTAATACCAACTCACTGCAAGGCAGGAGAGACATTGCAGTAATAAAAATGTGACCTTTCTTTTAAAAATAATCACGCTTTTGGCCTTCGCTGCATCACTGCAGGGTTTCAGAGGTGTCTATATTCTAGCAATAATAATTCAAGCGATGACTCTTCCATCCTCTGCCTGGATCCCCCTTTTCCATGTAACCTCAAGCTCTAAAGACCAGTGTTTTGCAAGCCTTGGAATGGTTTGGCCCATTTTCATTACACCCAAAGAAACACGGTGACCCTGGGGATTAAAAAGGCACCTCCCATCATATTCAAAACCACAATGTTCCTCAAAGAGAAGAAGCAAAGAGAATTTGCATGCCTTGAGGTTAATAAAAACTCGCTTGCTATCGTTGACTAAGACAGCTACTCTCACCAGAGAAAGAGTGAAATTAAGCATAAAATATTAACAATTACAGAAGGGGCAGGTACTGGATCAGGTTTTCGTCCCAGTTCAGCACTAACTGAGGTTCTCAACATTCCTAGGTTTGCTGGCGAGAAGTGCAAAAAGGTCCTATCTAGCAAAACGAGGCCTTACCTTCCATGCTGGGCGCCATGTTCCCAAGTGAATAACCACCTTCCTTCAAATACACCAAGAGCTCTTCTCCTGGCTCAATTTCTTTAATAACTTTATAATAGATCTGGGAATCAGAAACAAAAATTGAGAGACATGTTAAATATGCAAAGACTTGCATTTTACATTTTAACCAATAACTCAAATTATTCCAGCTAATAGGGGAGGCTGTCACTTGATTTGTGTGATAATTGCTGCTGAGAGCTCTTTTTTCCTGCCTTTATTTTACACTATGTGTGTCAGCGTTTCACGCGGCTTGGGCAATAAAGTAGTATTTACGGTAACAGCCTCTCTCGTTCAAATGACACAAAATCTCCCCATTGTTTTCCCTACCTCCTGTAAGCTTCGTGTATTTGTTATAGCGAAGGGAAGATTAAACTGATGGAATTGACGCATTTAAGTCTCTGCTTCTCTAAGCTGAAATCGGCCTGATGATTAGAGAGCTGAATTAGCATGCCTTCATGGAATTATTTGGTAGATTACTCTCACCTAGAGCCTGAGGACCTGACCCCTAAGGACAAGATCTGAACCATTCCAGGTGAGCGGTTTATCCCCACTCCGAGTTCCTGTCTAAGCCCAGAACCTGGACCTTCTGGAATGTACTGCGGACAGTACCGTTCACCTACCGTACCTTTGTCATTACACCGGAGGACAGACCCAGAAACAGAAACGGACTTCAGACACGGGCAGAGACCACGTACCAGCCGCGCGCCCCATTCACATTGCCGTTTAAAGTGCGTAGACCACGGTTCAAAGGATACTTAGGCCTTACGCTGGTTTCCTGACCCCAAATGAGTTCTCGCACTCTAAGGATGCATTTCTTGCAAAATATTACAATGAGAAAGAACCCCCCTTTATCCGAGGTGCGACGAAGCGTAACGTTGCAAGGCATCGACATATTAGCGCGTGTGTCCATACACACGACACACCCATCTTTGCTGTTCTACCCCCAAACCAGACACCGTGCCAGTACATCCAGTGGCAACTGGGTTACGTGCCAGTGGACCCCAACGGCCTCATTCCTTCTGACAAGGTGGCAGAGTTCGCGGGGAGGAGCGGAGTGCTGACAGCGGCTTATTTGTATCGGCAGGCAGAGAGCTTGCCGGTTCCCTGTAACGACCGATAACTAAATCGTATTCACAGTTGAACCCTGCTCGTGGGTACCGTGCAGTGTGGTGGCCGGGGCAGCTCTGGGCATGGAGAGCGAGCCCAGTAACTGCAACTGGGAGGGCACTTCGTGAAGACCTCTGCAAGGAAAACCGCAGAAAACGGCGGCAGAAGGAAATCAGGACGGGAGTTTGCGTGACCGGCGAAGAAGAGGATCAGAGCTCCACGAAATCCAAGTGACTCGGTGTCTCCCATATGTTTTCCAAATTTGTGGACTACGCTGGACCCCGTCCTCTTCTAGCAAGAGCCCCGTGGGAACTCAACGGATAATAGTAACTGCAAAGTTTTATTAGCGCTGCCTTCAATAGCACCGCATGAACCTCTTTTTCAGGACAGCGACTACAATTTACCCCGAACGATTCCCTGAGCGAGCTGCCGCTCGGTCCCTGCGGGTCTACGGCGCGGAGGGAAGGCCGGCGCAGAACTCCGCATCGCCAGCGTGGGCTGCGCTAACGGTGCCGCCGCGACGCGGGTTTTCTTCCCGGCGCCTGCCTTCCTTCGCAGGGAAAGCGGGAGGAAGGAGGGAAGGAGGGAAGCCTCGGGCCCCGAGCCCGCCGGGAGCAGCAGGTGCCCGACCCCCCCCCCACCCCCGGCGGGGGCTTCGCCCGCTGCCTCCCCCGAAGCCGAAGCCGCCCCGGGGTGGCGGCGAGCTGCGGCCTCGCTCGCAACTTCTCCCGCTGCCTCCGAGCTCGGGCACCTCCCCCGACAGACCAACGCTCCCGGCGTTAAGTAAAAAAAACCAGCGATCTCTCCCAGAAACCCTCTTCCCTCCGCTTACACACCCCCCGACACACACCCCGAGCCCCCCCCGGCCGGGCCGGGCAGGCTGCGGGCTCCTCCGACGGCGGGGACAGCCCCGGCCGCTCCTCCGGAGCGAAACCGGCGCTGCCGCCGCGACGCCACTCGCGGCCGTCCACGGCCTCGCCCCCCCCCCCCCCCCCCCGTGTCCCAGCAGGGGGCAGGCTCCGCCCGCCGACGGCGCCGACACCCGTGGGGCCGGTCCCGGCGGAGCGGGCCGGGGCCGGGGCCGGGCAGGGAAAGGAACCCGGGGTGGGGGGCCGCGGCGGGGCCGCCTGACCTGTCTGCTCCCGGCGAGGCGAGGCGTCCCCCGCGGGCCGGCCGGTTCGTCCCGCCGCCGGCTCGGAGCCTCTCCTCGGCGGGCGCGGGGTAGGGAGGTCGCGGCGCCGATCAAAGGGAAGGGAAGTCGGGGCTGGAACGGCGGCGGCCGCCGGTTCCCGCCCGGGCTGGGGAGGCGGGGGGGCTGCGGCAGCCCGGCGGCGGCGGCGGCGCCCGGGGTCCGGGCTCGAGAGAGCGGCGATCGCCATCGGCGAGGGGAGGGCAGGGAGACGGCCCCCGCTTACCGCGGGGCGGCCTTTCAGAGACCCTTTCGGTAAAATACGGTCAGCACCACGTGTTCCGGCTCGGCAGCTGCCTCCGCTCGTCCTCGCCGAAGCGTGGTCCCAACCTCCCCGCAACGCCGTCCCCAAAGTCAAGCCTCTTCCACAGCCCCCGCTCTCGGGCGCCAACGGGCCAAGGCCGCCCCGCGGAAAAGGCCCCGGAATCCCTCCTTGGGAACGCGGCCGCGGTGGCACGGCCGCAAACCCGAACGCTTAAGAAGAGGAACGAAATCCAACCGCTTGCGATAGGCAAGGTGTCCCCACCTGCCCAGAGGCGTGGCGGAATCCTTGGCGTCATTCTCAGCGCCGCTGCCCACCGGTTTGCGACCGGGATTTCCGCCAAAGACGCGTCTCGGCCTCGTCCCGCGTGCCAGCCAGCCGAGGCGCAGCCAGGAACAGTGAACCCGGGCGGCTGGAAGGAGCCGAGCATCTCGCTGCGCGGCGCTTTGACGTCCTCAGCCAAAAAATCCCGGGCACCGCAAAACGGGCAGCAAGACGCCTGCTTAGGTATAGACGTAAGGAGGCGAACGTGTTTCCGAGAGACTGCACTTAACTCTTAGACGCGGCTCGGGTAGTTCGTTTCTGTGGATCCCCCTGCAAACTACAAGTGGTATAAAACTCCCCTTTCTCTCATTATTTTTTTTCATTTGCACCTCAGCCCTCTTTCCTGCCTGCTTGTTCAACGAGAAGAGCCTTTCCCAGGACCAAACCACCCTGAGTTTAATGGCAAACCTGCCCCAAAAAACCAAAACAAAGACTAGGAATAAGCACAGAGCTTAGGGCTTGACTCGGAAAAACAGAACTCGGAATGTGCCGTCACTGGCAGCTAGCTAAGAGAAAAAAGAAAAGAACTCAAAATAGCTATTAACAGACATTTCTCTTTCAGCTAGTAACCCAAAACCAAATCAGCACTAAAATACAAACCACAATCTAAAAGGTTACTGCGCCTAGTTCACAGATACATTCACAAATTTTACATTGGGAAAATCCTTCAGAATTATAGTACTAAATTAATTACAATACCAAATGGCTAACGTTGCCCCTGTATCACAGTCAGTAACTCCTTTCCTCTCCTGTTTGTTCTCAGAACAAAGTAGCCTCTTGTATATAAAAACATGTCTGTTACAGTCTTTCAAGAAATATAGTACGAGCTCCATTAATGATTAGGGAAAAGTTGGATTCTGCTGGAGTCACATTAATTTCATCAAACATTTCATTATAATAATTAACTTCATCTTGCAATCATGCTACTGATGGTCGGAATTAATTAAAACTACTGCTGTGTGTCCTTTCCTTTTTTATTTGTTGTGCGCCGAAAAAGATCAGGTTTACTAATCCATCAGAACGTTTACATTCATAAATCATTTATGTTCATCATTTATATTAAAATTCCACACATCATCATTTCTTCTTTCTCACAACAAAAGGGGCACCTCTCCTAATTACCAGCCCGTTTTATCTACCACAAAATAGTTAACAACATAACTAGGGTTTGGGTAGTGCTCTCACAGATGACTGAAAGTACTACGTTTCTTGATTTTTATCAAAATTATTCTAGGCACGGGGCACTAAAGAAAGAAGAAAAAAAGGAAAGCAAAAAAAACCCCAGAGGAATCCTTTTCCCGTCTGGGCTTGATATACAGATCTGCTCTGTAACTGCTTCTGTGGATGTAAACTCGGTGTAATAGAAAGCTGGCTCCGGCTATAACATTTTGCAGCATAGAACCAAGCAATTTGGTACAATTACTGAAAGTATCGATAATGCAGAACCGCAACACGCAATCACATTCTGGGGCTGATCTCACTCAGAGCGGAGCACAAAGTAATCAAAGCTGTACATCTTTTCTCCCAGAAAAAAGTGTTCTTGAGACAGACACGGCTCAGAAACAATGCGGTAATTGTTTAACCGTTTCCAATATCAAGGCAATAGGTGGAGATGAAACACGTCAAGTGAGAAAAGTACGTCCGAGTATTACCTCATTATTTAGGGATCTTTCATAAGAAACAGCACTGTTTACCTGCTGGATGAGTTATGTCTACTATTTATCTTCGCTTCATTGCTGCAACGCGTTTGTACTTTGGGGAAAAAAAGAGCATTAGAGAACCGAGAAAACAGCTGCAGTGTTTACCTAAAGATCAAAAAACACACCCGCTAATTACATCAGCGTGCAGCAGAAGTGACGGACAAAGACAATTTGAAATGAGCTAAAAAGCAGTTGCTTTCCGTTCTTGTCTTGCAAATAGTTAACTACACGAGCAATCCAATGAAATAAGGAGGCAAATATTTCTCCCTACTGTTCGTCTAAGACAACTATGAGACCTACATATGTGTCTGGCTGGCTCAAGGAGGAGCGAACACGTAAAAGTTTGGCCTCGTGCATTTCTGGCCAGAATGGGGCTGCACGTTTTGCTTTTGTTCAGATGTTTTCCTCCTTTGGAATCGCCTTCCCTTTGTTTCAACTGAGCCACATTGCTTTTTATTTCTTTTTAAGGCATTGTATTACATACCTAGGAATCCTGACCAGAGTCACTGAATATGTATGGCAAAATACATACAAAAATCTCTATTATACACACACGTGTAAGACTGGCTTCTTAAACAGAGGCCTGATTTTTTCCATCACTGTAGCTCCTGTTAGTCCTTCTTTTTTCCAATATATGTAACACAAACAAAAGTGGCAGCTATCCTGAGAGCAAGCTCATGGCTATTACATTTATTACATATACTCTGTTTAATATTACAGTCTCCTGAATAAGAACAGCTAAACTGCTGAAGTATTTGACCCATGAAGGCAGCAGTAGCAACATGAAAAAATCAAGCAGAAGTCATGTATCATTTTCCAGAGGCATTTAGCAAATCGTATCATTTTTCTACCATTCTTTTCCAGTCCTCCTTTAGAAACACAATTATCTTAGTCAATCAAGGATCTTCTATTCTTTTCAAATACCTATCAAGAACAAATATAAAGAAAACTGGCTAATGTTATTTTACATTTGGAAATTGGTTTCACAATTGAAAAATAGTTAATGAAATGTCTCAACTAATCGCTCTCTAAATAGCAGCATTTTAATCTGTAAATTGGGGGGGGGAATCTTTCAGAGGTCCAGATTCTGCTGTCAAGTACTTCACTAAAAATCCAGGAAAATTCTCTGTACATTCCTGGGAATCTTCCCAAGTTACAGGACTGTAAAGAAGAACAGAATGGGGGGGACAGGACAAAGCACCATCTCCCCATGTAAACATGTTTATTTTTTTCCTGAAAAGCAAATGGTTTTGATTAAAAGCTTGTCCTGGCTCTTATCAACACAATGCTGCTTAGTTATTTTGTGGGTAAACTTTTAATGCATAAGCTTTGCTTTTCTTTACGTACTTACAAACAAACCCCAAATCTTTGCATGCCTACTGAAGGGGAATGATAAAGCCTTTCTCCCTCTTTTTTGAGTCCCTGTTATGGAAAAAAAAAAAAGTACCCTGCTAGCAACATGAAATTAAATAAAGTTAAACCCAGCAGCGTTAGGAGATAGGACTAGGTAGAAATCAGCAATGCTTAGTCATTCTGAAAATTTATAACATGTTTCCGGCTTTAGGAGTCACTCTCGTAAGGCCTGAGATCTCTCTCCGCTTTCCGAGCCCTCTCCTTTCTCTCACGCAGGATGCTCAGAGCGCCGGCACCCAGCAGAATCTCCCCTCGAACGAACCGCGCGTGGGGCTTCGTGCACAAGAAGGGAAGTTTGAAGTCGACGCGATTTTAGTTTTCTAAATATATCCCACAGGGAAAATGAGGGGATTCATTTTTAAAGCATACAATGGCCCTGGCCACAAACATACACTTCTGCGAGGAATCCAGCTCAATCCCCTTGACTTCAGTGAAGCAATCACATGAACAAAACTGCTCACTCTCAGCGGTATCTGCAGGAAGACGATCTGTAGCACACCCCCCTGCTTTTTATTAGCATGAAACTCGCACTGACATCAGCTAAATAAAAAGTAATGAAGTGTAAAAACATTTTGTACCCTCCAACTAGGTCTAACTACGGTATCTTTGAAAATGTATGCCACTTTTGCTTTGGTATTTAGCAGTCCGGTGTTTCTTAGGACCAGGATGAAGGACTTGATTTTGCAATCTAGTAATTTTATTTTGAGTGCCTAAGAGTTCCAATACAGGGGGGTTGTATCCAAAAGGCCCCTTGGCTAGTTCTGAATTATGAATTTGCTGAGTTTGATGAAAACAGGGATCAGCTCACAGACATACATGCTTACGGACTGTTTGACATTTTTCTCTTCTATTTATATTTGCATGTTACTCTCTTAGTTTTCGTGACCACCAAATACACTCACAGCCAGCTTTATCCTTTGAATCTTCACAATCCAAAAGAATTGTTATCAGTTTCAATAAAAGAAGTAACCACCAACTAACGCCAGAATCTTTCCAGGAGAGAAAGCAGTGAGACTTGGTTTTGTGTAGCAGTGATGTGAGAGAAAACTTGGAACGAACAGGAAATTCCAGAACAAACATGGTTAAATTGTCTCCTGTATAAATAATAATACAAGACTCCACAAAGATTTTAACGTGCCACTGATTGCTGTAAATACTGCCGCCGTTCAAATGAGTCCATAGGCTGTCATAATCAATAGCTTAGGAAATAGTATATCCTTACTCTGACTTTACTCCTCCCCCCAAAGCATCCAGTGCCTCTAGTTATCAATCACCATCATCTGCTGCTTTTTACACTGGATTTTTTCATTCCCACCAGCTGGCCTGACCTAAGACTCTTCAATCTTTCGGGAAAGGCGGCTGAGGGGGAGAAAACATTTTGCTTTGCTACTGTTTTGCTATATTCTGCACCTTTTTATTTTCTTCCTCCTGCAGAAGCATTTGCTTGCTACCCACTCCCTTTTATGTGACTTTTAGTAAATTTATTTATTAAGAAGTTGTAAAAGAGTGGTCATTACAGAGAAAAAAATAAAGAAAAGATGAGTGTGTATGATAAACAGCTGTTCTTTCCAATCAGATTGCTGCATGCACTAAAAATATGCACAACCAAAAATCTCCAGATGAGGGACAAGGACAGAAGGGCATGCAGTGGACTGGGCTTAGAATAAAATGTGATACAGCCTTCAGGTTTCTGACCAATTTTGTATATGTATGTAGTCCTTAATCTAAGCATTTCTAAGAACCTGGGGAAAGCCAGCAGTGTACAAGTTAACATCTTAAAAAGAAGAAATGGGCATTCATGTAAAAAACCCCCCTGTATGAACTCAGTTTCTTTCCCCAGTCTAAGACTTTTTTTTTAAGAAACACGAATTCAAAATATTTGGTTTTTCTATTCCTTTAATATTTTTGTGTTTTTCCACTGCTGCTGGTAAAAATTTGCGGTACGAGCTTCGCTACCCTTTTGCAAGGATGAATGTTAGGCAAGAGTCACCTACGTAGACCGCTGAGCAAAACTGTACCATTAAGTAGCGAACATACCTAGCTGGCTAAAGATATAGTTAGGTGCAAAGTGCTGGAAAGTATTAGCATATGCAGCTGCGTTGGTCCTGTTCAATCTTCCGCGAGTCCAAAAAGGACTAGCCTTTAGTCCTAGATCCCTTAGCCTAATAGTGTGTGCTCAGACAAGCTGTAGGATGCACCGAAGGGAAGCCGGGTCAGGCACAGACTCCTGCAAACCAGTATTTTCTGTGCAGAATGAAGGACGGTGAAAGACCTCCGTAACAGGTGAGGGAAAATGTAATGGCCCCCAAGATATTTATCCTGTCATTCTGTGAAGCTGAGACACAGGAGCAGCCTTGTGTGTGTCACAGAAAGCACCCAGCAGCTCACGGTGTAAGACAAGGAGTTGATGATAAATGTTGGCTCTTGGTTAGAATACTCCTTGTTGTAAGAGCACTTGTGAGTAGTGGCGAGTGGGCACTGAAGCAATCAGCAGCTCATTTAACTAAGCAGGCTGAAATTTAGAGCTTTGTGCCTCTATCTCTTCTAGACCGCTTAAATCATGACCATTTGTGATATTTTTGGGTCGGGTTTTTTTCTGCATCCAAAGTTAAGTTATTTAAAGCACTTTAAAACAGGAACTAAGTTCACAAAGTGGGCTCACATTTTGGCGCACCCCGAGCTATTCTCGTTTTACATGAGCCAGCTTGCTTCAGATTCATTCTAGCTTCCCTGTCAGCTACAGATTTTTAAATGTTTTTATTAGAAGTGTAGTTTTCCATCCTCAGCTCATTTTTTGTCTGCATCCAAATACGCCTCCTGTTTGCTAACTGGTAGTAACATTAAGACTGCAGTTCTCATTTAAGTTAGGTCTGAAACAGTAACTTATATTTGAATTGTACTCAATTTGAGGTTGTAAAACTCCCAACTTGGATTGCTCATCTTGAATCCTTTGGGGTTTAAGCTTCAAAGAACTTTACAAACATTAGCTAACATTATCAAAATCCTATTAATTCCATGTAACATCCCTCGCCCCACCCCTCCACCTAGAGACCGCTCCACCAGCACTTCTGTAATATGCCTATTAGGTTTTTACTTTCTCTCCTCCTCCTCCTCCTCAGCAGACTCCCAAACCATCTCCCATTCTCACTCCCCTCTTAAATACAGACAACAACTGAGTTTACAGCTTGGAAACGCGCTCCCTACTCAGCACTGTCAAACTGGTACCATGAACTTTCTATAGTTTTGATGGGAACGAAATACCCACCACTGGTTTCCATTTGTCTCGTTGTGTTCTGTTAACGTAACCTATGTTTCACACCAGGCGTTAACGTTTCACACAATCTTCCCCACCACAAAAGGAGTCAGGGACTGGAAGATCACACGAGTCCAGGGTTTTTAGATCATTTCAGGGACGCCGCAGCAGTGCTGCTGAACAGACGAATCCCCCAGTCGCTTCCATTCGGTGCTGCCACTATACACCATCCTCTGGCCAACCCACCCCAGCATCTGTTGAAGTGGTGAGGTGAGCACAGCAGCCTAGTAATTGCCAAAGTCATTACCTGGTCATTAACGTGACACACGGCTAGATTCTGTTCATCACAGGAACAGGCCACGCGGATGTACTTCAGCCAGTTCCCAGCTCCACTCTGGCTAGCATCAATACAGAATTTCTCATTTCCCAGGTCATCGGCAATCTGTAGAACAGGAGAAGAAGAAATACATGGGTCATCTGATATTAAATGATAGCTACAGAAGGAAGAAAGAAAGAAAAGAGAATTATTTGCAATGCAGGATTCCAAACAAGAAATAGAAATGAGAAAGCTGGATGGTATATATAATTAATAGAGACCTATGACAAGACTAAAATCCACTCTTAGTCACAATCTGAAGTTCCTGGTGAGCAGAACCTCCAAGTGCATGCATCAGAGTTGTCCATGAGTAACAGGCTCAGAATTGCAACTGTTATGGAGACAAACACGCAGTTCTAGTAGCCACACCAGCTTAATTAATCAAAGCAGATAACTTCTCCAATCTATGCCGATTTTAATGACAAGGCTCCATCTTCACATTATCTATTTTATCCTTTCACGCAGGATCATTTTTTATTATAAGTAAAAAATTGCATTCCTTTTTTAGTAAACTTTCAAAGCAGTTCACTTTCCACAGTGCTGTGAAGTTATATTTTTAAAAATGCTGTAACAAATGATGCTTTCATTTATATAACTACAACACTAGAAATTCACTGACACTAGAGGATCCGTGTGGTTGAAGGTGAAATAAAATTTGGCTAGTGTGCAAAAGAGGAATGCTTCCAAATAAAAACCCCCAAATACTTTAAAGTCCAGGTGTGGAAAAAAAGAGTTAATTAAAGGGTTGTGGTCTAAGGAAAAGCAGTGTTTTACCAGGAAGAGACTTAGTACTTCTTCTTTCTTAAGACAGTCAAGGAAGTTCAATGACACGGAAACAGAAAAGATGCTCAAGCATTCCATACCAACGTCTGTGATGATCCATTTTGCAACTCACTCAGGAAAGCACTTTTTAAAAATTACCCAGGACAGAACCAAAACGAGGAAGAGCCTTTTGAGTCCTAAGTATGGCAAGACTATACTCTGCTCATAAGTGGGCCTCCTTATTACAGAAACTCCTTTTTTCCCTAGACTTAGATTTCCCTCCACCCCTACCAGACCCTGTGTCATTGCAAATTACTTCAGTCATCAAAAGCTCTTAACATGCTTTTACTAGCAATTAATTCTCTCAAAATCTCATGGGATACGATAATACTTTCCCATCTATTTCAAGACAGAGAAAAAAGAAAAAGGTAGGAACTGAGGAAAGGAAAAATTAAAACACGGCAATGACAGCAACAAATCAAGTATAAGGTCGGGCTGAGAGATCTTGGAGCGACGTTGTCAGCCGAGACTCTCGCTCTCCAGCTCCGAACACCCGCGGAGCATCGGGACATGCCAGCGTGGGCTCTGCGACCCTCCGGCACCAGCCCGGGCTGGCTGCCCAGCCAGGCAGCCTGCAGCTTCACCAAGAGAGCTCCCACCTCTCTGCACCGGTCCCAGTAGACGTACCCTGGCCTCTCACCTCCAGCACTAACCCTGTTTTGTCAAGCTACGTGTACTGAAATGGACAAAGGGAAAATCATGCCATTAGTATTTGGCTTCTTCCTTCCTAATCAAAACATGGCACTGAAGCTTTACTGAAATACTGCATTTTCTCCCAGAACATGGGTGCACTTGGGACAGAACTGGTGAGAGAAACAACCCTCCCTGTGTTCGCTTTCATTAATCCCCTGCTCGGGAACACTCTAGCAGTTGCTTACCAATTAGACTTCAGTATTTAGCTAAATGGATAGGCTCTGTCTCTAATAACAGTAAAGCGTAGAAGGTCAAAGAGCTGCATTGGAATAACGCACAAAAGGATTTTAAACAAATACTACGCACGGCAACACCATGCACCCAAATTGTCCGTTAGTTTCGCAGTACTCTTGTGAGGCGTTCCTAATAAACTGGCTTCGTAGCTCAAGAAATAAGACAAAGAGATGGACACTGCAACCTGGAGTATTCTTGCACGTTCCTATGTTTTCAGGTTAGCGCTCACGTTCAGTACCTGGAGCAGGGCCCCACCTCACCTGACGCTGGCGGCAGCTCTGTGGATTAGAGTCCCAGGTCCCGAGTTGGGCATTCAGACGACGATAATGAGGCATATGCAATTAGTGACCACTTCAGGCAAGTTTGGCTTCAGTGACTCCCCCAGAACACAGTAGCAGAAGCACTGATGGAGTTTAGTTTTCAGTTCAACTGTCTTGGCCACAAAACATCATCCTTCCTCTTGGAGAAAAACCCTGCCTTGTTCATGCCTCGCATTCCAGCTTCCTGAGTAAATAAAGCAGGAGTTGCACAGGCAACGTCCTTTGCCACACTGCCCCAGTTAATTTCTAGAGCAGATCTATCTACTCAGGTTTGGTAAATGAAAGAGAGCTCCCCTGTCCAAACCGATAAGCAATTCACAAGTCAAAAACTGCATCGCAAGACATTTTCTGCTGGCGCTCTTGCTAAAATTACGTTAGCAGATTCTGGTTTATGTGAGCTAATTCTCAGTCATTTGTTTCATTTTCATCTTGTTCGTTTTGTTTTTGAAGCAAACTCTAACAGCAGCAATCCCTCCTTGTGTTTTTACACGTCGTGCACGTGGCTCACCACTGCGGGAGGGTTCGTGATGCACCACAGCAAACCCGGCAGGTCTGCAAGTGCAGCGGCAGCAGCAAGTCCCCGTCCCCTCAGCAGCTCTTGAGTCCCAGAGACTTTGTGGTAGAGGAGAGGGTAAATGATGTATATTCAGGCACTCAGGAGAACTGCAGGGCAGTAAACACAAATCTTTTGCCCATTTCCATGGATTTCACTCCATGCCACCTAGTTAATTCCCAGTTATCCAGCTCTGCCTCTGAGCCCCAGTCCCAAGCATTTTGCCAGGCAGCCCTAACTTCCAGGACTCAGCGTTTTTTTTCTCCAAATCCCAGGCTCCTTGCCCATCAACCCTAGCATCTTTTCCCTGTCTTGCCCCAGTACACATTCCCGAACTTGCAAACCTCTCAAGTCCTCCGTGCCTGTCCCCTTGCCAGGACGAGCCTCGGTCCCCGCTCCTCGTGCGCCGTCTCTCTCCTCCCTCCTTCCCACCTCCGCCGTAGCCGGCACCGAGTCTCCTCGCTGCCAAAGCCCTGGCCCGCTCCCCACTCACTCTTCAGCCCCCACGGCCCCGCCGAGCCAGTCGCACTCAATCCCATCACTTCTCATCACTCACCGGTTAAACACCTCCACTCCAGCCCTCCCCTGGCTTTTCATCTCCCAGTTGCCTTCTCTATCATAACCAGGGCTTCTCCCACAGTTCCCTTTTCTAAGGGCAAAAAGAAAGGCAACGGAGGAATTTCCTTGGGCAAACGAGTCTCAGATCACTAAAACGTGTTACTGAACGCAGCCAAGAGCTGATCCCCCCCCCCCCGCCCCAGCACGAGCTAGCCATTTCCCAGCACGGACCAGCGGGGTTTCCAGCTCCCCACATTTAAAAGACGAGCTGCTGAGCTTTGCTGCAGGTTCTCGGTGGCCTTCGAGCGCCGGAGCCCTTCCCCTGCCCTGCCCCACGCTGGCCCCGGGGCTGCGAAGGCATGAACTCCTGTGGCCAGGGCTACATCGGGGAGGAACACCTACAGATCTGGGTCCGGCCATAAGCACTGTTTCCACAGTGGCCGTGTAAAACTGTACGCTCGCCATTAACCCTCCATCTGCCAGAATGCAGGAGGACCGCCACGGTTAGGTCTCATGCCAAAGTAAAGGACGATGAGAAAAGCCAGTCAGGAACCACCAATGTATGCCACATGAATCAAATCGAAGACCTATCGCATGCAAAGGGATTTGGGGAGTGTGTGTGATTGCTCTATTTTACTGTAGATACTCCCCTCAAAATCGGTTGCACTTATTCAGGGACCTGAAGTTTTTCAAAGAACCACCCGGAGGTGCTGAATTTACTCTTCAGTGATTGGGAGGGGAAGGGAGACCCCACCAAAGCCCCTACTCTTCCCTAACTAGATTCTTTCTCAATAACTGGTACTTTCTAGATGCCCTCGATTACCTCCCCTTGAGCTTGACTTGTAATAGCAAAGGCCTGATATACAGTGGTAACGTCACAGGAAGCCATTTGAGGTAGTTTGGACTCTGCAAGAAAAAACAACAAAAAACCCTGTTCTTCATGTGGGCTGAAAAACTCTACTGAGTTTAGTCAAGCTAATATAACTTCTGTTTTATCTCAGGGAACCTCTAGGAACATGGAGGCTGACTAAAGCTCTTGACTGTTGCTGAGATTAAAGCACTTGTCTTGGCCTTACTGACCCCAAATTAGCCAAAAAAGGTGCCTAGCCAAGCCAGCACCCGGAGGGGCAGGAGGGGAGATACACCTAGACCGAAAGTGATAGCGGCTCCCACGGAAATTGTTTGGAAAACAAACCCGAGATGAATAGTCAATGTTCAGCTGTTGATTTGAAGCCACTGAACGGCCTGGGTATATAGCATATAGTTTTTAATGGTTTGAATAAGCAGCAGCCCACTAACCTCCCAGTACCATTAATTTATACAGCAGCAATCAGTGAAATTAAGTCACCCTGGGAATACAATCTGGCAAACTCCAGAACTACACAAATACTCTATTTTTTTTCATAGCTGTATCTTACAGATACCCCTCTCTCATATTGTAGAATTGTTTGGTTGAAGACACTCAGATAGCTCCGGGAAACCCAGAATTCAGCTCAAATTCACCAACTGTTTTGCAGGGCCGCTGCACAAGGCTCGACAGCTCTGCTTCAGACTGAGGTCCTGTCTTAGCTAGAAATCACCTGAAACTCTGTGGTTTTATCTGAGTGGAGCTTTAAAACCCAAACAGGGGGTGTGAAATCTCACAGATCAAAATGAGAAAAAAGGAGGTTGTATGAAACCCTGAGAACTTAAGCCCATGTTTTTCACACACACTCACTCTACTCCATAAATAGAACAAGGTATCACAAACTAAGGCCCAGCAGCATCGCTGAACGATGTTTTGCATATTACTATCCCTTATAGAATGGCTTGCTTCTGTTGTTATCCATAAGGAACCTTTGAAATCGGAAGAGCTGGAAAACAAAATAGATGTTCCGGAGGTAGAAGAGAGCGGACAGAGTATTACCAGCAATACCGTTGTTAAACAGCAGGAAGTTATCACTTGCCAGCTGAACCACAGTAAAGTAATTACGCGAGTTCTCCTCTCCCATTACATATACTAGTAAAAGGCAATATTTTTAACTAGGGAATTTCCTAGGATTTTTGCTAACACGTTTTTCCTTTGCAATGGCAGTAGGCTAGAAGCAAGTGGGCAAGCCCACTGATGAGAGGCTACAGTTCAGGCTGAAACACTATAATTGCATTGGAGCAGACGGGCTGACCCTAAGATGGTAATCGCGGCAGTGCAGCGTGCGGTGGAGCATCTGCACGTGGAGCTCGCCAGTTCTGGGAAGAACTGCAAAACGTACGAGCAACTGAAACACACCAGAAAAGGAGGAGTACCACTCCGTCGCCACGTCCCTCAGCCGTGGAAGCATCACTGTCCAGCAGCACGTAAGGGCAGGAAATACTGAGCCTGTAATTAAGCCACTGAAGAGGGAGTCAAGGCATGCGGGATCAAGTTCTCAACCTCTGCGAGTGCCTCCCTGGAACGATGTCCCTTCCTTCGCATTCAGACTGCGCCTGCCACCAAGGGGCAGAGGGTGGCCTTCCGCTGCCACCCGTAGCGCCCATACAGGAGCAGAAACTCCTTCAAACCCGTACATTTCAGCTGCGCTACCTTTTCATGCACACCAGAGAGACCTGACTGACTTTCACTTCTTCCATGTGCTGCAGTTTCACTCGCTGGCTAATTCCGAACAAGAAACATTCATCAGTAAAAACAAATCACAACAGGATGTAATGATGTGGAACAGATTACAAGTAAAGTTGTTTAGAACGGCTCGTCTACAGTTTTACTTGGTGTAAACCCTTGTAATTCTAGATTTCTCTAGCTTTCTAATTTTCAAGGAACGTTATCTGCCTGATTAATAATAGCATTTGTTTCTGTGTGCCCACAATCCAGGAGCAAAGGAAGGTAAGTATAGGTTAAACTACTAGTTATTTAGTCCCTGGCACTTAGGTACTCATTAGATACTTGCAATTTATCACAGATACAAAAAAAAAAAAAAGCAAAATACTATCTACAATAACATAGGCTAGTCTTATAAATCTTGCCTTTAAATGACAATAGTTCCATAAAATTATCAGTATTTGCAAACACATAGTATACGCCTTTCCCCTACAGCTGAAGTAAAAATACAGGTGATATCTCCAAAGTTCGCAAATACCTTAAATGTTAATTTACTAGGATGCTTTGATATTTGTCTCACAAAGTATCAAACTGTCTGGAAAGGATGATTTTTCTCAGACTCAGTGAGATACAGGATGTGTAATCAACTGATCCTACAAAGTGCTGCAGGACCAGTTACAGAGTAGGGGCATTTTTGAGTGAGTCCAGCTCTTTGTGGTTGACACCTCTAATTAAAGATCAAGTTCACACACTCACACTCTCTTCTGATGTTCTATATGAAGGTTACATCACCATGTAAAAAATACTCAGAAATCCAGTAGCAATCACAAATTACTACCTGCAGTATATATTTTTTCCTCTGTCAAATGTGCACACACAGGATAATGTTCTAAGACCCTCTTCCCCCCACCTTAAAAAAAGTCCAGAAAAACAAACTGAAACCTTTCACCACATCTTCTTCCAGTTTAGACCAGAAGGAAATCAGAAATTTCCTCTGCTGAAATTCTTCAAACCAACTGTTTACAAGTCATTGTCAGTAACAAAAAAGATTTTCTATTTCAAGGCTTGCTTTTGGAGTGCACATAAATAATTCATTTCTATATGTTTTTTAGAAGAAGCGTGACCAGCACCAAGAGATCACTGTTGCTCTGAAGAAGACCAAATGGAGAAAGAAAAGGCAGGCAACTAGTATTATCTGTGGGTAAATTAAAGACAGCAAATGGAAGCACAGCGGGATTCATCCCGCAGCGGACTGCTGGAAGGCTCAATTCACCACAGCCACCTGATTTGGGATGTACTCACCAAAATAGTCCTATCTAGCTCTATTAAAGCAACTGGTTATTCACAGTTAAGACCAGAACTAAGTTTATCTCTACCAAGGCCTAATCAGTAGCTTTAATCATAAGACCATTCATCCATAGATATGCTGGACAGGTGAAGGCTGACATCAGATATTTAGCACCAACAGCAAAAAAAAAAAAATGCCACAGGAAGAAAAAAACCAACATAAAATCATGCGTAATTAGCAGCAGTCTGACTTGGTGGAGTTGAAATTTAATAGTTGTACTTAGGCTTGCTCTTTGCGCTCAGGCTAGCTCTGAAATCAGTGAGGTAATAGAGAGGAAAAGGAGAGGGGGGAGAAAGGGGGAAAGATAAGGGAGGGAGGAAAAGAAATTTGTAATTAGTAGTTGGTAACAGTTTTTGCAAGTCTAAAACCATTACGTGCTGATATTCCAGTTGGTTTCAGGGCAACGCACTTCACCTTCTTGACTGTCTAAGATCTGAACTACAGGATCACTGCCCCGCAAAGCCGTGTTCAGTGCAAGAACACAGTCTCTCTGCCTTACCTTTTCGCCAAGTTAAACTACAGGCGGCCTGGGACAGACATGTGCGCTTGCAGATCTGTTGGAAAAGTAAGCTTTCATCTGGATTGCAGCCTGTGGGCATTCTCATAAAGTTAATTACTGTGGGAGCACTTCCTTTGCCTCATCTCCCTCTGATCAGTCTTCCGTTTTATCCCACCCACCCAATCATGGATTCCTCATTGCTTTTTTTTCAAGGAACATACCAAAAAACTAAGTTCATCTTTTTTCCCTTTGCTGCAGATGGTGAGTTCAGTATATACTTTTATTTATTAACCCAAGGCACCTCCCATCACTTTTGTCTTCAAATCCAACAGTTCATCCAAGTATTCTCAACTGCGCTCCCCTTCCTTGCCAGCAACAGTGCCATGATTTTGTCTTGCCGAGATCTTTGCGATCTTTTCCCCACTCCGAAGCCCCTATCCTTCTCCTCTTCAGTCTATCTGGTTAAAACAAATGCACCTTCATGTCCATTTGGACTACAGGGTTTAAACTGGCCCGCTGGAGAGACACAAATTTTGGATCCGGACCCAGAATGCTGGCTGTGGCTGTGGTTCAGACTCATCTCTACCCAGCCAAAAGGAAATTGTTGTCATGTTCCAGGACTCACTTTGCAGCTTCATCTGCTGTCTGCTGAACAGTGTTCAGGATTGGAATCCAAAAGGCTCATTGATCTTGCAAAGGCTCTGTTTCATAATTTATTAACATCAGAAATGCTGAGTTATGAAGCAAAAGTTATGGAAAAATTCTCTTGAACGTTTACAATTTTTTTTGCACATCATTTGAGGTTTCCTGCTTCTCTAATTTGTGGGCTCTCTGTTGGGTTGTTTCTTTCACGTTTTAATGGGCAGCGTCCAACATTTGGCCTCCGCAGAGGTGTGCTGTAGGACTGGAATGCCTAGGGATCTGTCGTCAGTTAGCTTAATGGATTCCTAGTGTGCATAAAGAAACGAAGCAACCATGAGTTTGCCATCAGTGACCCAGCGTCCTGTTGCTATAACATCCCTCCCCAGAAGCCGAAAGTGTAATAAACCTTCTCATCCCATAGTTGCAGGATCTGCCTTTGACAGTTTGGCTGATGTACGCATTTTATTTGGCAGGAGTTAGAGGGAGATTTTTTCCTTTTTTTTTCCTTTTTGCTTTAATGACCCACAAGCTGATTTAGAGCAATAAACTGTTGCCATGAAGTTTTGTTGTGTTTCTTTTAAATAAAGGGGAGGGAGGGACTGCTACAATTTATGACTTTCAGAAGTAACTGAAACAGAAAGTCCATTCTTGCCACAAAATGAAGAGAAAAAGACTTCATCCAGAGAAACACCTCTGTCAATGTGTAGACATGAAGCCTAGATGAACTCATAAATTCAGCACTCTGCCTGCAATTAAGCAGGCTTCCTGGTGATTTGACAAAGAGTTAATGAGAAACGTGTCAGACAAAAACAGGTCATAGCACTGAAAACCGATGGGAAGAGCAGCTGAGCCAAACCCAACTTGCTTGCTGCCCCCAGCTTAGGGCCACAGGAAAAGCTCTAAGTATATTCAGCGAGAACTACTTTTCTTTGTGTAAATTTCTTGTCCAAACATACGGTCCTCCAGCACAGCCGGGAGTCAGCTCCCCATCCCCAAAAACGCCAGATGATAAGGAGAGAAAATGCTATTCCCTGAAAGCCTCTACCTGCGCTTTAACCTACGCGTACGCGGTAGACCTCTTGCCACCAAGCGAGCTACTCGGGCCCTCGTCTTCAAAACACTCGTATGCGCGTGCTGCAGAGGACTCCACGTTCCAGTTCTAAGTGCTCTTAAGCGACTGCAGGATCAGGGAGCTTGATTCACCCGCGACTGACTGTCCGGCTCCGTGAACCGGCTCTGTGGCCATCCTCAGGAGTGTCCTCAGCATCCACATTCGCTCCTGTTTGCAAGCAGACTTTCGGATTTTCGGCAGAACGGCCGGGCGTGCAGGAACCGCGGGCTCTGTGACAAAAGCCCAGCGTATCCAAACATTGGGAAAGCTCAGAGGAGAGGAAAAGAAATCTTTACGGATCTCCTCCTGTCAAACAAGCATGTTGCCGTCTCACCAGTACCAAGACAGAGCCGGGAGAACCACGGGCGTGAGGCAACCCAGCTGGATTGCACCGGGGCCGGCGGGATCCGTGATGCCGGGCAGAGGCAAGAGCAACCGCTGCCGAGCCCGGTGCCGCTGCAGCCAACGGGAGGGAGACCAATTCAGGTTTTTAAAAGAACAAAATGTTTTTGAACTTTCACTCCCACTCAAGCCACACGTCTGGAGTGGAAATTTTCCACTGGTGTATGTGTTTCTGAGTCTGCTGCGGCGCTACCGTATTATCTGGTTTCATGAAGGATCTGAAGGAAAAATAACAGCAAGCTGCAGGGAAGGTTGTTACTGAGACATACTTTTGTCACAGAAAAATAACCTTCTCATTCTTTTCTCCACCACATCTAAAGAACACGAGAAATCACGTGGAACAAGGCTGTTTTCTACCAAAATGTCCTGTTCAATTTCCAAAGCAGAGGAGTCTGGATAGCTCACACAAGCTTTGGGAGCGAGGCTGAATTTCTCGAGCCTGTTTGAATGCAACCGAGCCTTTTGAAGGTCTGCCCATTATTAAATGCTATTCTCTTACGTACCAGCACAGAACAGCCAGCGAGTATTTCCTATGTGTCAGTTAGCTTTGCATGAGGAGAAAAAGTCTGCAAAATTGCAGTGTCATCGATGTGTCTTTCAAGCACAGCAGATTCATTCCAGCTGAACGTACATCAGACCTGACCGTAAATACAAAGCCTCGCAGGAGATACCGACAGCAGCAATAATTATATAGCACACCATTTACAGAGCTCGTTAAATATGATCTCCACGAAGGCATCTCCTGCTCTACAAAGCAGCTTGATGCAACAGGCACCACAGTGTTTCAGACGCCGTATTGATTACGCTGCGGAGCAAGTTCCGTGCAAAGGGGTAAAGAGGAGAAGTGGAGAACTCTTGAGAAAAATCAACACCGGCTCTGCTTTCCCTCTCCTGTACGTAGCATTCCCTATCTTCTCACTGTGGAGGTGTAGTTTTGCTCCCCAGAAGACAACCCTGAATAACACAGGATGTCAAAGAAGATGCTACCAACGCCAGCTCCTGTTGATGCATGAAACCAATTCCACCCCCTTGTATTTCTCTCCCACCCTCATCCTCTTTGAGGGCACTCAGCTAAGCTTGCACAGCACCATCTAATCACCACGCAGAAAAACTTAAAGTAAAAATCTCAAAACAGAAGACGACTTTCAGGATGATGGCAGGCATTTATCTCAACAAAAGCTCATTTTTCACTAGTAACATAATTCATACCACACTGATTTAAATTAAACAGTAAACTGTAAAAAATTATGCTTGAATCAAATCACAGGGTTGCTTCAGATTATTGTACACACAAGTCAAGACAGGGATTTCCAGTTCTTTGTAATATACACACACACAAACTTCGAAGTTTTCCTCCCCCCGAAAGAGTTCAAGACATCACACTTTTGTATTCTACTTCATTTTGCCTCATTTTCAAAAATAGTAAAGTTCTAAAAGCTTAATAGATGAAAAATAAACGGGAACTTCAGAGAAGTTTCATCGGATAAACAAAAGACAGAGACTATTTGCAGGCAGATGAGGATTTAGAGAGCTTCAGGACATTTCATTTCACTGAACTAAGGAAGAGGGAGCAGAAGAAGTACAGCAGGGCTGAACTTCCAGTGCCGTTCCAAGGGATTCAAACAGACACGATTCGCCAGCGTCTTCCAGCTTCTGTGGAGATACAAAACGCTTTGGGGTCTGATTAGCCTGGTACTATTTCAAAAGGAAGATGCGGTGCTAAAATGGCTCGCTCTGATGAAAGAGTGCCAGTTAGCCAAGGGGAAGGAAGACCAGGGCAGCACTCCTGGCAAAAGGGAGCAAAACACAGGCACAGAAGCCAAACAGAACCTTACTGTATTAAGACGGGAACATTTTCTGATGGTAATTTCTCTATGAGTCCTCTTACCACTTGAGACACAGCTTCCCAAACAGCTCTCCTCAGACTTTTTTCCCCAGTGCTCCAGCTAAATGAGCTTTGCTGTTATTCCAAAGTGAACAATTCCCATAACCCAGCTGAAGGCACTGCAAAGCCCGACGCACAAGACTTGTTCTTAAATTTCCAACAGTACACCGGTCTGTCGTACAGGACAAAAATCCCAGCAGCCCCCACGCCGGCACAGTGTGGAGGTGGATGACTCCAGAGCGCTCACTAAGCAAAACATCTGGCTCACCATTATTTTGAACAGATTTGTAAGACTTCGAATCTTCGCCTCATTGCTCTACAAGCGTGTTACATGCATCTCGATAATGATCAGTCTTGAGGAATTTTGCCACTTTTAACAGCCAAGGATGCCTTTTGGAAATGGTAGATGTTGTCCTACAAACACTCGATTCTTGGTGCAAAAGTGCCGAAGAAATAGGAAGGCGCCCAAGGAATTCTGACCGCTCTCTTTCTGGTCACTTTTCCTTATTGCCTGCCCAGTATTTGCGGTCCCTCAGCAGGCTGAGTTGTGCAGCACGGTGGAGATGCCAGTTCCCCACAGGTCTTTCTGTTAGAAATATTCGCATACATGCTGCCAAGGACTGAAAATGAACAATTCTCTGCAGAAGTTACAATGAGCCATTTTTGACTGAGCTAAAGTGAACATTACAACATCCTCAGGTGCAGGGCAATATATGCAGTACGAAACAGTGATTTTTTGCAAATTCTGCAAATTAGGCTCCAAAATCACACAGCTGTCTTAAAAATCATGAGATGACAAAAAATGCTGATGGATTCTTTTCACTTTCTGGATCTGTTGTCTGTAATTGACTGACCTTAGGGTTCCCTGCACCCGGCAATTAAGAAACCTGAGGTCCTGTACTAATCACTTGTTTCCAGGAACTGGGGCTTTACCCTGAACGTTGAAAGTGGCAAGACAGGCAGCATCCACTATGGCAAAAGCAAAGAAAATGGCTCCTTCCCCTTATTCATACTCAAAAGGTGCTACTGCTGTAAAGAAAACACAGCCAACCTTAAAAATAAATTCTGATCGGCTTCCTTAGGTGTGTTTTGGGTGTTTCGCTAGAGCAGTATGTGTGGAGGTTACTGCTGCTTGTTTTAAATCATTTCTTATTACTGCAACTTTATTTTAATAACGTTTTGGGAATGGAGTTGTGGAACACCACTAACATGTAGACCTCTTCAGAGTGATTTATTGACAGCACTGAGTGCCAAAACCATTTGCCGCATTTTACACTCTGGCCAAAAAAGTAGCAGAGACTTCAAATGCCCATTCATACTGCTAATATCAATTACAAAATACCAGCCTTTTTACAGCGCTAGCAAAGTCCACCGAAGGATCTAGCACGAGAAGATCCACGTGAAATAACATTGTCTTATGGCCTCTTATGAACCTCTTCCTCAGGAATAATTCAGACCGTCATCTGACAGTCCTGGCAGCTCCACTCCCTTCCCCTGCAAACCCCTTGCTCTCAAATTATCCCTGATCATTAATAATATATGAAAGAAATTATAACATCCATTATCCAGGTACCCCAGGGAAAGGTGAATGAATTCAGAGAGCTGAGGTTCCTGAAATAGCACATATTTTCCATTTAATTAATAGATTTGGGGATATATGGCCCAAGTTCAAGTAACAGGAAGATGCAGATAACCGATGTCCAAATAATTAAGCCCGTGTCCTGTGGTATACTTGATGGCTACAACTTCTGCGTCTCACTCCCTAAAACTGAGAAGAGAATTATTTATTCTTAAAGCTCAATATCTGGAATTATCCCTGCCACCTGGTTTTGGTGGTTGGGCCCCATTTTGAACACCTCAGCATACCACAAATCAAACTGTCTGTCAGGGAATTAAAATTACTGGGAATCAAAAGTATAGGGAATCAAAATTACTGGCAGGGTAGGCTATAAGCAATGCAACAAGACCAAGCTGTTAAATGTCTTAAGAGGTAGGAAAGGACCTGAGGTTTCATTCTGTACGTGACTGGTGCCAGTTACATCCATGCAACGACAAACACCGTGTTGGTCTCGCTTCTGTCTTCACCCACAGCTTCTGTCTCACGTGCAGAAGCATCTGTGCGCGAGCACCCTGCCTTAGGTACTACTGAACCGAGCCCCAGGTTGGTCACGACTGACACGTCCTACCCCACGTGTCAGCTAGACACAACTGTGGGAAGAAGGGCACCACCAGCAAAAAAGCTGCCAAAGGTGTGGTTCAGAGCAGCAAAGCGAGCAAGAGAAGGCAAGCCCTCAGTAAGACAGGTATCACGCTCTTCTGGCACTAAATTTACCAGCAAGGATATGCCCGATATGGAGGATTACTATCCCTCCTTCCTTTTCACGTCAGCATACATAATGGCAATCAAGGAGCCTAGGAATAGTCATCTGGAAGTGTGTACTTTTCCACTTACTAGCTTTAAATGCCTTGAATTTACAGGCCAAAAGGGTGCATATTACCACAGCTTTAGCCATGCCCTTACACTTTCCGAACGGAGATTTAAAAAACCAAAACCAACCACCCCAAAAAGAAACCCTAAAGCAAAGCAAGGCACTACCCTCCCCCCGGGCTGACACCACCGCGAGCCCAGCTGCACCAAGGCTTCATTTACACAGGAAACCCCCCCAAAGGTGCCACAATCGCACGAGGAAGCACAGTCCTTGTAACCTTTCTTATCAGAAATGAGTAAGGCAGCTGCTTTGCAGACTATTCTCGTGCTCTTTAGAAGGTGTGAAATAGATGAGTTTGTGAACTGGGTTGGCACTGAGAAAAAGAATGAAAGGATATTATAGGTTTCCCTCCTGACCCATGCAGCTGATCAAAAACAGGAACAGCAGACCCTGTTTAAAGAGCTTTGAAAACAAAGCAGCCATCTCACACCAAGCCAAAGAGAAATTTTCTCTTGATGTAGTAACAATGTACTGCTCACCTCTCATAAAGCTGAAATGTGTGATTTCTTTATAGTTGATATTTACCGAAAACATTACCAAAGGAAGGTGCAAAAATGAGGCGATGAAGCCTGTGCACCCGTTCCACAGCAGCACCGGAGGCTCCTACCCTGCTGAGCTACATCCTGCATAAGAGCTGCCTATTGATTTATTTTAAGAATATATACAAACAAGATCGCAAGAGACCTTCCCAGCACAAAGGCAGAACCGATTCTTTCTGTGAGGTCCGGTCCTCGACTCGCCCCCTCGGGGACGCTCAGGTAGCGCGGGCAGGACAGAAGAGGCAGGTCCCAGGGGCACTGACGGTAGAGCCAACCGGCCACGGCACGACACTGCCCATCGGCACAAACCTGCGGGGGCTCCGAGGGGGGCTGGGAAGGAGAATCGATAACCAGTTGCTCACCTCGCCTTGGGCTGCTAGAGGGACAAGGAGGACAGCTGTCTGGTTTGGGAGACTGGGGCGTGAGGGAGGCAGTTCCTCAGCTTTGGGCTTGGAGAAGCGAGCAGTGAAGCATCCAGGCTTATCCCGTCCCTTTGCCTTGCAACATAGGGATATTTGCCGAATAACGAGAGCAAGGTAAGGGAAGCAGATCCTCAGAGCACCTCCAGCTTCTAGAGAATCTGCTCCTGCGCTAGTTCGCCTCCCGAGGCAGATGAAGACTGTTTGTATGCTCTACATCTTGAAGGCGAACTTCTTCAATTTGTAGTTCTCATACACGGTTCGTCTTCAAGCCAAGCATCACTAAAATGAGAACTGGGGACACCAGGGTGGACATTGTTGCCTCAAGTGGTTTGTTTCTCCACCAGAAAAACCATTTTTGGAGTCGCTTCTTATTTGAAGATATAAAAATGTTTTTACAGAAGAGGAGCCCCCTCCCCCCCAACAGCTACCCACAAGTTAGCATCATTCTCACTCAACAGATACACATCAACAAAATGAGGAAGGTAAATTCCCTTCAGATTTACACAGTGAACATAGTAATTTTGCCCTCTAACACAATTACTCAAACTGTAAAGAAATTCTGGGGTGCTCGTTTTTCACCAAAATCTCAGAACCAGTAATATTGCTGCTAGTTGAACTATCTGACATCCAGAAGAGGTTCATGAACCTGTTCAGATATACTTCAGGTACGTCACATCTGAAGGTGAAAGGTGTCGGGGTCAACACCAGGCAACCCACAAACTATTTGCCAGTCCCGTGGCAGCAGCACACTGCCTATGACACCTCCCGAAGGAAGAGTGCCCTAATAATGAAGGTGTGCAAGCCGGGAGGCTGGGCTAGCACTATCCACACACTCTGGCACCTCTAATATGTTTGAGACACCGTGACAGCCCTGAGCTGATCGTGTTTCTATTTCTGAAGCGCTGCGAGTGTTGCTACAGAACCGTAATACTGAGACCTGCTGGATCACCTGGTCCATCCCCCTGCCAGAAGAGGATTATTCTCTGCAACACATTCACCAGCCCTTTTTCCAAAAGCCTTTTAAATGGCTCCAGCCCAGCAGGCTCCACCGCTCCGGGGGGAGGCAGAGGAACCACAGCCTGGTTCCACTGCCCAGTTTTATCCCATTACTACTGCTCGTTACTTCTTGTACCAGTCACAGGGAACCTGGTACAAGACAATGGTTTGTTACGCTGTTTGCTAGAAGAAGTGACATGCACGGTTCTTGGCTCAGGGAGCCTCTTATCTACAGACCTTTTACTTCCATACACCGTCGCAGAACAATCACCTTCCTTTTCTGGCATTTGCATCCTCCAAAGAAATTTGACTATTACCCTTTCTCACTCAAAAATGCGGAAATCTCTTTTTTTTTTTTAAAGCAAGCTCTAGAATTCTTCAAGCCAAAACTTGTTCCTCTTTTCAAAACTATGACCAGCGAAGGACTGATTCAATTATTTCCTTCTAAGGCTTGGTGATCTGACCTCTCTGCAGCTGAAACTAAACAAGTATCTTGTCTGGCATCACAAACTGAAATCTTAGTTATAAGGAAGTACAAGGGTAAATTGCACGGTCCCAAGTGCCGCCTGGATGAACTTTACCCCAAGCCAATTCACCTACTTATGAAATGATATATTCCAGGGAATTGATTCTAACGATAAATCTGCCCTTTGAATACTCTGAGAAACAACATTTCAAAATCTCCAGCTCGGATCTTATACCATCTCTGGGTCAAAAGACAGTTCAGCAGAATGATGTTGTTAAGGTAACTGCTCAGATGGAAAGCCACAGCAAAGTGTCAAATGAAAGGTACACAGATGCCTCTGCTCAGGTTATTTTACTTAGGCAATTCCAACACATCTGGTTCTCTGACAGCGGGTCTCAAAACAATACATAATCTGACATACCATATATCTTGCAGTGCCTGAGCAAGTCAGGTTTGAGTTAAGGAGATTCTGATAACCTCCACACAGAATTTCTTATCTTCTGTGGACACCTGTCTCAAGCCTTGGAGACACTGCCGAACAACCACAGCCAACAGTTTGCATTTTGATCCACCTTCTAATCCAACAGAAGACTTCTGCTCTTTTTAAGATGAGCTGTTTTGAAGCCAAATGGAAGGGGGGAAAAAAAGAATAGCATCTGCCTTTTATAGCAATTTTCTCAACTATCAGAAAGCCAGACTTCGATCCAGGAGACGGAGCTGAGGACGACAAGTATTTGCATTTCCAAAATGGCCCCACTACTGTATGGGAACATGCCTCAGCTGTCAGAATAAAGACAGTACATCAGGATTCTCAGGTCAGGAAAAGGGAACCTACATCCTATCTGGCCCGCTCTTTTCCTGTGTGGTAAACAGGGAAGACGTTTGCTCCTTGTACAGAGTTGGCTTGTTATTGGGATTTCAGTATCACAACTATTATTGCAGCAAGCGAGCATCTGCTGGAACATGCACACCTTCCCCCAAGACAACTGCAGAAAACCCCAACTCATGCCAGTGAAACACAAGACAGGACACAAAGCCAAATGCCCGGAAAAAGAGGCTTGAGGATTTTTTTTTTTAATATATGAGCAGCACAGAAAACGATATTATATTCTCAAGTCAACTGTCAGTCACACTGAATGTGAGGAAGGTTGTGTCTCTTCAAACTGGACGCTTTTCCACCACTGAAACACTCTTGGAAAAAAATTCAAAGACTCCAGGTATTTAGGAGGTCCACCTGATAATAATCTGAAAGTCGTCTTCATTAACAGATAGAGACACTTTTTTTGCAACAGCTTTCTTCTTAACTTATTTTGAAGTTAAAAATCATAGATTATAGAACACAGGACTTCACAAATTCCTTTTGACCATAACAAAAAGTACTTATTTAATGCTAAGTAGGAAGCAGCATATCACATTTTTAGCAGCGCTTTAGCATGCAAAGTAAGTGAAACATGCGGTGAAAACAACACTATTGTCTTCATTCCCTTTGCAAATACCCACACAGTAAGTTGAAGCAACTGTACAAGCCTTGAAATGCTGTTGAAACAGTTTATTGAGACCTAATCCTACAGCCTTTTAAAAAAATCTAATAGCATAGTATTTCCATGGTATAAATGATTCCTGTCTGTATCTGGCAGCCCCATGAGTTCTCTAAGGATGGACATAAATTCAATTATACCAAATTAAATCTGAACATACATAAGCCACATAACATTTTAATTGGGGCAATTCTTAACTTTTTTTGGAAGAACTATACAATAGTAGAGTCCACAAAGATGATACGACACATATGCTTTCTCCCTTGAGCTGCCTGCTTTTATTAATTACTCTGGCAGAGATATATTTATATTGATGTTGTCAGTGTGTGAACAAAACCTCATGGACAAAAATGGTTTAATTAAAGCAGAAAAACGTGGTTTATGGGTGGTTAGCAAATCTGTTCTTTAAAGTCAGTAAAACTTTCATAAGCGATTAGATAAAAATAAATCTTAGGAAAACATTTGCACCAAATATGTCTTTTACATTTTACACTGAAGCATATCATAAAAAAAAGACCTAAGCAGGCGCATGGACTCAATAATCTGTTGGCTGCACCTCAGTGGGTGATTTCATACAGCTTTAGCTTGCTCTCTTTTTTCCTCTGCTTTGATTAACAAATCTACCTCTTCTGTCCAAAACTGCTACCTCCCTGCACCCCGTTCTCTGTTGTGTCATCGTTAACTTCAGAAAATGAGCCAAGAGAGGATGAAGCTACACCCTGTCCCGCTCTGCCTTGTGACGGCCAGCGTGCACCAGTATGCAGTTACTGGTGGACTGGGGAAAGAGTTAACTGGGAGCAGGGGCTCTGCCAGCTCTGTTTTCCTCTCTGTAAATAACCACATAAAAGTTTGTAAACCGCTTTGGGGATGGAGAGAATCTCCGAAAACAAAGCCACACTGGCACTTGGGTGTGTACAAAATATTCTGATATATACCTGCACCGTACACCTGAGGCTGGCACGCGCTACCCCTGGCCCCGCTCTAAGGTTCGACAGCAGAGACAGTAAATTGCGCTTAAAAACCGAAGCATTTCACGCTGGGGCAGTGCCCCTGTCACTCGGAATCGGGTAGCCAGAAAATAAACAAGCTGGGGAAGCCACAGGCGCACCGAGGGATGGGTGCAGGAATGGGACGGCAGAGCAGCCCCGTCCTGCAGCCCCCACCTCGGCACAACGCGCTCGTTGGGGATGGACAATACTCCCGAGGGAGAGGTCGCTTCAGACCAAAGCTGGGCCGCAGAGGTAGATCTCGCATTCTAATAAATAAAAATAAATATCGGACCTCAAGCAAAAGATCCTTCGCTTGACACTCCCAACCGTTTTTTATACTTGGAGTTCAGTTTTTACTGGACTGGATCCAGTCATCCTATGGTAATGTAATGGTCTTTTTCTTTACGTGAACAAAAGTCCTTTTCTAGTCCTGGGGCCGGCGAGTTTATCCAAATATTCTCAGTTTACTACTAGCCCCTTTTGGAAGCGACATATTCAATACAAGCGCACTTTGTATCTCCAGCAGCCGGCCGCAGAGCAGCGCGGGGCAGCTCGCTGGGGCCGGGGCTCGGGCCGGCGATGGGGAAGGAACGGAGCAGGAGCCCGGCGCGGCCGCCTGCCCTCCCCGTCCTCCTCCCCGACAAAGACCTGCTCGCATCTGATAGCGCCGCAGAAAGAAAATACATACGGAGAGCAGCTCCTCCTCCCCCTCCTGCCATCTCCCCAGGAAGAATGTTTGGAAATGCTAAATAGTCTTTTCCATGTTTCTACATCAGTTCTTATTTTGGCTAAGCTTGTCCAGTCTGTTAGCAGCTGCCAAATGCATGAAGTAATGAGAAAGCATAGGGAGAGAAAGCTGACTTCATTCCAGCAGCGCTGGAGCTAACACACCCAGTATGTTCTGTGGCTGTCAGCACGTCGCTGAAGTGGACCTCATTAGCAAATTTGACTTTAACAACCAGAGGAGATGCATTCCTTGGTGCCACCTTCCTTCTGCTGCGAGCAAGGTCTGTCCTGCTCATCCTTCTCCTGGCTCATACAGCTAGAAAGCAGCTGCGAAGTGAAGTTCGTATCAAAGCGCTGTTCCCCGCCCCCCCCCCCCCGCCCCCAGACCTGACCTGCAGCTAGTGATGCTGATCGCATCAGCCCCAGAGTCTGCCAGGGATGCGAAAGAAGAGTAAAAAAGGCAGGACGCAAACCGCTCACCTGAAGCGCCTTGCATCGGCTCGGCAGCTGGGGGATGCACCTCTGGACACCGGTGCCCTGGTGCACGAAATGCTGCGCCGGGGTAGGTCTATCCCAACCCAGCCCCCCGATAGAAACAGAACGCTTTCTCTGTTGGTTAGAATTAAAATTCCTCTGTGGAAAAACAACATATTGGGGCATACATGGGGACCACAGCTGTCAGGAGAGCCGAAGCAGACTTTCATCCTACGCGGCGTTGGTACGGCTGCCGACGGGGCAGCGCTCCCCAAGAAAGAGGTAGAGCAACTGGAGACAGTCCAGGGCAGAGCAGGGGAACGAGCCGAGGTCTAGAAACACCACTGTGAGGAGAGCTGGGAAGAACCGGAGTTGTTCAGCCTTGAGGAGAGACCGAGTGACGGGATGTCGTGACAATCTTCAGTTCAGACCTTAGGACACCGTCTAACGGTCAAGGGAGCGACGCACAAACGGACAATCACCAAAAGAGACGGCGGAGCCTCTGTCTGTAAAGAACAGGTTAGACAAATACCTGCCCCAAATGCCCTGGGGGTCCTGTGGCGGTCAGGGAGCGCTTAGTCAGAGGTGGCTTCTGCAGCCTCTGTATGATTAAACACGTTGCATTAAAATAGAACGATTGGGCCACCTGCTTTGAATAAACACGAACTGATTAAACTAAGGCTTTCACAGAAACTAGAATCATTATCAAATGGGGGAAAATCTTAAGCAATCAAATGCGTTGCACATCTGCGGGTCCTTTTGGCACCAGAGCTGAACAGAACAGGAGCCCAGGAGGGAGGTGTCGGCCCAGATCTACAGCCCAGAGCCAGAAAGGAGAGAGAAGGTGTGAGCCTGCCGGCCCCATCCTGAATCTCCACTCCGGAGGCTTGGCTGCTGACCCAGCACCCCTCCGCACCCCAGGGCCAGCCCAGCAGCAAAGGTAAGTTTGCAGAGAAGCTCACAGGAAAGTGCAGTACTGCCCATCAGAATGACTTAAACTGGAAATCGAGGTTTTGTGGTTAGCGGTGAGCACGTGAATAATACAAAGTTGTTACCTGGTCATCTCTGGAAATAGCTGTGAAGTACTCCCAAGCACTCATTCAGCAAGTGCTACTATTTGAGGGGGAAAGCTTATCCAGCAAGTGCTAGGATTTGAGGGGGAAAGCATTCAATGGAAACTCTTTCTCTCATTGAATTAGCACAGAACACAACACATCCAACCGCTTCAAGTAACTATACTGCCCTGTCATAAATTCTACAAATACTTGTATTATGAAGGCTCATTTTATTTGTACAAGCCTTATCCACACACACAACGAAACAAAACTTTCGGCAGATAAAGGTCCATAAATCGCGTTACCTTATTACAATGACCGCTAGCTAACGAAAAGGAACCCAGCTTGTCCCTGGAACATGTGCTGCATTTTTGACAAGGGGTTTGTAATAACACACACAAGAACATAGCTGAGACCAGTGCTGTAATTTCCATGGGGCCGAGTGCCACAGGTGCACTAATATAGGCATTAGTGAATGATTAGGCCTCGTAAAATATATGAATGCTGTTTCTTTAAGAAGCCATAAAATTTTATTGAGGAAAAAATCCATGTGTAAGGCTTTTGGTTCGTTTCATGCGGTCATTCAGAATTTCACTCATTTCTGACAGGACTATGATAATTAAAACTGTGGCCTGGGTCTGGTTTCTATAAAGTCCATCTGGCCTTCCGCGATGGAGAGTTTTGGAAGTATGTAATTGCCTGGGCAGCAAATAACTATTTTGCCATCCGCAGTAGTTTAATTTTGTCCCTGCAGCAGGGGAGCTAAGTCAGAGGGGCAAAAGATCATTAACGTCTGTAGCTAGAAAGAGGGGCTCCCAGAGCAGTCGGCTGGCCCATATTTGTTGAAATGCTTGACACCAATGGGCCCCATTAATGCATGGGTTAGATACAATCTGTGGAAAAGGGTCTATTATAAAGGGATTATTTGGAAGTGTTCTGTAGTTGGGGGTGGGTGTGATTGAAGGACTTAGAACTGTTACATTAACCCTTAGGGCACTCCAAGCAGTAACAAACCTGGCATTAAAGGGCTGGTGTTTGTCACAATTTCTTCACTTCCCTCTTTCTCTGCCACAAGGTCAAAGAGATTAAAAACATCCATAATGCACTCTTCTGAGGTACAAAGATGAAGCTTGTTTTCTGTCCACTTTATGGCTGCAGCCAGCTCCCCTGCCTCTCTACTCTCACCCCAAACAGAATCATTAAAAAACAAATCGCAGAAGACAGAGAACAGCAATTATTTTTATACACGTGTGTATATATACATACACACACACGTATGTATTTACTTATATATCAAAAGAAAGCCAGCATAGATGGAGTGGTGACAGAAGAAGCTCTAGAGTTCTGCTTTAACATCCAAAATGTGGCTGTTTGTACTTTGCTTGACTAAAAAGCAAGCTGGAAATTTCAGGCTTCCGAGCCGATACCTTTGCTGGCCAGCTGCATGATTCTGTTGTGCTTTAGAGAACTACACCCCACTTTCCCCTTCCTTTCTGGTTGATACCAGGAAAGGCATAGATGAACAAAACTACTTAGAAACTTGATAGACTTTAAAATACTTCACAGAAGTCCATTTAAATACAGATTGTTTCATTTACATTTTAAACAGCATTTTGTGTAATTTCTTTCTCTTGTCAGTTGGATGCATATGTCTCCCCTGGGAGACAAAAAACCATACTGGGCATTATGGGGCTGAAGCTAACGAAGTGATCAAAATCTGCATCGCCAAAGGGAGGCATGTTAACCATCATCCGGAATCGCTCACAGGTTCGTATTTTATTAAACGCATACGCACGCATTAACTAGCCTCACTTTCCACCCAGTATTTCGTCTTCTATTTGTGCCCAGTACGTAGTGGTGCAGTTTGGGACAAACGATATCTTCGTATGGTATTTCTAATGAGGCAGATGGTATTTTCGTTATCAAACCACAGTGCACTGAACATCGTGTGAGCAACCTGTCTGCTCTGTGTTTTGAACCCCACTGCTCTCATGCCAAAGTTTTGGAAGGCTCTTATCTCTACAAATAGCTCTGCACGCACTGTTGAGCTCGGCTATGTGCTGTTTACCCAGTGATTTCTTTAACAACATGGTCTTCTGCTTCATTCTGCTTGTATTAAACATCAAGTCCAATAAAAACATGTTTCTATTTGGCCTGAGGATAAGGTACTGCTATGCTAATCATTTAAAAAGATGAGGAGACTCAGTATCAGCTGAATTCGGACATTCTGAGTGCTTAGAAATTTGATTTGCGGGAGAAGAGGCAGAAAGCGTCACAAAAAATACTGAAAAGATCAAGCGCAGCAATGCATGAGAAAATAAAACATGTCTCAAGGTGGAAAAGACACAGCTCCTATGTACAGGTTGGATGAAATCCTGAAACACTTGCTTATCACCTCAAGATTCACATGTTCTTTGCATTGCAGGAGTAAGAGATGAAGGAGGAAAAGACCAGAAAGAGGACGCTAGCTCCAGATACTGGGCAGACCCAATTTATGAGGAGTCGGAGCACGGTCCTCTTCCCTTAGGCTGCAACTTGTCAATGTGACAAATTATTTACACAAGCGTGTATCATAATAATCTCAATGATTGTCATAATCAGCTATTGCAAGAGCAATTTTCTCTAGATAAGTGACTTTTGTTTTGCTTCCTTTCCAAGGGTTCATTCATTTAATACGATCTTATATGATCCTCAAATCCATCCCTTGATTCACAGTGTGTTTACAATACTATTGAGAACATGGTAAAAACCCCAGCAGTTGTTAGAGTGTCCAGTTTCCTTCAAGATTGTACCATACTTTGATACCGGAATGTTAGTTACTGGCTTTACTTCACTGGGCAGCTCTGGAAACTCTGAGAGAAAACATGTGCGTATTAACTGTTCCCTAGACCCCACTTGAAACAACAACAGCAGATATCACAGTGGAAAACACACTTTATAGAGAATTATTGAAACCACAACTCTTCCAATACAGTAGAGTGTCTGTTTTCTTTGGTGTGCCCCACCTTTGCTCCCCACAACAATCTGACAGCATAAACTACAGTCAGAAATGATCAACATTTAAAAATGGTTCTGCCTGGAAGACCAAGGAGGTTGATTAAAAAACATAGATTAGGAAAAAAAGGTTCTAAAACCTTTCCCTTACAGCATATGAGCCCAATCCACAAAAGTTTATACATACCAAGCAGTTACGAAAACAGACCTCCTAATTAACAAAATTTTCAAGTGGTTAATGCCAGTTAGTTTATATGTGTGCGATTTCAGTGCTCTGAGCTGTTTGATGTGGCTTACCTGACAAAGCACGTGTTAGCCTGCAAGGTACAGGCAGAGTATATAGCCATACAGAAGCCATATCAAAGGAAGCGACGAGCAGCCTCCCTTTTCTCAAGCAAGACACTAAAATCAAAGCACCAGAGCCACTGCTTACTTGTAAACAGCGTGTCTTCAATATTTTCCAGGAAGCCAACACCTCCGAGATTACTATGCCTTATAGGAAACACAGCCAGATACAACCTTCCGTAAGATGATCTTATTGCACATTAACCCAAACTCAAACTCGGTCAATAGCGTCAATAAAAAGGCAGGACTTCTGAACCGATATGGATACCGACACAGTAATAAATGGAAGTTTAAACGTGTTTCAAACCAGGGCACACAAATGGTAGGTCTGACGGCCGGACAGCGTGCTCGCAGCCGCATCTCGCTGCAGAGAGGCTGCCGGTGCTTCTGGTGGAGCGCTGTCTAGCAGACACTAGGCTGACTGTCAAATAAGCGTCTTTCCTAAATCGAACATAAACGGTTTTGCTGGAAAAAACGAAAGCTTAATGGAAATTGCAGGCAGGCCACGCAACCACGCTAGCGCAGCCACCGCTCATTCGCATCCTTGCTAGCGCTTTATCACTTTCCCGTTCGGCACAGCACCCAGCCGAAGGCACCTCGTGTACCGCTCCTGGGCGAGCGGCTGCCTCCCGCGCATCCTCCCCAAGCTGGGGACTGGCAAGTGTCACCTCCCCGCCAGGACACAGGTAGGGATGCGTGTCCTGGGGAGACGGACGTGGTTCCGGGGACAGGCACGCATCCCTGCCAGTTCCAAGGGGCTGGGTCCTCCCGGGACACCGGTCAGTATCCACTACGGAGGTCAAAGATGAATTTGAAATCCAATTTTCTAATCCAGATTGTTAAGAGACAGCCATCGCAGCACAATCACGTGAGCAAAATTTTCCTCAAATTGACATCTTCTCTGAACTGGGGTGTCAAGCTCAGCCCTCCTCTAACTACAGTGGGATGTGAGCCTGCTAACTTACTCGATACAAGAAGCAACTGGAGATGATGATAGCTGTTTTAAGGAATATACGATAATTTTGTAGTTTTCAAAGTCAAATGATATGGAAGATTAAGGAGGGTTTTTTTAAGAATAGGAGTCTTTTAGGATGAACAAAGTTAGGCATCTACAACTATATATATTTGATGATCGCCTACAGTGACAGCGGTATATATGGTGTCTGCCCTTATGTAAGATACAAACCAAAGTGGTCTTAGCAAACAAAGTGCTTTCGAGGAGGTTCATAATGCAAACACCATTTTTAATCAGGCTATTCCTGTAATGTATCCCAGATGATGCTGAGTAAAGATTTTTTTAATAGCACTCTGAAATACATGCTGCATACTTAATTGATAATGCTCGTAATTAGACTTGCCATTACCTTTTGTTAGACAATACTAAAACCAACTGGCTATAATCTTAATCAGCAAACCAAATAGCTCTGAATGAACCCATCCTTAAAATTTGTTAGAATCCTCTTCACACAGCTATTCAGAGTGTGAGAGTTATTTACCCCCACCAAAACAAAAGCATACTCCTGCTCTAACAGTTTGCAGACAACTCCCCTGAAGGTTTTATTTTCCTATGTCACAGAAATCATAACTAGCAACAGTGCTATTTTCTTCTTGGAAATCACGTCAAAAAATATTCTGTTCTCCTAACGATATTGTACATGCATTAAACCTGTGTCTTTTCTAAATCAAGGAGAGTGAAATTGTGCTAGGCAAAGTAAGCGCAAGATTGCCAAAAATCCTGAAAAGGTCTCTCAGAAGAAAAAAAAAGAAACAGAATAAAAGAAGCTGTGAAAGTTTATGAGGATAAACACTGATGACAGGTGGAGTAGAAGCTGAAATTTGAACTCCAAAGTAACTGCAAATAAAGATTTGTTACAGATGGTTTTAATATGACCTAACACTGGGATGCCAGCTACAGTATCACTTTTTCCTGTAGGCTGGACAAAACTAATAATACAGTTTTGGAAACATGCTACACTAGTACAGACACCTGAGGAATAAATGGCCTTTAATACACAGAAGTTATCCTCTTAAGAGAGCAAGATAGGATCAATAAAATGTTGATAACAAGAGACAGAGCTGGAACCAGCAACAATGTGTATTTTAAATAGGTAAAATCAAGTAAGTCTTTCATATACAGGCACAGTTATAAATGTAGCACGCTTCACATATGTGCATGTACATGTCTGTGCATGTGGGTGTGTGCATGATGGAAATATTGAGTCTTGGCACACGTTTAATTTGAGCCACTGATCTTTTGATCTTGGAGAATAATAATTCTCTATTTTCTAAAGACTGCATTTGGCAAATGGGGTTTTTTCTCCTCCTTCACCTTTGCTAAAAGAAAGCATAAGCCAACAATATTAGCACGAGTAGTTATAATTGTTTCACGATGACTTTTCAGAAGGGAACATTTTGCCATTTTTCAGCTATTAACAATTTTCTATATTATTCAGGGCACTGAGAGTCCATTTCCTTCAAAACAGTTTGAATTGCGCGATATCCTCGCCTCTCTCTTGGTATGAATCATCATGCACACTGTAGAGCATTTGTAGAGGAAAGAAATAAGATAAAAGTCCTATGTAATTCCCTTTTGTACGGTCAAATTATCTCCTGTAACTACTCGTACAATTAAGCACAGCAAGGTTTGTTTCACACAAACCCAGCCCAGTTCCCTTCGTTAAGAGCATTGTTTGCTCTTCTTAAAATGCTGGAGATCATTGGAAATGGTAGTCGAGAAGGGCTGGAGAGAAGAGATGGAGCGGCCGCCTGCCTGCCACCCGGTTCAGAGGACTGGGGGAGCTGCCCCCCTGCCCCGGCAGCCTGCTCACCGGGGACCAGACATCCCCCTGCCCCGGCAGCCTGCTCACCGGGGTCCAGACATCTCCCTGCCCCGGCAGCCTGCTCACCGGGGTCCAGACATCTCCCTGCCCCGGCAGCCTGCTCACCGGGGACCAGACATCATCTCCCTGCCCCGGCAGCCTGCTCACCGGGGACCAGACATCATCTCCCTGTCCCGGCATCCTGCTCACCGGGGACCAGACATCTCCCTGCCCCGGTAGCCTGCTCACCGGGGACGAGATGCCGGCGGCACGCTGGGTGCCAACAGCAAGCCGGTACGAGAGACGGGGCAGAAACAACCTGTCCTTCGTGGGTAAGGGTTCGTCTGGATCACGGAGGGGGAAAGCAGGGTCCTGATCGCAACCTTCCCTTCCTTACCTTCGGCAGCACAGCTCCGCTGGAGAAAAGCAAGCGGGCCAAGCCTGTCTCTGCTGGAGCCCGGACACGTGCGAAGCCTGTGCCAAGTGCTCTTGAGGGCGGCCCAACATAACGCGACCGTGCTTCCGCTAGGGAGCAACGCGAACCTTCGGAAAGGTTTGGAAAGGGATAAAAGCAAAGCACAGATGTTGCGTTGGAGGGCAGGAACGTATTCGAGAGTTGGAGAGATGCGTGGCACAGCGAGCGCGCGTTCCTTGCGACACAGCTGGGTTAGCAGAAAGGCTCCGCTCGGGTGGCTCAGACTCTCCAGAGGAGACGTTGCCCACGCGGCAGCACGCCAGCACCCGAGGACGCTGGGGCGGGGAGAGCATCGCCATCAAACGGACGAGCCCTGACACCGACGGGTGAAAACAACAGACAGATTGGAAACAGGTAACGGGGAGAGGAGCCCGAGTAGCCACGGTGGTAGTGCACACAGGGGAGAGTAGTGTCTGTAAAAAACTGTGATGCCAGGATCAGCGAAACACACTCACTGACTGCAAGTGTGGCGTGGAAGTGCTTTACCTAGAGATCCTCCTACATTAAATTCCTCCTCACTTAATCAAACTGCAGCCACTGAAACTTATTTGACAACACTGGTCCCTTCTTCATGCTCGCTCTTCTCCAGCAAATTTTAGCAAAAAAGCATCCAAGAACAAGCCAGGGAAGAATGCACTGATACGCTGACATTCAAGATTTCTGGCTCCCAATGCTTTAGAGCCAGTGAACTTGGGCATGTCATCTTTCCTGACCTACTCCAAAATTTCTGCGTGCATTGCTACATCTACCTACACTTCAGGTGCTGGCTAAGCACGGTCCCACACAGAAAGCTAGCTGCGCGCTGCTGGGTTCACTTGAGTTCCCACTGTGTTGTGTCCTGTTGTATTCAAGCACCCACACATGGGGAACTGAAAGATAACTTTCATTACTAGTAGTTATATTTTAATTTTATCAGTGGTCTCTTAAATCCCGCAGTCCTATGCTGTTATAACAGAGCTGAAACCTGGAGCAACTTCTCTGGAAACCACACCTCTCCAAAGATCTTGTCGTCAGAGAGCAGGGACTGGTCAACCTGCCCAAGCAGGTCCTGAGCCCCGAGATCTCGACTGATGTTGCTGGGACAGTGTAAATAGCTCCCTCCTTCCTCCAGTGTTCAGTGGTATCACTCGGAGATGACGGAGGAAGGGAAAGAAGACTGCTCTCTTATTTCCACCATAAATTCATTATTCTGGCAGCTGGACCCTCTCAGACAAGTAAACAAACCAGACCTTCTTACGGAGAGTTGTGAAGTTCTTGTTTCTGAGCACTGACCTCCACCCCAATTTCTGGAATCTCTACTTAATTTCAAAAACAAAATCCAGCTGAAACATGCTTGGTTGCTACATCTTCGTCTAGACTTCAAGCATATAACACAGTTGGCAGGTTTAAGCACTCTTGCCGAGATCAATGACAACTAACCTACTGCACCACAATTCTAGGAGGATTTGGAGTTTTTTTCACAGCATGGTAAATATGAAATGCAAGTCAGGGTAGGAAATGCTGCATTGTTACTGTTCTTCCCAGTATCAGCTGGCTTATTTATTTGTCATTGTTGCTTCAATCGGCTTTTAGAGGAACAAATGCAAAAGCTATAAAAGAAGGAAAAACTTAGCAAGATATTCAGAAGTGCCAAGCTCCTTGACATTTTAAGCCGTATTTATCAAAGACACAACTGCACGGAAAAAAAAGAACATTAAATCAGTAGTATCCCGAACTAAATGTATAAACCACTAACAATCACATTATCATATTAGCCACTCAAACCGATTAATACAGCTAATGACAGACACAAAAGGAAGTTAACTTTCTCAATTTGTACACAGCAATATACACAGATATTTTATTTTTACCTGGTTTATATATTCTTCTGATAGGCATAGAGTAAAACAAGGGAGAGATTCGTGGAGACCACCTAAACATACTGTGTGAAAAGCGTAAAAAAACTATACCGAGAAGTGGGAACCTTTTGTCTGTTGCCAAAGTGCTGAAGCAGGACTGGGTCCTCTTACCACCTTATCCCTCTTTCTTAGCTTGTGCAAAAGGATTCTTGATCAGTACGCTACGGGCTAGTTCTTTATGTAGGTTGGCTTCGAAAAAGTCTGTGTGGAGGGGAGAGAAACTACTGACAACAGTAGCTGTCTACTCACAGTAGCCTGTATGGGTAATACCTGGCAGGCTCATCATTAGCAGTCTTCTCTTACTAATGCTGTCAGTCAAAACACACACAGAGCAGCGGCCTTACTGGAATAAATAGTAGTTCCTCTCAACTGCCAGTAAAATTTCCGGCGTTTACCTAAGAATATTGTAATTGGTAGTTGGAGAGCTTTCCCTATAAATTCCTATGGCCACGCCAGGCCCATCTGAGAGTTTCAGCGTGGAATAACGAACCCATCCTCCACGTGGAGCACCGCTGAAGGGCGTCTGCGGAGTGCAACCTTTTTAACGGACTGGCAGGAAAGTACGTTGGGGTTGGTGGTATACCATAGCTCATAACACCGAATGGAGTCATCAATAAATCCAACATCAGTAATAATAAAATTTTACCACTCACCTTATGTAACTTTTATTTTACACTCGATTAACTTTTATTACCAACTCCAAAGAATAAAGGCATTCTTACTGCAGAGAATTAGAAACAGCCTTTTGGAAAAAAAAAAAAGGGAAAAGACGCATTCTAATATTAGGAGCTGCACTCCCTGGCAGCTCAGAAATACCAAGAACAAATATAGTTTAAAACATACATGTCTAATTCACAGCTAACAGAGAAACAGCCTTACCTTTCTTGAGACTCGTCGAGTAACCCCATGCTTTACTAACACGCTGTGCTCTGCACTTCCCAGGATCAAATTCAAGTGATATACTGAACCAAGAAATCCCCGAGCTCTGTATATACAATAACTCAGTATGACAGCAACTGATTTAGCAATTATTGTTTTCTAATTGCAGCAAAAGAAGACCCAACCGCACAAAATATTTATTAAGATCGCCAAGGTAGATGCATCTGAACTACATACACAAGCAAACTATTTCCCAGGAATTTGTGTTAGTAAATGCAAGAGGAAGCCACGCCTTTCTATATTTCCTTTAACTCATTATGCTTATTTTCGGAAACTTTTATGAACGTCAATCACAAACAGCCCATGCTGAATAAGCTATTGTTTGTTAAACTGGACAGTGCCCTCAGCCATCATGCCTGAGATGTCAGGGGACTGTCTAATGCCTGTTTTTAATATGGGCCAAGTCCTTTTTCCCCTCCTGTTTAGTATAATTTTATACTGGGTGGACACATTTAGGGCCTGAATGGTTTGACAGTAATGATTAATACCCTGCATTAGGAGATTCCAGTGAAAGTATTCAGGAGCACGCTGTGCAGTTTGGTTCTCATCAGATGGTCAGGTCTACAGGCCTATTAAAAACAGCAGGAGAGCTGCAGACTTAATCACAGAGGCTGGGCCCATGGAGGGAGGAAGAGCGAGATACAAAAAAAGGAGAGAATGAATAGAATGATAGACCAGAGGTACACGAGAGCACAGTTTAACTCACGCTCAAACCAGTGACAAAATCAGGTGAGGTTTTCTTTTTTAAAATCTGTGTCCAAAAATGATTCGAACATAAAATCTCTTTTCAAAGCCAAAGCAGGTAAGGGTAGAAGACTGTACGAGGCAGTAACAAAGAGGTGAAGGTGAGAATTACTTACGGTCTAACAGCAAAAATTTTAAAAAAACAAAATAAGACCAAAAGCAGAACAGGTAATGCTAATGCTCGGTATGGCAGTAGGCCCTGGAAAAATGCATCAAAACAGTTTTAGGAGAAAAAACGGAGAAAACAAGCCACCCAGAGAAAGGCATCGTAAGTCATTACTGTTGTTTGGGGCCTTGCTATTAGTTCATAGAGTCAGAGTCATCTCTGGATGGCTGGAAACCTCATTACAAAACACAGGCCCAAGTGAGGTCCCCAGTAACTCAGCAGGAACGTTGAGAGCTTCAAGCGTAGCAAGGCTGAATCCTGTGTAGCCTCCTGACCCTTGGCACAGCAGGACAGCATCTTTCTTATATGTACAATCAGTGACTCACGGTAAAGAACTAGATGATCTCCCAGGCGAGGCTTGCATTGTAATCTGTGTAATTAAATATTCAGCATCCTCCCTTTGAACTAATCGGGGCGGGGGGGGTGGTACACAAGGACGCTGAGTTTGGAAGTCCCTAGTGCAGGGACACGTTTGTGTCTGAAGAACTCAGGACAACGTGCGGAGAAAAAAGATCCTACGAGCACGGGGGAAACCCCAGAGACACCGAGGCGAGCACAACAGCTCACCTGTAGGAAGGCGTGTGCTCCGTGCAGCGGGCAAGGAGAAGGAGAAACTGCCGCAGCAGCAGAGCTAAGACCTAGTTTTGTTCAAACGGCGTTCTCCAGAAGGTGAGGAGGCACTGAAGGTTGGTCAATAATATTTCACACGGTGCTGGAGCCTATCTGGCTCCAGGTGTTCCACTTGCTAATTGTCTTCCTCTCAGCCCTTTGCTCCGGTGTTCAGAAATTTCAGCTATCAACGATCCTTGAAACATTACCCTAGCCACCACTTCCCCAGTTCGCCCTATGGTTCTGTGCAGGGCTGGGGACTACAGAAGAACTTACTCCCCACCACAGGAGAAAAACCAAACCAACCACATGGAGATGGTAAATTCATCTTACTGAAGAGTGTGCAACCTCAGCAAGGCCTGGGTATTTATTCCATTAACCAGAAAATAGTCTTATAGAGCATTAAGTAGCAGATTACATGCCTGTCTCATGAGAAACGTAATGTTTCCAACAAAATAAAGCCATCAGCACCAATCAAAATCCCAGGACGTTCCATACAGCCTAATCCCGACGGCAACCCCAGCATTCACCCCCCCGCCCCTCAGAACTGGGAGAAGCACCGCAGCAAAAGGTGCCCGCGGCATTTCAGTCCCTGGCATCTGCCCAGCCATGGAGGAGCACCTCGCCTGTCGCCGCAGCGGCTCGGTGCCCTCCTGACAAAGACAAGTCAGTCGAGGAGAGGGGCAGCGGCTGGAGGATCAGCTCCGAGCCTGGGCTCACCTTTCAGGCCTGGGTTCCTAATCACAGGAGTGCTGTGAGAAACCTAGCTTGGGTACTGTGAAGAAAAGCTATAAAATATCTACGTGGTAAATAGAAAGGTTCAATGCTGTCACTCCTTGAGACCAGCTATACAAGGGAAATAGATTAATGGATTGTGACACCTTTTATGGGACCAGTTGGGCCATTAAAATGTTACACGTTACTCACCTGGTCTGCTATAAAGCACAAAGCATGCTAGCAAGAAGGATGCAATGCCAGGAAAATGCTGCTCGATACCAAACGGAGTAGGGATTCCTACTTCGAAGAAAATGGCTAAAATCCACCAACACGGGCAGGTGAAGTTCTGTTCCTAAAACTCTGCAGACTCCGCAATAAATCGGCTTGTTTTCAGCGGTGGTGAGCACTTAGCAGCTCCCACCGAAGGCAAAGGCAGATGTTCTGTACTTAGCACTTCTGAAAATGAAGCCTTTTAAAAATACGGCTTTTCACAGGTTGTGTAGACTCAGGGCCACACAGTAAAAGTCCAGGATGTGAGTTTTTGAGCTACTCTTACAGGCAGGAAAGGTTTATGCTCTCCTAAATCTGCAGAGCCAAAACATCCCTATTGGGAGCAGCAGCAGCTGCAGCAGCCCAAGAAGACCTGCCCAGCGGACAGGAGTCCCTACCAGGCATAAACAGCACCCTCTGCCCCCCCCACTCCAGCAGGTTTCCTCTAGTTTGAAACAAAAGTACCAGCAAAATAGTATGACTGCTCTTCTATCTCCCATTTTATAATTTTGGCAGAGAAGTTTCAAATTACACCTGTTTATTTTCTCCCAAGCGTACAGAATTTAAACAACAGTAATAAACAAGATCAAGACTTCATCCTTTCTAAGTATTCCTGCCACAAGCATGAGCCACGGATTGCAAGAAAGCGACCAATAAAATAAAAAGGCTCAACAACATGCTCACTGCAGAATGGATCTTTTAAAGAATTTAAAAGAACCAGCTGGAACAAGGAGACAAGTTCTGTACTTTCTGGAATAAATAGTACATTGATTGAGGTGAGCATGGACTTAGGACTTTATTATTATTTTTACAGTTTCTATCTCGACCTCAAAGGTAACCATCACCTCCTCCGCTGAAAAGCAATAAACTGCAACTCCTACTTTGGCACCTTCCACAGCACACCGAGCAAAGAGGCCAAGCATTGCACAGATTCTTGTGAACTTCTTGTGAACTTCCAGAGCCTGGCTGCAAATAAGCATCCAAAAGTCCAACTCTTCTCCTGATTTACCCAACATCTGGATTCTTCCTTCTGTATTTGAAAGCGTACAAAGATGCACTGACTATTCAGCATTCAGGTACACAAATGAAACGACATAAAAATTACAACTTGGTGAATACTGCAGACATTTTTTTCTTAGAATTTTCAGTCATTTTTAATTAATACTCCCAATGCCTATTTGTACCCCATCAGCCTCTAATTTCCACAAATTTTTACAAAGTCAATATTTGTTTGCAAGAACTTTGTACAAAGCTGCATTCAAATGCTGGAAAAAGCACACTGTATTCACATGTGCGGTGGCCAGCCAGAGCATTTTTTCTACAATCGCCTCATTGTGGAACGAAAAAATTCAATTTGTTATCAAAGGAACACAGCTGAGATCACATACATGTCTTATCAATTGCCTTCCTGAATCTGTATGGTTTAGAACATCCACCAAAAGCATTATCAGACAATTTGATAAAAGAAATCGATAGCACGTTGATCAGCTGGCGTATATTCTATTCAGGAACGCTGAAGGCTACCAACACGTAAGAACAGCTTGACGGACTCACAAACTTTTGTTTATTAAAAAAAGGGGGAACTTCAGGCACTTTTATGGTGTTTGCTGAAAGTTTAGCTCTTAAACGGAGCTTCTCTCCTCCTAACGGAGAGGGCGTACTCCTCCCGCGTTCCGAGCCGGTCGCGGTGCCCCAGCCCTGGGGCAGATGGCTGGGGAAGACGGCGCTGCTGCTGAGGTTAAAACTGGTCTGTGGGTAACCGAGGCCTTTACTTGGTAGGGCTGTCACCTTTCAACAGCGCTGAATTTATATTAAAAACCAAATCATCGTTAAAACCCCAACAACATACAAATGGCATATAACAAAGCCCCTGAGGTGTTCAAAGTCTGCAAATCCCCTTTTTTTTGAACATCTGAATAACAACAAACCCAAAACAATAATTAATTCTTCTCCAATGCACAGACCCAGTTCAGTAACAAGGGCTAAAAATACATCTGAACCTTAGAAACAAAAGAGGAGGCATGGAGCACTTTGAAAGTTTGCTCCGATGATTAAATAAATTAGACCTGAGCTGCTAAGAAGGGAAGGACAGAAAGTTCACTACCAGCACGACAAGACGTTGCCAGGTCTTGACTTGTTTACGAAGAGAAAAAGGGGGAAAACCAGCACATTTTAACAGATTTCCAAATTCCAGGCATTTCTTCTTATTAAGTGACAACCCGATTTTCAAATCTATGAGATCGCATGTGATTTTTGAATAAAGCAAATACCGTGCCCTCTTACGCGGCGCTGACAGCTGCCAAGCAACGACCGTTAGCGCAGAGGGAAAAGGGACCGGCAGGAGGAGAGACAAACAACAAAAATCACGACGGAGCTCTCATTTCGACGCGTCCCAAAGAGCTGCTTTTCTCCCTCCCAAGTCCTCCGACCGCCACGCCGTGGGTACGCCTCGGCGGCGGCTGCTCCCCCAGCGCCATCCCCGGCGCAGGATGCGACGCCAGCCCCGCGCCCGCTCCTCCCCAGCCTCCACCGGGATCTGCAGGGAGACTCCGTCTACTCCTTGCTAAAAATACTGTTATTGAAATCCAACGCGTTTTTGTGAAACACGAGGAATGTTCCCCTCACATATTTAGAATCATCAATGAAAAAGATCATTGTCTGAGGATAGTAACTCTTTTGATAGGCGTTCAGTGGCGAACAGGATTTCACTAAGCCTGAGTACATTTAAACCGAACTTACCACCCTCCGCAACCTACACACAAAGCTAACTGAAGCCCCGCTTTTTCAGCCACATTCAGAGCTATTAATCTAAAGCAACAATTCTCTTCCTAGACACGAAAAGAATGCGGGGCTCTCCACGACGGCACTCTACCGAGCCTGTGCAGAAATTTCTTGTATCCCACTGCTTTCCCATAGCTTGGACCAGCTCTGGGAGCTGCGAAAAGAATGAGCGTTACCCTTTTGGAAGCGTCGTCATTTTTTTTTTTTGATTGGGTGCTTGAATGTGATGGACAGCAAGAGAATACGGGGACAGGACTTCTAAACACCCTACTGATATCTTCACATTATTTGGATTTGCAGGTTATCAGTGGGGCAGCAACTTCAGCTATGACCTCATTAACTAATGTGGCCACATCAGCACCTCTCCACAGCCTTTATCACTCATCATGTGTCATAAAGCAGCCCGTTGACACCTCATAGTGAATGCCGGTTGTATCTTATCTCCTGCAGGGATAGGACCCTCGCTGGGAGACAGAGAGCATGTCTAGGAATGCAGCTAGGAGACAAGTTCACCAGCAGCAACTGACAGGGGATGATTTCTCAAACAAACACTGAGTGGGAAATTAATGGGCTTTGGTTTGCCACTGACAACACTGAGCAGAAATACATCAACTTCTGACTGCTATAATTTAAGAATTATTACTGTAATTTCAGACCAAAGCTACTGGGACACTTCCATCACTCTGCATCCGGAATACAGCTGCTTTACTCTCCTATCCTCACCATTACACGAACAAGATCCAGTATCTTTCGTTTACAAAAATACAGACTTATTCCTAGTGGCTGGGCGGCGGAATGCTCTTCACATATCTGAAAATCACAACAGTATTTTCTCCTAATTTCTTCACATAAAAATCCTTGTTTTGCATCTCATAAATTGGATGCTGGGAGAAAAAGCAGCACACCCAAAATACAGCAGCTCTCAACCAGCTGGAGTGGAGATTAAAATGATGCCAGAATGTCTTGTTCTACCTAGTATTACTTTTCTAAAGACGGGTTTTAAAAGGTGTATTTGGCTAGGAAAACACACATTTACATGGCAGAGGCTGTGTATTCCTCTTGATGTACAAGGAGTACTCAGCATGGCACGGAGTGAAGCGCAGGGACCGGGCGGTTTCAAGTCACTAGCACACACAGTTTCAGAGCGTCACAGGGAACCCTCTGCACGCTTTGATGTTGTTGAAGTACCGTGGGCATGCATATTTTAAAGTAACTCAAACGGGCCCGTTAAACGGTATTTCAAATAAAAAAAAACCCAACAAACCCAGATGGCATGGAAAAATTCCTCGGACTTAAATCGAAGTAAACGTAACGTAATACACACCGTGAGCATGTTGGTCTCTACTGACTAAATCAGGAGGGCTTAGTAGACCAAAATAGGCAATGGCCACAGAAAAGATCGCGCATCCTGTCAAACCTAGATAGGAACAATACCCTGCGTTCTTTGCTATCTGGGCTTGCAGCTGGCAAGCCCACTCTATTTAGAGCAATGAATAGGAAAGATGATCTGCTGCTCAAGGCACTGGACTGGGATGACAAAAAGCTCGGGCACGTGCCCCGATGTGTCACTGACGCTCTGTGCAACTTCAGGAAAGTTCTGTGATTTTTTTTCTTAATGCCTCATCTATAAAACTGTGTTAATAATCTTTTCTCTGGCTTGATTTAGACCTCTAGCCATTAGAAGCAGTCATTCTGGAATAATTACAGGAGGTAGGTAAAACCTGAAATTCCCATTCTGCAGATTGAAAACTGAAGATACCGTTACAGCACGTAACAATTGCATAATCTCTCATCAGACACCCAGGACAACTATAGTCAATGCAAGCCCCAAGCCACGCAATCGCTTTGCACCAGACAAATGCCAAATTTTGCTAAATTAATTTACCGCTTAGAATTAAAAACAAACAAGCAAGCAAGCAAAAACACCCCCCTGAGATCTGGCATCATATGGCAGAACGTCCTGTTTTCTGTCCAGCGCTGGAGGTGAGTTAAAGGTAAGTTTATCAAAACTGGTAGCTGGACTGGGCAGCTGAAATCCACCTAGGGAGCATATTCTGTCTGTGACTCTCCTGGTAAAATATAATTCATCTTCGACAGTTAGAGGTGCTTTTCTTACCACTTCAAGATCTGTGGAGTATTAAAAAGTAGTTTGCATACCAACTCGAATGTTCTCTTTTTTCTGTCTTTTATTCCCTCCTTTTTAAAAGAGCACCTTGTTCTCAGTTACATTTTTTCTTCTGTAAATGATCTAACGGCATAACTAGGAAAGATCAACTTGTGGGATCTAGGGGCTGTAAAATTCACAAGTCTGACAATTTGGTTCCCAATAGCTAAACTACAAAAAATCACTAGATCGTCTATGTTATTTTCTTGTATCCAAAAACTGTTACTGAGTCTGGAGACTAAAAGATCCCTTGCAATCAACACTGGGATAAAGACTCTTCTCTATGCCTTTTCCAGACTTAAAACCAGATCTTTTATTAAACCACATTAACCTAAACATCCTCCCTTTATTTCTCCCCTGCTGGGTAACACCATGTCAGAACATGAGCTGCCAGAAAAACTCAGTGTCCTGCTGAAAGCTGTAAAAGAGGCTGACTAAATGCACAGAACAGAAAACATAAACACATCGGGCTGACATTTTTTGCATGGATTAAACTGACCAGGAACATCATAATGACCTTTCTCAAATGATATAAACAAAAGCAAAACCTGATAAACATTTTCCATACCCAACATGCCAGGAAAAGTCATTTTTGAAAAATAAAATAAAACCACGGTGCTCTAAGAAGGTTCCACTTCGGCAGAAATAGCTAAGTGTATCACAAAGCCCGTATTGTTTAAAATCTGCACATAGTCAATGCACCTTTGTGTACTCTAGAGGCAGCATTGTCTAATGGATCGCACGCAGCGACAAGGACCAGTGACGCGGCTTCCCCAGCATCCCAGGGCCGTTTGCTCAGCCCGTCCGCCTTTCAGCTTCTTGTCAGCTTTGGAAGTGGCCGCTAAGCATCGTCCACCTCCTTCAGGTGGTAGCATCATTAATTGCTCATATTCAGGAAGCGCTCTGGAACGTGGAAGCGACGATACCGACGCACACGAAGGTCTCGGAGAGCTCTCCGGCATGCCCTTGACGTGACATGTTCCAGGATACTTTGATGTCACACTTTGTCACGCTGAGCCACAACAGCTTTGTGAATTTGTCTGTCAGACCAAGTCACGCCAGACCTGGCTCACCTGTGACAGTGACTCTTCCGAGGAGAAATCAGGTGAAATGCAACATGCCCTTTTGGCCACATCTCCATTATGAAAACCCGATCCCCAAATGACATTTCGCTCCAAAACAAATACAAATTTTTGTTCCAATTCCTACTTCTTTAAACTTTTCTTTTCTTCCCAGAGGGAAAAGCAAGAAGACCAAAAAAGAATATCTGATCACTATTTTTGTGCGGCCACAGAATTTAAAGTATTATGGAAGTATTACCTCAATGTGGAAGTATTTTTTCTTTTTCTTGTCACCTACATTACAACTGAAGGTATGCGGGCTTTCTGGCATTAGAACAGTTGAGGAATTTTTTTATGTCATATTTTTAAAATGATGTCAAATGTCTCCAGGGCCTAATATAGCCCTTATTAGAGGTCAAAATACATACATAATTACCTGATAGCCAAGCATAGTGTCATGAGTCAGAGCAACAGGACAGCTCAGCGATTTCTCCACTGGCTGTACCACGAGGCTTTGCCCTCATCCAGAATTTAATACGCAGAGGCTCTCGCCACTTTTGACATAGGCCCACACGAACAAGTGTGACCGCGCGTACACCTGCCCCTTCAGCCCCGGTGCGTGTGTCCATGAGCACACGTGAACGTACATCGCTTGACATCAACCCTCAGCACGGAAATATTTAAAAGCGGGAAGCGCAGCGTCAGGAGGAGGCCGGCCGCACTCCTCCGCGCAGTCTGCCGAGGGGAACGGTGCAATAAGCACTCACAGCCCGTATACGGTTTTGTCCATACAGTCTCCTCCTTTTCCATACAACTGTCTTGAATTCAAATACACATTTGAATTTGTTCTCATGGTAGGAGCCCTTTCCATTAGCTGATGATATTCTTTTGTCTATTAAATGTAAAGGATCATTTTGTTTTTCTAAAGACCATCCAGAAGAACACGTCCCCTGTGAATGATGACGTTTAGTTAATAATTTAGCACTGTGCTGCCTGCTGAATTTTCTGAATCAAAATATGATCAATGGGAAAACAGTTGGTTTATTGAGTTTTCTGTCAGTTTTATTTCCTGAAGACATGGAAGAGAGTGCAAAAGATACCTGCTGTGCAGAGCACACTGCTGAAAAGTTAGACTCGATCGATGCAAGTTTGCCAAAAATAATTATTCTCTCAGGGAATGTTCAAGACACTCTCTGATACACCAACCTCTTAAAGCTGAAGCTTGGGAAGTTCAAAGACATTTCCTGTATCGGTGTTTTCTTAGCAACTTCAGAGATTTTGCAAATAAGTATCTGTGCTTCAGTAGCCTTCTTTTAATTTGTGTATTATCTGTATGAAAAGGATGTGGTTGGAAGGTAGAATATGAAAAAAAGACGTTAGCAAACACACTGCTGGTGGAGGCAGGTAGCTCCACAACCCCTCCTCCTCTCTTTCAAATAAATTCAAAGTCCTTACTCCGTCTGCTCTATCTGCTGGCAAACACTAAACTTTGCAACAAGAAGATGTCCCCTTTGCACCGAGTATCTTTTAGTACCAAGCAAGGAAGGCAGATTTAGTCCATAGTCCAAAGCAGGAGAAGGTGTTCCGACAAAAACAAAGGTGAAAACGAGCCCTCAGCACACCGGTGAGTTCAGCACTGCAGCAACTCGACTGGAAAGCACAGTGGGTGTATTGCTAATCTACCTCACAAAGAGATGATAATGAATTCTAGCCACACAAACACTTCACCTGAAGACCAGACACCTTTCTCCCTTACTTTCCAAAGGACTAAAACATCACAACATTTAGATCTCACCATAATGTTGTTTCCGAATCCTGTAATTGCCTTAATACTGAAGTGAACAACCTTGCTATAGAGTGTTATTTAAGTGAGTAAGAATCACCAAAAAGCACCCTCCAGTAATGCCCACAGAAAGCAGTGCAGGAAATTGATCCGAAAACATGAGTTGGATTGTTTTCTCTCACATATTCAGAGCTGCAGTCTGAATGTTCAGAAAGCATCTAGTGTTTGTGTAAGATGGGATCTTACTTTCTCCATTCCTTTTAAGTTCCCCGTAACCTTGCAGGTGTGCGTTGATTCATTTTTTTCTCTTCTTTTTTTTCTTAAAGATTGATTACATGCTAAGCAGGGTTTCTTTAGCGAGCGCTCACATCTCTAATTATTAGCACTGCCAACTTTTCTAACACAATGCTCAGTGTCAGATAAACGAAATCTGTTCCTGTCTGTTCTGTAACTGATATCAGTTCCATAGTGACAGTCCCTGACCTAAGGACCCCGGGCTTTGTTTAGTGCTACATCTTTACTTTGTTGAGAATGGAGTCCATACACATCAAAAAATCACCAATATTAATTAAATCACAGATACTGTTATCACTTTACTGAATAATGGGCTTTTTCAAGCCACACAGAGTAGCCTCAGCAACGCTTTTCCACTGCCAACATTCAAAATATTAGATTTCCAATACTTACTTTCATCTTACCCACAACCTATTTGAATTAGCAGTTATTACATTACGACAGTCAGAAACCTGTTAAAAATCTATCTATACACAGCACAGTACTCTACAGACATATATTTAGATTCCACATGACTCTTTTTCTAATGGAAAAAATAGTTAACCTCATTATTAAATACATAAATATCAGCAGTCTGCCTGAAAAATGGACATTCTGGCAACGTGACATATTCTGGCAATGTGGATATTCTGGCGACGTCTGGCACAACAGGCTCAAAGTAACAGAATTTGGGGTTTTTAAGTGCATATGATGGGAGTAACAGTATTACCTGGGATCGGCGTCCCTTTTTTTTAGGGACACCTCAGCATACCGTAAACATTCAATCCGGACATTTACTAAAACTCTGTGACAGATGACAAAAAGAGGGTAACCATCGAGCTAAGTGACTTGTACAGGTGCTGCAAGGCAGTACAGAATCCAGAACAGAGTCTGGGAATCCTGTTTTATTCCTGAGTGACTTTTTTAAGCATTATATCAGAATTAGACGGGCACCTGCAAGAGCCATTTGTGGCACACGTAGGCTACTATAGCTAAGGTAGAATACCTTTACAGGGGAATTTTTTAAAGCATGTTGTACGAATACCTCCTTTTTTTTGTTTTCGGTGCTGTTCAAATCTAGAGAGTATATTCAGAATGTAGACATTTTCTTCCAAAACTTCACAGCCAAGTCTAGCTGTCACAACAGTGAGAGCAGTCTGGCTTGCTTTCCACTGATGACTGCAATGGGAAATTATGTAATTATGCATAAGAGGCCTGGCCAATGCCAGCCAACTCCATCGACTTCTTTCAGACAATGATAGAGACTTGGAGACAGGAAACAACTGCCAATGGGTAAATAATAACAATAATAACAACAACAACACCACTACTACTACTACTACTACTACTACTGATGTAGCTTCCTTTCCTACCTCAACTCCAAAAGCAAAAACAGTGAAAAAGAATTTTTCAATACTGCAGAATTTCTAAGGTCTAACCAACTCGTGAGTGAATCCAGTCTCAGTTTGCCATTTCTTGAACACATCCCAAATATGGAAAATACTCGACTTTGAAGAAACTTAAAACACTTCCCCTCTGCAGACATTAGAACATTGCTAGTTACATAAGCCGTAACACCCCCCTCTAGCAACAGCTACTCACACATGCAATCCCATTATTTTCTTCTAAGGCAGTAATGCACATAAAAACGAATGCTCTGCGCAAACAGAGACCTACACTCTAAGAGCTCTCTAAGACTGTTTGAAAGTAGAAGCTGCTACTGAGAGTCAATTTTTAAATATTCATAATAAAATCACATCTCTAATCAATCCGAAAATAGCTACTATAATCATTTCAATACTTCTCCTGTTAATTATTTCATTAGCTTTATTGGTTTGATAAATCTCTGAATTTTCAGTCCTTCGGATTTCTGTATGGATCAGAGGCAGGGGCAAAGCTGAGATGTTTGCCATCTGGGGGCAAGGAACTGTCTAGGCAGGATGCCTTACTGCGCTTAAGTATAATCTGGAAGAACTGGAGTCCAATAAATTGAGTTATATTACAAAACATGGGGAGTGAGATCAGAGCCTAATTTTCAAGGTTGCTCTGGCAGATGTTTAAGAATATTAACATTTCTTTAAATCTTTAAAAGTGACCTGCATTTCCCTTTTCTAAGAAGCACCTACTGTAAACAAGCAGTGAAATAACCTAACACGACACATTCAGCAATGTGCACGGTTTTCCACTGGAATTTCCTTTTAGATTGATCTGTCCGCAGATTCTTAAAGTCAAAACTTAAAGCTTAAATGCCACAGGTCTGGCAGAGCTGCTTGGCTCCTGTGAAACAGTATTTCTTTGGTTTTGTTGTTGAATAATTTTTAAGTAATTTGCTCATGAATGGTGGTGTGACTGAGAAACCACCTTTCTGTTAGACCAGTTCTCACTAAATCTAAAGGATCATTTTACATATTCAAAGGACTTGGCAAAAATGGAAGAATAACGTAAGGTAAGAAAGTTAATACAATCTTTAGACGTGTTCTCTACCGCTGAGTGAACCAGGCAGGGCCAAAGCTGGTCCTTGAGAGGACACTGAGCCTTTCGAGCTCCAGCGTGCTACTGCTCGTCCAGGCGTCCCGGAGGCTGGTGCCCCACGGCGGCGCAGGCAAAGGCCTCCGGGACACAGGGGATGCTGTATTCAAGACCACCCCTCCGAAGTCACAGGCTGCCATGCCTGTAATGCCACTGAGGCAAACAGATTTCCAACAAAAAGATTACAGAATTTTATGGCAAGCTGATGCCACTCAAAGGAGAAACCCGTTTTAGAATGGCACAACACAATTTTGGGAAGTGTTTTCCCGATTTCCGAAGGGCCCCACAGATGGAAAAAGTACTGGTACCAAGTGTTACTGCCTTGTCATTAGGAGAGTTTAGCAAAAATATTTCCTACCCTCTCCGGCTACATCGACGGGCGACACGAGCGCTCGGACTCGGTGTGCTCAGCAGCAGGGATCGCGTCCTCCTGCTGCAAGTACTGCGGTGGCCGCTGACCGTTTCGTGAGAGAAGCCGCACAATAAATCCCACTTTGCTCCTCGCCAGCATCGCTAGGCAGGCTAGCGTTAAAATGCCTGTAAAACGAAACCTTGCAGCTTATGGAGCCCCACATACACATCAGGCAGCAGCATCCTTCAGAAACACAGAGCCTGGGACGGCTGCACAAAATACTAGAACTTTTGTCCGGTTGTATGCAGTGGTGGTTGTTTTGTTCACAGGCTGCAGTGATACTTTATGTGAAACACGTATGAAATGAACTGGTTTGTGGCGAGTAGATGAATTTCTGTGTGAATGCAATGAAGCCGTTCACAACAGAAAACTGGAAGGGACAGACCATCCTAAAAGCTATTGGATAAAAATGTCTTTGGAAATGTTCTCCATTCAAATAGGTTTGTGTTTTAACTTTTTAACTTACTGGGAGGTCTGCAACCTGGCATTCGCTTATTTTTACATCTCTGATAGATCACTGTGACTTGTACGATCGGCCACAGTACAGGGGGAAACACAACACTTTCAGACACGTTTGAAACTCTGGGCCCTACGCTCCTCTTGCAAACCTGACTTCCTTTTGTATAAAATAAATGTAATCGCCCTTCACGGATGATGAGATAATGTATTTTATGTTAATTACTAGTAAGCCAGTTTGTTTTTCAGCCTTAACCACTTCCATTATTTGTGGAATAACAGGGATGTGCCAGCACCTTCCCTTAGCTCAGGTTCTGAGTCCTTTGCCTTGTAATAACATCTGACTTGTACAGTTTGGTTATTTTCTCTGTCTCTAGAAATCACTGCAGCTGAGTGATAAACCAGAGCAATAGGCACTTTTTGACATCCAGAATGTTGTCCTTCCTCCTTAAAACTATTTTCACAATTTCTTTTTGTGACAGTTATTAAAGGCATGTTGATTACTTGTATAATTGACTGGTACTGCTGGTAACAACACAGCAGACTAATTGAAATGTATGAGAAACAATTACGAGTAATTGGAATCAATTAATTGATGATTTTCTGGGGAACTGCTGTTTGATGCAGGCAAATTCTAATTACATTTACAAAGTCTAGGAAAAAACTGGAATCACATTATAGATTTTGAAGTAACATTGTGTTATTTTCATTAGACCGGTTTCTGTTTAAGCGCGAGTTTGCAGCCAGAGGAGGGGATGGGAGGCTGCCCCAGCACCATTTCTCCTTACCCACCGAGCAGTGACGAGCGGACCAAAACCCACCGCGGTGGGCTCTCCCCGCGGACTCATCCCAGCGTGGCAGGCATGCACAGCGTGAGTTCGGACACGCGGGTGGCTCCGGGACACCCACCCAGCACTGCACCCTCTGCTACCCCGCAGGACTCGAGGGGCCGGAGCTTCTGCTCAGCCCATTGCTGCCTTCCCCAAGGCAGGATGGGTTTGATTCTTTGAGCAGTACGTACGGCTCTTCCTGAGGCACGCCGATATCCACAGCTTGTTATTCCGCAGGGATAACTTACGGCCTGATTTCTGAAACCTTCGTCTCAAAATTCTGCCTGTAGTACCAGAAGTTTTGTCCTCCTTCACACCCGAAATGTTACACGAGAGGGAAAAAAGGCACAAGGCGGAGAGAGGGAGACTTGGGGAGTTCGCAGTGCTATCGCACCCAGTCGGTGGCCCGTGATGGTGCTTGGCTGTTACTGGCGCAGGGAGCCCGGCGTGCTGGCAGGGGCTGCCCGCAGGCGTTTGGGAGGACTCCTGCCAGAGCATCCCGCAAGCCTTCCGCAGCGAGGCAAGCGGTCAACGGAACGGGAGGGCGAGAGAGGAGCAGGGGTCAGCGTTAGTCCTGTTGACTAATGCTAAATGATATTATTGCTTTGATTGCAAATACACAAAACAAACTCCGGCAGGCCAGCGGGTGCCTTTCTCCTTCGCCTCCGAGTAGAGTCGCCCTGTCAGTGTTAAGTTTAGTGTCTCTTTCTTATCAGATGAGAGCAGGCTGGAGTTTCACCATCCTGACTCCTGCCATTCTCCCCGCATTCATTCCCACTTCCTGCTCTCTGAAAGTCAAGCTCCCATTCACAAAAGACGGGCCTTATCTCCTTACCTCTTGACCCTGAATCATGGCTGCAAATACAGGATTTTCTTTCTGCTGGGCAGCTAACAGGTGACAAAGTCCTTTGGCTCTGTGTCTTTAAAGCATAAAAGAAACACCATCTTCCGATACATTTTTGTTGTGTTGAATACCGTAAATCTCGATCTGCAAAACCCCTTTAAAACAATCTACCCTTTATAAACAGGTCTTGGAAAGTAGGAGGGCATTTGCGTTAAAATCACCTCAAATTATGAGAATTTTCAGCAATAAAAATGGTCGGTTTCAAAGAATTTTCTCTTTTGCTGAAGCCCAAAATTCAAAGTGACTGTCAGACAACCAGCTTCTTCACTGAAGACGCACTACATAACAGCCCTTATCGTAACTTACTTTCATACTTAGCCTGGCTTTGAAAGAGGTTTATCAAGTCTCACAGCCACACCACTTGAGCTGAGAAGCTTTGGTGGGGAAAGGACACGAGACAATTAAGGTAACTACAACATGAGTGCCCATGAAAATTTAAAGTGGCAGAAATAGATGTGTTATGTTAATGATTTGGGAGAAAAGCCATTTACTTCTGAGACAACCTTTAAACTTCTGCCCTTCAAAATTAACTATTAGCCTTCAGAAGCCTAAGGATTTTGGGTTGGTTTTTTTTTTTACAAACCTGTATTTAAAGAACGCATTACCCCTGTGGGCTTACGCTCTGCCCTCCCTCCATCCCTGCCTAGGGGCAGCGCGCTGTCCTTACGTGCAAGCTGACTTCTGTAATTCAGCCTGCAGCTCTACTTAGTGTTTTGCAAAAATACAAACATACAAAAACTCCGAACCTAACGGTAAAATTGTTTTTCATATTTATGGCTACTAAACTTTCTGTAACAATTTATTCTAAAATATACCTTACTGTTAAAGTGAAACACTGACGTTAAGCTGGCACTGGTGGAAGAGGCCGGGCAAGAGGGAGGCTGCAAACACGGCGCAGGAGAGAGAAGTCACGCAGGAGACACCCGACCGTTCGGCAGGACTCGGTGCTTCCAGCGGGCGAAGACTGGCCGTCCGGGCCACGCACAGGTAGCCAGCCTGGCAACGAAGAGCCCCTGGGAGCTGCTGGGACAGACCTCCCCACGCCAACCTGCAGTCCCTGGCTCTGCGCCTCGGCTGCCCTGCCCGTGGCCGCCGACAGTCCCGCTCCGCAGCGGCCGCGGCATCTTCCAACTGAGAGCGGGAGCGGGAATTGCCCGCAGGAGGGCACGGAGCCACGGCTCGGCTGCCTGCGAAGGGGTGCGGCGGCCGCCGACCATCGGTCTTTTGCTTTTGTGATGGCTCTAGCTGCCTTCGACTTTGCCGCTGGCACACGCGGCTTAGGTCCCTAACAGAAGGAACGCCTTGGTGAGATGACCATTCCTCTGGCAGTTCCAGGAGGGAAAAACTGACCTCTGGTAGCTGTGCTGCCACGGAAAAGCAGAGAGCTTCTGCTGCAGCCGCTGACTAAGGGTGGTGCACAAGTTCCCTGTCCTGTCTGACCCAGAGTCACCTGGAAAACGGGAGAAAGGAGCTCCTCGAGGGAATCATCCCACAGGCTGGATGATCTTACAGGACAGTGCGGCCCTCGCTCAGATGAGTGACCCGGTGAAACAGGACCGTACATATGCCCCCAAGGAAAGCTGTGCAGGAACCCACAACTATTTACTAAAAAGAATTCGGTGCAACCTCTGTAAACTTGTCTCAGGCGTCCAGTGTCAGATAAAAGTGACATGAAAGCATTTCTCTTTACTGCACTCAGAGCTCCTCCGTGTCCCGTGGCGGGACAGTGATAGCTGACAGTGTACAGTAGTCACCAAATTGTTCAGCAAACTATGTCATGTACAAGATAGCACAAAGAGCCTGCATTTAACAAAGTGTCTGTGGTCCTTTGAACTCGTGATGAGCTTTGTGTGCTTTCTCCTCTTTATTTTTGTAACTGCTCCAGACCCCGAGGCAGGTGGTGCAAAAAGATCAAGACAGGGTTGCAAGGAGCAACAGATGCTTGGTCTGAGGGGCAAGAGAGATGAACAGACGTTCGCTACTGCGACTGATCCAAGTATGATCCCATGACACAAGGATTTCACACAGGTCCTTTTGGATGCACGGTAGAAGAAAGGAACTTCTTTGCCTGCACAGCTATTTCCTTTACTTTGATAGGAAGACAGAAAAACATACATGTTACCTCAGAAATATCTCCCCTTCCCTGAGAATCCTGTAGCAATTTGTACACATCAACAGAGAACAGAGAAAAGAGAAGCGACCCACTTACAACCACAGAACCCAAGAGAGAGCAAGGAACGTAATGCCAAAGTCCTGACTGCCAGCTAGAGGCCACGTCTTCAGCAGGAAATTGAGTTTCCTTTCATGAACCATCACTCGTTATACTGACAAAACCTTCTTGCACCCCCAGCAAAAACCAGACTCCTCCTTTCAAAGGCTCATTGAAGTACATGTATGTGAGTTGTGAGTGGACATCCCTTTCACATTAAACATTTGGGAAGAATCAGAGCCTTTGAAGGAAGAGTTTGGAAGGATGTTTCCGGTGAGATTAATACAGCACACATTTTTCAAAATGTTGCTGTAATTAAAGCATCCCAGTTCAACTTATGAATGTTCAACTGCATCTACAGGTGATTAGCAGAAGCTTTCAGCTTCACTTTCATCCCCTCTTAATTGGTTTATCACCTTTCCAGGCAGCCTGAACAAACAGCTACTACGGTTAATCTGGAATGAATTATTCAGAAGACCTTTCTCCCCAGCCTAGAGAAAGAAAAACGTCCTAATTTCAAGACATTTTTACTAGAGGATGTAAAAGCTTTTTTAAGGTGAGATATTCTTCCTCAACGCTCCTTCTCTGCCTCTAAACATAGTCCAACCGCAGCATCCCAGATGTCGGTGCAATGGATTTCACATTATCAGCAGGTAAGTCAGTGAGCTGATATATTCCGTATCAGAAACACGATCAGCCTGAAGGTCAAATAACTTATTGTCAGCATAAACAGAATTACTATAATAGGCCCATCTAACTCTGTTGGCCCTAACTGTATATGGCCTCAATGAAAAATGATTCCCAGTGCAGGAAAGGGTGTGTGGGTAAGGTCTCAATGAAATGGGTGCAGCAGCTGATTCCTTTCATACCAGATGCAAAGACACATGGATTAAAGAAAATCTCTGGGTTGAGACTAGTACAAATTTACAAAAAGCTGGCCTAAAGCTATCAGTCACAAGGTATTGCTGCATGCGCCATGGATCTTGCAGAAGCCACAGTAAGTTCCGCTTTCTATGTTTTGGTTTGGTTTTTTTCAGAGTGCCTGGATATTTTGGATGCCTGAGATGAAACATGAAAGGCTGTGGTTATCAGTGGGGCTGTGTGCCCCACATCTAAGAAACATGGAGGAGATGCCCCTGTGCGATGCCCTAGGACACAGAACTTCAGTGCACAGTGAGGCAACTGGAACATTACCAGAATTAAGATACCTCTGAAAGGGTGTTCTTCTCTTCTCCCTATCTCTGCTCACCCAAGTGGCTATACTCATTTCAGAAGAGCACTGCAAGGGCTAGCCCACTGATTTTTAGAGAACACAGAGTCACTGAGACTTTTCGTGTTATAATCAGAAAAATTTCAACGTCCAATACCAGCCTCATACTCCGTACAAGCTCATTCCAATGCAGTGTTGCCTGTTAAAATGAACTGAATACATACATTATCAGTTTTTCTGTCTTAAACGCATCAGAATGGCATATTAAAACAAGTAGAGGCACACGCAGGCTCTGACGGTCTGTACACCCACTGAGGGGCACTGCCTTCCTTCAACTTCCATTTTTTCAACTTTGACAAATTTTCCCAAGGATAATATTTTACGTTTTTTCCCCGGAACCTGCAGAAACAGCAGCGCGAGGCAATTTAACTCCGCATTCAATCTTCTACGATAACAGGTTATCTACATAGCAGCCTGCAGGTCGGGCCTCCCATAATGAGAGATGCCTGGCAGTTGACTGAAAGCTGATTCCTGTCAGAAGCTATTTTCTCTCTGAGACAGAGGAGACATTGTGCCCCTTGGTGCTTGAGTGTGGCCTTGGCTACTGCCAAAAGACCACCTTTTTTTTTTTCTTCGCTGAGACAAAACAGAATCCCCCTGCTGTCAGCTCTATCTGGAGCTGCTGAAAGGAGATGTATAAGCCCAGTAATGCTGCTGAGGAGATAACTGTCAAACAGCATGAAAAACGCTGCCTATCTACCGAGCGGAGGAACTGAAGCACCATGGAGGCTACAACTCAATGCTCAACAGTTCTTGGCATCTGTGAGGTCTCTTTCTTAGTTGCTTTTTAATGCCCTGGTGAAAGAAAATACTGTATGCACCAGTGGGATTCAGAACCTGCTTCTACTCACCAAACGCTCTGGGACCTGGTCAACCGGGTGGTTCCTGGAGATGTGGAAACAGGCATTGTTCTTCTTGAAAGGGGAGGGAAAATAGGCAGATTCTGCAGCGTATGGTGTGAATCTGAACTAGATTTTCAACCTGGTGTAAACCAGTGCTGGGCTCATCGGGACAGAAAAACAGACCCAAAGAGAACTACAAATGTCTATCAAAGTCACAAGAACAACACTCTGCGTTGCTGAGAAGTTGCGTTCGTTACCAAAGGCTTTTGCCACGGTAGTTACACACAAAACCATACGCAAAGGAGTTTGCACTGACATCAGAGTAGAAACTGTAAGTGACGGATACTCAAAAATTATAGCAATACTTTAAAAAAGATGACACATGGTATGGATGAACATAAGAAAATGGTATACAACTATTTGTAATTATACACTAGAAACAGGTAAACTAGTGTCTTCCTTCCTGGCATTATCTGAAAGCCACAGCTGTCAGGAACCAAGCCCCACGTTATTCTACCTAATAGCTCCTTCTGGGGCAGTGGTTTATTGGGGTGGGCTCCAAAAGTACCTTCAACTGCCATCGGGAGCTAAGCACTCCTATGTGATCCACATCTCTCTGGTGCAGCTGGTCAGTCAAGATGTTTATTCAATACCACATCTAGCAAACCCTACAGATTTCAATTACTCTGGAAGACATAAAACAATACACTGCGCAAACAAGCATGTTAGGAACAGTAGGCAATAGAAAGCCCACTGTTTCACAGCACTGAAAGTATGAAGTTACATAAAATACACACAGAATGCTCCTCATTTTTATATACTATTTGAGAATGAAGAGAAAGCAAATTCCATCAACATAAGAAAAGGACTGCAATGTCCACTCCCTTAAACTGCTGAATATAAGAGTAAGGTGGGATAGACCAGATTTGATTATGTTACCCTCCTACAAATCTCTATGCAAAATCAACGCCATTAGGGTAGTGCAAAGTCAAGTTCAAAATTACCAGTTGGCTGAGAGTTTTTGCTCCCCAAAGCCTTTTTTTGCTCCAAAAAGCTTTTGGCAGGCTTTCTTAGGCAGCTTATGACAGGGAGCTCACAGGCGTTTCAAGTACTTGTCTTACTTAGGAAAGACAGTCTTTTTTTCAGAATGGGGGGATTTGCACAGACTCCAGATTCTCAAATTACCCTTGGAAGTTTAGTCTGTAACTTTTTATTCTCCACTGGGAATGTTTTGTCCTCAGCTTCTCATGAAGCTCGCACTACAGGCTCATGAAGCACCTTACTATGTGATCGCTGCTGTCCTAGAGTGTCCCCCAGTTTGGGTGGTACTGCCTTTTGTGTTGCTTCTTATTGATACCATACCACTAAACAAATGAGAAAGGTTTGTCTATGCCAAATTCCAGAGCACTAAATTCTAGCAGGCAAATATTTCCTCGAAAAAGTTTTACAGAAAAATCAGTTTTATATTATGAGTTCCCTGGAGTAAATTGTGGGTCTATTACGTCAAAGAGTATTAATTGATTAAACTGTAATTTATTTAAAATGGAAGATGTGCAGGAACGGTATGGAAGAAAGACACACAAATCAAGAGTAATATCTGCAGTAATCCCTACAACTCTCTTGGGGCTTAACTCCATGTATTACAAAATTACTTGGCTATTCACAGTCAGCCCAAAGCATCCTCGTGGATATTTTCTGAGTGAGAGCTTTGACAAAACATTAGTTAAATATTTAGGTGTCAGGCAGGCATTTCAAGTGCCATTACAGTCATAAGCACAACGTAGTCTACAATCATAAGCACAATGTAGTCTTCACTACATAAACCAAAACATTTCAGTGACCTTATACTAAAATACAGCAAGGACTTGAGAAGCAATCAACACCACACGAAGTCTTAAGATTGCATTACGGCCGACAATTTTCTAATTCCTGAACTGACCGGTCACGAGCCTCATGGACGAGCACTAGGCTGGAGGGAAGTCGCCGGGCGCTGGACGCAGCAGCGGCCGGCCCCGCTCCAGCAGCGTGCTGGCTGAATGCCGCGCAGCCTGGTCCTCGGTGGCCACGTTCCCCGAGGTGGCAACACGCACGGCTCCCGGTGCGGCACTGGCAGAGTAAGGACTGGCATTTGGGCACGGTACTCTGTGCACGTCCTCCTTCAGCACACACTTGACTTCCAAATTCAGCTGCAAATATGACCTAGGAAAATCTGTTCCGAGGCCAGTGGACTATAGCCCCGTCACTCCACAAGCCACGCCAAGTCTTGCTGTTTCTGGTATTTGACGCCCACAGCCAGAACAACACCCTCACGCAACACTGTCAGTCTGAGCCCCGCTCTAATTATCATCTTATTTGAATGTAAGAAACACTGACCTCTCATCTGGTGCTGCTCCATCCTGCACCTACACCTTGCCACGTGCCCTGAAGTACCCGAAGTAACTTGTCTTCCACATACAGATTTTTTCCCTTTTTATTTCATTACAAGGTAGAGGCAGCACACTACATAAATTGAAAACTCTGAAGCCTCAAGTGCCTTTCACTGAAATGAGGCTCCCTAATGAAGGGAAGCTGAGATTCTTGCTGAGGAGCAATAGGCCATGGCCTCACCATCTTTTGCCTAGAGAAATGACTAGGTTTTGGGTAGTATTATGTCTATAATATTTTTAGGAATACAAATGAGATGTTTACCCTGAGAAAAAGCGTGCTACATACCTTCACGTAAATACTTAATAATTGTTCCGGCTCCATGACATGATCTTGATGGAGGCCAGAGTGAAATTACACAGAGGGAGCTCGTCTGCCAAGCCACATTTCTTTGCTTGTGTTCCTCCTCACACTTTCCACCGGGTTTGGCACATTTTCTGTTACTAGGGGTGTCCTGGTTTAGGCTGGTTAAACCATGACAAGGGGCTCTGTATTGTGTTCTCCACTGGCAGCAACTTCCACAACCTGTACATATATATCCCTGAATATATATATATATATCTGTTTGTGTGTATATATACACATAACTTTTACCTTAAACTTATGTCTGTATAAGCATGTATGTCTTAATGTCTATCGGCCTTCTTTTTCATTAACAGTTTCGTCAGGCTAAAAGGTTTGGGGAGGAAAGCACCCACCAGATGTTTTAATCCGGCCATTGAGTCATTTGGAAACTTCTAAAAAGCAAGCGCAAAATGAAATCAGAATGTAGTAGGGACACAGCACACGATAAACTCTTGCTTAAACCATCACGATGTAGACCTCAATCCACAAAGCGATTACTCAGATACCTTCTTTTTGTTTTCATAAATGATAAGTAAATCCACTTAGTTTATATGAATTGTGCCTGCAGGGATTCCTTCTTCCTCACCCCTGTGCTAACTCTGGGATGGCAGCAAGCCAGAAACGAGCAAATACTAGCATTTTTGAATTATGTCAACTTGTATGTTTATTTCTTTTCTCGGGGAAAAAAAATCAGTCTAGAAGGAATTGCTGGTTTCATTATTTAGTTCTGCTCTTCCTGCGCTTAACCACAATATCATTATCAAAGCATCCCTTGATAAGTAAAATACAAACTCTTCCATCTCTAAGTTTAGCCAGCAACAGCATGGCCAAGGGTAGCAACCATTACTCTCCCCTTTACGGAATGAAAAGAACAATATTCTCTCACAGTGTATGTCTAAGAAAGTATTTTAAATTACAGATTTTTATATGTTTACATACCTAATAGTAGAGAAGCCACACTAGAGCTTATCAGGTGCAATAAAGAGAGCAGAACTTTAGGGCTTTGCTGTTAAAACTTGGATGTTAGCCATTAGAAAGCTTGGATCAGGCTAAGAAATGCCTCTTTGACATCATTACATAAGATATCACATTGTTACATAGGGTGGCAAAAGGCTGCAAATAGACTGAGAAAAGCCCCTTATGTTTCTTCAAGGTTCCTAGAGACTTCTGAACCAGAGCTGTTACTGCCACGGATTAAGGAATGAGGACCCGCTCAGCTTTAGTAACTCCAGTCCTTTCTCCATAAACTCCATGTCCCCATATAACAATTATAAAATTTATCATCGAGACTTGGCTTCTAACGTCAAGGCAGATTAAACGCCAGCTCTTCTTGGTTAGCATCTAGCTCATAGGTGAGAAGTGGCAAATTGCCACTCATCTGGGGCACCGCAACGTTAAAATATGCATTGTTCCATTTAAGTCCCTTTTTCACCCTCCAGAACCCTGATAACTATCCAAAAGATTAACCCAGCTGTGGAAAGAGCTGCAGCCCACTGTATCGCATTAGCAATGAAAAAATAGTAAAACACAAATCCCTGCTGAATTAAAAAATCTCTTCAGATGTGAGATTGAAGGCAAAACTAATGAGCACTGTAGCAAGCTCAACAATTGAGCATTTTTCTTAAAATGCAAGCCCTTAGAGCAAAGAGGCCATAAATTGTACAATAATCAGAAGAATCCACTTTTTAACAGAGGCACCTCTGCCAGCCTGGGTGTCTTTGATCAGAAATATTATCGAAGAGAGGAGAAACCTGAACGTGTGAATTAATGACTCTCCGAGCTTCATGGCCAAGTCAGGAAGCCTGCTATTTAGCTAAAGCCCCGTGATATGTATGGGGAGAGTGTTATCTAAACCACTAGGATGACTATAAAATATCTTAACAGCTTCTGCTGCTTAGCTGGAAGCAGGGCTCCCCTAGTATCTAATATGAAACAAGTGGCCCAGCCTGTGAAAGGCAGCTCTATATTCAGAGGCCACAGCGGCTGGAAGCTATGGGGTCGTCTCAGAAGCTCTCAATTGTTTTTAAATTCTGTTTTTACAAGGAGCGTGAGATTTATAGGCTCTTGAGGGGAAGAAAATGATGTAACTTGAGTAAATCAACAGGCCATTTATTCCTGGCCCTGTTTCCTCTCTGTCACTGAGCTCTGGAACTAGCCCCCAAGCACTCCCTCTTCAAAACAAGAGGCAGCCCAGACTGCAGACATCTTGCAGGGACAGTTAAAGGCACAGCTCCTTTTTCCTTTGTTGCAGGGCCCGAACACGGGGGCCAGCCTTCGGTCTGCGGCTCCACGCAGGCACCCACTGCGTGAGCGCAGCCCCAAGGCCGGCTGTGCCCCTCCCGGCCCCCCGAAATTGGGAAGTTGCAGCTACTTGTTGCACTTGCGAACCTGACATCTGCACACGCAGGTTTGCTCCATCCTGGGGACAAAGGCACAGGCGTTTGCAACTGTTAGAGGGGTAGAACCCGACATCTTGAGTGGCCTGATGAGAACGTTTCCCAAAGCAGAGCGCTGCAAACAGGAATGAGCTCAGGAACAGAGGGGCAGGGGGGTCTGGGGACGGGAGGTGGATTCCCCCCCCATTTTGCCCTCTCGCGTTCTGGTTCTCTAATGATAATGGATTAATTCATTATAAACAATTTCCAAACTGCTCCCAAACCTTCAGCTTAGTCTAACTGCTGCTCAGTGACTGCTGGCTGATGAAACGATGTCTACTGACCAGCAACACAACTTTGGACAAAGAGGGATGATTTTCCTTCCGAGGCACCTTAGTTTGGATAAAATTTCTTTTGGTCTAGAGAGTCAGCGAATGACCTTCAACCACAGGGACCAGCTCGGCACAGGCACGTTGTGCCACCGCATTCCTTCGTCAGAAGGCGGTGGGGGCACGGGAGGGACAGTTCGCTTCATTCGCGGGCGGTTAGCTGATGCCTGTCTCCCCTGTACCTGGCTGCAGACGTGTACCCTTCCTTCCAGGGCACGCTCCCTTCCAAGAAGCGATGGCACAATTCAAAGAGGTGATTCCCATCCAAGGGCCTGCTGTGATTTCCTTAGGACGCTTCTCAGATGAAAGCGTTGACTTCAAGGGTCTTGAAAAGTGAGAAGCGTGGGCGCGAGGCAGGCACCCACGGCAAGTAGTTCCCACAGCAAGTGTCAGGCACGGCTGAGCTAAACCTTGCTTAGCTCAATTCCTAGGAGGCACGGGGTGTCTAAGCATGCTCACTACAACAAAGACCCTGGGGGAGGGTTTAATACAGAAGCATGTGTTTGATAATGACTTATTTCACAGAACAAAATCTGAATGGCTGAAAAGCCTGCTCTAAAACCAGGTATGCCTACAGGCTCCAAATTAGAAGAACATTTTAACCTTTGCACTCTTCAAATTTCAAGCCTTGTTACCATCCCCTAATCTGCTCCCTTAACCTTGACCAGAGAAGGAAATTTTTTTTTATAAACACCATTTGATGGATATACACTGTAAATAGAAGACCTTTACTCCCCCATCTCTTCTTTTTCAGTGCTCTGCCTATTCAACAGAGCAAAAAACTTTTGTTTCCTGCTGACACACAGCTGCCTTCAAGTTGCTGCTACAGCAAGCAGGGCAATTTTACCTCTTAGGTCAGCTAGCCAGGTTGACCCCTCACCTTTGACAGTGATCTTTATCTAGACTCCATCTTAATTATTTATCTCAGGAAGGTCAGAAAGAAAATGCCTCTCTCAGGACCCCTGCTGCTTCAGCCTGTATGACTTGTTAAAATGCAAGTTCTTTGAGGATGGTAATTCAACCAAGCCAGCTAAGAAACTGATGCATCACTTTCATAACAATTAGGAAATGCTGATGTTTACAAAATGGCTTTCAGCTCACAATTGCCATTCTTAAACCTAGCAATTGAGAAACTTTTCTCGTAAAACTGTAAGACTCGGAAGGGCCAGTAGGTCTTTGCTAATAAGAATGTACACAACTTTATATCATTTTGAAATCCATCCACTAGCATATTTTTGCCCAAAAGTTTAGCAAAGACAAAAGCCTCAGATACAATAAAATTTAAAAACTCTTGGGAAATGCAGGTAACATTTATATAAAGAATTCTTCAGAAACTTGAGTAGTATTAAAGCTGAAAGAGTTGTAAGTGAAGTTTTAATAGTTATTAAACATGTAATACTTCGTCTTCCTTGCAACAGTATTTCACAGCATAATTTAAGAAAAGCCACACACACAATAAAAGGAAGAAAAAGGGAAAAAAAAAAGGCTTGTACTAAAAAACTGGGGTATAATTTTCTTCAATCAACTCCAGCTCATGACTGCAATTACCCCAAATCTTTCCGAACCTTGCTGTGATACACCAGGGACAGGTCTTGGAGCCTCTGTGGGTGGCAACCTTTCATCTGCCTCTCAAACTGTTCTTTATTGTAAGGTTTCAAATTAGTGCTAGCAGCAATGAGCAAATTTGATAATTCGATCTCAAATTAGTTAATGTAATGTGCCAGGAACCACTAACTAAGGCATTGCAAAGATGAAAATGTATCTTTCCAGACTCAGGATGCAAGGTTAACCAGCCTGACATTTCATATTTGAAAAGTTGCTTTTTATTTTAATTAAAATGAAATTTTGCTTTAAATGTCCCCCCCTTCTTTCCCCGCAGTGTATTTTTCTCATTCTGCATGGAAAAACATACTATAAATACATGAGGCACACATTCTTTTGTGATACTACATAAATTGTGTCTGACCCAGATAGCTGTGAATTGGGTGGAAATCATTAGGATCATATGTACTGATCGAGCCTTTGTAGATAGTAAAGTTAACTGGGGATATGTTTCCATGGCAGCTTTCAATGAAATGAGCCAGTGATTCACATTTCAGATCCTTATCTCCAGTTTACCCAAACTCATTTGTTCTGGAAATCAGGATGAAATATTTAACAAAAAAACAGACATTCAGTTTTCCAGTCATTCTTGGTTTTGACAGGTTGGGACTATGAGGGCACTTCATTACACCTTGCTGGTTTTGCTTCTCTTTAAAGGTGAAGCCAGAGACACCAGGTGTGTTCTTTATGCACTTTTACTTGTCTTAGAACAACTTCTCTTCCACCTCTATACTCACTTTTTCTTTCCAGGGTAATTTAAATGAGCTACAAAGCTCACACCAGTCCTTGTGCATTTGTCCCCTTCTGCAACACCCATTTCAAGCATCAGCAGGACAGATTTTCCCAGCTGGTGACCCCAAGCAGCGGACACAGCAGCAGGACAGTTTGCTGTATGACCCGCTGCCCGGGAGCACCCACCCTGCAGGACCATGGAGCTGAGGTGCCCACCTAACCTAGTCTTGAGATGTGCCATCTACGGGGGTGCAGCCTCAAAGGATTTTTCTTGAGAAAAAGGGCGATCTGAACGCCATCTCCAACAGCCCTACCCCTCAAGGTGCAAGTTACAAGGTGCAGGGGGGAAAAGGTCACTAGCTTCTCCCCCTTTCTACGTGCACTGCCTATATCCCCTTCTCCTCCATGCACAGGCAGGCATTTCCATTCTACTACGTAAAAGCTGTTATCCTCCCTTCAGCCAAACAAGAACGTCATTATTTAGACAGACTGAGATATTAAACAAGGGAGTCTGGAAGAGCCCCAAGTGGGAGTGCCTTAAAGCCACTGGGAAGGAAAAGTATACGGAGAGAATCATGTTCAAGACCCTTCTCTGAATCCATCTGTGGACTTCCGACATTTTTAAATGCATCTTTCTTTCAGTGAAAAATATCCATTAAAATTGACCAATCTGCCTCCTGAAACGGAACTTTCTGGTGAATAAACAGTTTTTAACATTAAAAAAAGTTGTCACAGTCTGGAGTACCAGCAGGTCTGTCTGGACTAGATGGGCACAAGCGGTATAATAAAATGTGTAAGACTTTCAAAAAACATATCACAGACGCTCTTAGTCAGGCTAACATATGAAGCTTCGGTTCTTCCCTAGGCATTATTCTACATTGAGTACAGGTCACTGTCTACACCGGCTTTGTATTAACTGGCAGATTTACTCTAACACATTTCTTCTAATAGTACGGATTACATTTGAATCTAGATAAAACTTGAGACAACACAGACGAGTTGAGGATCCACCCAGGAAAACTTAACTCCCCATACAAAATCTACTTCATTTCTTGTTTGGTTTATCTCCTTTTTGGTTTTGGCTAGGATGGAAAGATGCTTGCTGGAGGGGAAAAAGTGAACTGACATAAAATTCATAAAACAGCAGTTCTGCAAGACACTCTGGAGCAAACGCCTGCTAGGCATGACCCAGCTACCCTTTCCCAGGGGAATGCTTGCGTGCAGTGAAATTACCTGCAGCGTTCGAATGCTGGGCAGTTTGCTTTAAACTACAAGAAGCTGTGAAGCAAATCCTGGAAGTTAAAATGGAATGAAGGACTGGAAAGAGTTTGAAAAGCGTCACTGTTGCTCCGGACTCTGCACCTCAGTCGGAGCTGAAAGGCCTCCAGCCTGGAGCCGAGTGACAGATGATTCTCCCCTGAAATGTTTTAAAACGGAACAGAAGACGTTCTTTATCTGTGTGGTCTGAGCTCATTTACTCCAGGAGAAATCTCCAGCTCCTGCCCGACTGAAAGCCAGGTCTTGTTCTCCCATCTGATGGATGAATGGAATTTAGAAGTTTGATACTGTCCCCTGAGATGTCATTTAAATCCACAGATACATTCAGCAAGCAGGTAAAGTTATAATGTCATTCCACAGGCTCATCTCTCCGGCTCCCCACCCCCTTCCTCTCACATATGAGCCTGTCTTCACTTTTTCTTGTTGTTACAAATCACAGCACCTCTAAAGGAATTATCACATTTTCCTTCTTTGGAGATGTCTGTCTGGTTTTGTATGTTTTGCTGTGAAACGATAAAACAGAAAAGCAAGCTCACACACACAGAGCTTCTTGATCACCTGTCTACTAAAACTAGCTATGAAAAACTGATTTGTTATTTTTAAGCTATATAAACAAAGAAGGGAAAGTAAGAATTACTGCCACTTCTCATTGCAAAGTTGTACTGATGTACACTACGGAGCGTCAGCTTTCCCGATTACTTCTGCAAAGTGGGAAAAATACAATTCAGTCAATACTTAAGACTGGCAGAAACAGCATTCCTTTATGACAAACTTACCCATCTTCTTGACATTCAAACATAAATCCCAAGCTCTACCCTAATCTTTTGCAAAGTATTTATGGCAGTCTGATTTATTTTGCCTGTTGCACTGCTGCTGTAGATTCAAAACTTTGAAAGCAAAAGAATGCAGCAAAGCAGCAGCAGAACAGAAGCAAGTCCTTTTTTTTGGAGCAAATGACTCATTTGCTGTATTGACATCAACATAGATTCTTCTCCAGAACAGACTGCGCTCTAGGGTAACTGCTGCTGAACTTGACATAAAAGAAATTCTTCCCAGTATAGCAACATATAGAACATGAGGGGCTCTTGCATCTGATTACCCACCAATGATGTGCACTCATTCAGTCCATCCCAAATCAGATAGCAATAGCCTGCACATTTCTCTGTGTCTGTGAGGTTACCTTCGCTTTATCACAAAAAGGGCTCCAAGACAGTCGGAGCTGCTACTGTTGTAATCCATCCAAGATGAATAGTAGAAAAGCCTGAAATAAAACCCAAGCTTCCTGTCCCATGTGTCTGCCAGACTGCTGGTAAAAGGTCAGGGGCATCCTCACTCCAGACTGGTAATTGCAAAAAATGAAGGAGGTGAACCCTAACCAGCAGATCAAAGGAGGAGAGGAAAGGAGAGGATTTTACAGGGAACAGACTGACTACAGGGGCAAAACATTAGGGGAAAAAAAAAATCTTGTAATAGAAAAAAGCCAGTATAATTAGCATTGCCTCCATGAATCAGTCAGGTACCAAGTAAAACTTAGCAGATAACTGAATATAATCATCACTGGACAGCCATTTATTCCCATTAAAGCAGAACATGTCTATGTTCCATTTAAGTAAATTTTCTCTGTAAGTCTTAATAGCCAGCCATGTACGAGTGCTGGAAAACCTGCTTTTCATTGACTGGGAAAAAAACAAAACTCCAGCCAGATCAGAATCTTCACAATCCTCAGAATATTTAGTGCACACCAGATTTGGGAGACCAACAATTTGCTAGGACACCCCAGGCAACTGTCGCAGCATCGACCCTAAAACAACACTGTCTGACCCAGCCTTATCAGTTACTCCCAAGCAGCCTTGTTCTCTGCCATGTGTTATTTGGAGTAGGGAAGGAATGAGATAGCCAGTTTCACCCACAGTGTGCACAGGTGCGTAAATCATAATTTGAACTTCACAGAAGAGACCACGCTAAACACGGCACGCTCCTTTCAGCCCTTCCCTGCCTCCCACCCAGACCCGTGGTGCCCGGTCCCTCCAACGCCGCTCGGATGATGCGCAGGTACAGCATCCCCACGCGGCACGGCCAGAGGACTTGGACCTACCACCTTCAGTCCAAACTCTCTTCTACTTTCATGACTTTAAAAAAGCTCAGAAATGTCTGCTAAGCAGAAAAATTAATTCTTTCTCTCTCTCAAAGCAGGTATAGTATGGCTGTAAAGGCTAACACTGCAAAGACAGTGCAACGTGCCTGCTGGCTCAGGCTGTATGTTAAAAGGAATTCCCTCGCTTTCAGGTCTGTGTATTTAATAAACCAATTCGTTAATGACATTTCCTATTTAAATGAACAAGATTATGCAACTAAACAATATTTTGCAACCAAAATGGATAATAAATCATGCCTTTGGAAGTGCTAATGGTGCTCACATTTATTCCTATTAATACTTCCTGGTTTTGAAAGCTGGGCCAATTCCAGAGATCGTGTATTACAAAGTTTCCCGCTGAAGGATTTGGGTTCCTCTAGGCTTGATTCCAGTTATAACTGGCAGCTAATACTTTCACACATTCACAAATCCCTAACTCCTCCCCAAGAGCAGAAGAGAGTAGAGAGGTTTTGGCTTGGGTCAGCAGATTTCGGAGTGTTACAGAAATGAATGGGAAGTGATGCAGTCCTCTTTAAACATCAGGCTCTAACAGTGAGAGCTCTTCATAAACATATATTCATTACGTTATACGCTCAGATACATAGGTGTACACATCTGCACACCTATGTAATGCTCTAAAATTAATGTACAGAAATGCAGCATTACGCATTTTCTTTCAGTCCTAGAGAAGTACCACTATATGACTCCAAATAATGTGCTTCTGTAAAAACTAACCAAACCGTTCACAAAAATCACAACTGCATAGCATTGAAGAAACGTTTGCAACAGACACAAGTACGAATTTGAAATGGGCATAGACTGGAATTTCGTTTTGCCTGAGCCCAAACCACCTGGTTCCAGGCAAGCCCAATTAAAGAAACCCCCAAACATTGGGTGACTGGGTAGGAAGGCAAGGCGGAAGGAATCCCTTGGCTACCAAAATCAAAGCAAGAAGTACAGCTTCTGTTTTCAGAGAACAGACCTAGAGTCCAGCACTGGGTGAAGTTAGTGGTAGTTGCACTGTCTTCTAACAGAACGCAGATCACACAAGAAGCATCCAGGAGAACGCAAGATACCATAGAGAAATGTGTGAATGCTTCAGTAGCTTGCTGCGTGTTCACATGCAACTGCTGAAGTTCATCCCTCAGTAACCTTTGTACACCAGCATTACTCAGTAAATGGGAGAAGCAGGATTATCTAACAAACTGAAGAGGAGACGGCGACCCAGGAGCACCTCAGAAGGACACAACTTGGGGTTTTACCACTGACTTCCCACTCTGGCCTTTAGCCAGTCACTGAATCTCTCAGAGTTTCGGTTTACTACCTGTAAGAAGCAATGCTACCTGGGGTTTTGAGGGGTAACATGGGAATTAGCTGATGTCTATACAGTCCCTTGAAAATGGAAAGGGACAAATATGCCATTAGGTTGAGGACAGAAAGGAATTTGTTGATTCCTATATTGCTAGTCAATTAAATGTCACACAATACCTTAAATCTAACCCCGAAAGAAAGCTTCACAGATGGCATCCTAATCATTGCATATATGCTACCAAGTACATTCAGAAGAAGCTCAAAACTCTGAGCATCGGTCAGCAATCATCAGGTGCAGCAAGTAAACTCTAACATTGTGAATTTATGGAATAACAAGTCTGTGAGGCGCGGGAAAAGATACTGTTTCATAATAACTCACAAGAAATTTCTTGAAAAAACTATTTCAGATTCCCAAATGCACTCCTTACTTTTCAAAATACATGTTAGTATACATTGTGCATTGTAAAATACTTCTCCACTGTATCTGACAACACCTATATCCAAGACCCTCAAGCACCTTTCAGAAGTTATTTCTGGAAATGTTGAATCTCATAACAGCAATAAAAGGAAAATATTGTTGTAGCCAACATAAATGTCTATTTGGAACATGTTTAAAAAGCATTGGAATATTTGTGTAAGTTTGAAATACTAGCCTTCACAGAAGAACAGCTTGACTGTTGAGAGATATCAAGGAGCAGGATAAATTTATAAAGACCTCATAGTTGATTTGTCTATTTAAAGGAAATGCTCAGTAAGATAAAAGTCTGAATTCTGATTCTTTTGCAGTCAAATCAGAATCCTGTTCTATCCTCTACCAAATCAGTTACAAAGCATGAAATCTAAACCAACAGCTAAAAAAAGCCTCAGCACTGCGTATTTTGATCAGGTTGCTAAAGACCACGTTTATGTTGCTCACAAGGTCAGCTAGCTGAAAGCACACAAAAGCCTTCACGTGTCATCCAAGAAACACAGGCACAAGAGATGTGAGATCCCAACAAGGATGTGCAAAAATATTCGCAATTCAAGCAAAAGTGTGTGAGGAAACTGTATTTTCAAGGTTCCACTAAAACTCGACTGGCTTTAAACTTGTTTTTTTTCTAAGGGGGGGGGGAAGAATCTGTCGCAGTTGTAGTCACTTTACATCTGCCTAATGAGATCAGAAACAAGTGTTTTGGTCCGTGCAAGGGCCAATGAGACCCAGTCCAGAAAAACTCTAATCTTTCATCCTAAATCTGACAGTCCAACTGTGCACTATAAAGTAAATATTTCTTAGGTCAAGTCTCCCTTTTGGTGCGTAGTCTGGTATGTAAGTGAAGCTCATAGGCAGGAAGGACTGGGGCAGATAGCAGAAGGTTTGCTTAACAAAGTGAAATACACTCCCTCTGTAAACAGTCCTTATACATGTTGGGTCCTGTACCCCCCCCCCCCCCAAAAAAGGGGGGGGGGGGGCTGCAAGACACATTTAAGACTCTAGCCAGTGTAATTTCAGTTATTTTTTCTGAACCAATTTACACTAGGATCTGGACCAATGGCACTGCAAACTTCCTCTCTTTTTCTTTTGCTTTGAGACTCAGCACTCAGACCCAGCAACCCTTTTTACTTTATTTTTTCCTCTTCCAGAAAGAAAACCAGATGATAAAATAGATCAACTCTAGAAATATAATATATGCGTTCAGGTTTTTTTTTTAATAGAAACAACAATAATGCTTCTCTCAAGCTAGGAACGGTATCTAGGAACAGTGGAATGATTGTTGTAGGAGTGAATCTGGTTTTCATTAGAGGGAAGTGATGGGTCCAATTTCTGCTGGGGACTGTTTGCTTGCATCTCTTGTTTGTGTTCTGTGTTGGCAGTTAACCCTTTAATTGATGAGAAGCGGAGCCCGCCATCCAGATCCCGCCCACTCCTGGCACCGCACACACAGGGATAACGGGCTAACTTTGGGCCCTAAAGTCTACACAGAACAGCATAAAGTTACTCCAGGTAATGTTTGCAGCCAAGCTTAGCGGACAGGGAAGCTTTTGTCTTTGGTCTCAAGTTGGAAGGACTTCAGAAATTGATTATGGGCTGGAAAGACTGTTTTTACACAAAAAGAAAAAAAAAATCTTTACTCACTTACAGACATACACACATCTATAAATTGGCTAAAGTTGCACGTATAGAAATTAAGACCAGCTTGACTTTTCCATCACCAAATGTCCCTCCAGGTGAATTTGGCACTTGTGAAAGCTGTCATGAAGGGATTCACCAAGCAGGTTCAGAACCATCACAGCCACAGACAACCTCCACGGTCTACTACCTCCTGCCAGGAGAGGACAGAAGGGATTGGATGTCCTCCTCTGCACTGCCTTCACAGCCCAAGAAACATGACACAGTAATGAAGTAACTATTAGGGAAATACCAACTCAAAGCCAGCAGTGAAAACTTCTGAACTGCTAACTTCTATTTTACTACGCTATTTTAAATTATATATTTACTAACTTCATACTAGCATATTAGTATATTAGCATATACTAATTTCACCAGTAAACTCTTGTTCTGCATTCAGTCCAAGTTTCACATTCTCTCGATATAATAAAATCCCACAGTTACACAATGGTAATGAATTACTGGATTAATTTCCCTTCTTTTTTTATGCACAAGTTTCTATGAATTAACTGTCAAACTTTGTAAAGTATTCACTACTCAAGAGTTACTGACTTTGTGCATGTTTATGAATACGTCTTGATTTACAGATGCTTTGCAAGCAGTTCATCTCAAATTTAGTTCTTATTCCTTACATTGATAAAAACTCCCATATCTGACTGGCTAAAAATGAGCGTCTCCATTAAATTTTCACAAGACAACAATGCAAGTATGGAAATTTTCTCTATTTATGAGTTAATTCATCAATATCAATACCACCATGTACATTAGTTATTAATTAAAATGGGATAAATAAATGGGTATAAACACCGTCAGCAAAAGACGTTTAAAAGTAGAATTCCATTTTTTGAAGGTATTTACTATATATACACACACATCTATCACTGAAGAGAATTTGGCCCAGTATTTGCACACCTTCATATTGCTCAACTGTATTTCCACGTGTTTATTCTCCAGTTGTGCCCAGGGTTGCTTTGCAAGATGCGGACTTAAGTATTCTGCCACTGTTTTTAAGGTGTTAAAAGCAAGTCAGCCCAATGACCACACACAGCAAGGCCTGCAAAATTCATACTGAATAGGCCAAAGAGGTGTAGTACACATCAGGCCCTAAAGGGAGGTATACAATCTCATTCAAAAATGGTAACTGGGTACAAGCACACCTTCAACCTAAGGATTTTTCAAAATGCATCCATTTTGCAGTAACCAGCCTAAATGAATGTGGTTATATGTGGCAATGTTTTCAAATGTTTTTCAGATTTCAGGGTAATGTAAGCAAATCAGATCACCTGCAGCTGGTTACAAAGCCCTAAAACTTTCCTCGTGGTAGTTTTATAAATCATATCCTACCTTTATATAGCCTTTTCACACCATACCCTCCCAAACAGGCCAGTGCAAAATTTGTGTTTTGAAACATGAAACTCATGGTTTCATTTCCTTTACAGACCTTGAATCCAGTGCAAATCAGCTGAAAAGTTTGCAAGCTGCAGCAGGGCACTAACGAAAGCTGCGGTGTTGATCTCAGAGTTAATTCTTACGGCTTATCATCTGTCTCATCACTGTGCCTGGAGAGCTCTGAGCCAGAGTGAGTTCCATTGTTCTGGGTGCTCTTCACAAACGCAAGCAAGCACAGTCTCTGCCAAGAGGAATTTATAGTCAAAGCCCCTTATTCTGCAGTAAGTTCATTGCACACCCACACAGCATCCCACTGCAACGCCGAAGTATTTTCAAGATGAGAAAAAATGTCGGTGAGATACATGGAGCAAATATGGAAAGAGGGTGAGATTATCAATGACAGACTGATCTGATACTACAGACTTCATGTACATAATAAGAGAGCCCCAAAAGAAAATTGCAGTCAGTGTCTGGCTCCAAATATCAGAATTAGACACATGGACATAATGCCCAAGCTTTATTTATTAGGTTTGAGTCACCTCCAGATTACATGGGGTGGAAAAGCTAAGCAAAACACACTAGGATAAAATGTTTGCTTGAAAGAGATTTTCTGGTCTCTCCTCTTTCCTCGACAAGCCACCTCCCCAACCAATCCCAACACCCTGAACCTGGGAGGCATCATTCATGAAACGACTCACAGACTAGATTTTGGATATAAAGTGACAATCTCACCCAGTTCAACGACCACCTCCACTAATCTTTAACCTGCTGTTAACAGATTTGCCCTCTTGCATTGCCCTCAGCTCTACTCCTGCCCGTGGAAAACAGAGGAACCCCCCCCACAAGCCTCTGACCCCTCCAATGTCACCACCATCACATCCTCAGAGCACAAATCTTAATAAATAAATAAGAGGAAAAAATTACTCTGTCAAAAGGCTTCTTGGTTAGATAAATCCAAAGATATTGTTAGTCAGCCACTAAACTAATACATGCAGAACATAAAGAAGATTAAAAGAAACTGTCACCACCTATTGCTAGAATTGTTTTCTACCCTCCTGTTTCAGCCAGTCTGCATTTCACTGGTTCTTTGAAAGAAGTTATCTTGGAAGGAAAATCCTGCTCTTCCTTTTATTGGAGGGAAACCTCTTAGACCTCCCCCCCGCCACCCCATATTGAACACAGTCTTGTAGGCATATGCCACAAAAGAGCACCAAGACCCTAACAGAAAAAGAGGCTTTCATTTGTGTCCTTGCCCTTAGCCCAATCCCCGGCTAATGTTTAGCATAACCACAGTATGTCAGGTCATGAAGTATTTATGGTAGCATGTATAAGGTAGCGTTTCCCCCTCTTTGCCCCATGCCAACACATTTCAGACTCTTCAAAGCAATGTATTGTGTGCATTTTTTTCTGTTCAGATAATTCCCTGAATTACTTCAAAGACCTTTTGCTGCACTCCATACATTTATTATAAACTAGGTGTCTTAAGCCAAAACATTAATTGCATCTTCTAGAAAGGAAAAACACAACTACGTTTAGTAATGTATTCATTAAGTGACTGATTGACACAGCCAGAAACAGGGTTTTAAATTCAAACTGTAGAGGAGGACAGAGTGCTGGGAGTTTCTAGTATTCAGCTTCAGTAATCTCACCTCTCTGTGGTTTATCTCTGCAAGTCGGATAATTTATCCTCCTCATGGCAAGACAAAAAGGGAACTTGGCAGAGGGGGCAAGACAAAAGTAGACATTTTGTAACTGCTAAGTGCTAACGTTTCTGAAGATAATTTTTGCAAAAGGTTTCTAAACAGCCCCTGTCAGCCAAGTTGTATTTTGTTATTTCAAAGTGACTGTGGGAGTCTAATCCAGTTCAAACCCTTTGTAAATTTTAATGGAAATGTTCATACACAAAGGACAAAAAAAATGCTTAGCTGCTGTTAGATATTCAGGAAATCTAAATCTAATTTGCACTCCTAATCAGCGCTACAATCTCAGCAATGACTGTTGTTTTCTCTGTTTTCTTATTGCAATTTCAACTGCAGTATCTATTTGATACCAAAATACAGTTCTATATACAGCCATATATACAATTCTATATACAGATCAAAATACAGCTTTAATTAATCGCAGGGAAAAAAAGGGGGGGGGTGTCTTAAAAAACAATCCAATGGTATACTGCTCTAACTTGTAAGTCTGTGGAAGTGTGGAGTAAAAAAAAAGTCTACATCCATCAAAGATGAAGTGGGCTTTTTATTTTACACTTACGGAAGACGATAAACATCCTTGTGCATATTAAAGCCATGCATTCCCTGAAGCAGGTGTGCAAAGTATCTTTTTCAGTCAAAAAGGAGGAATGAGCGCTGAGTGATTCTGCCCAGGAAAGAAAAGGACACGGGACCTGTGACAGAGCTCCCCTGACACCAAGACACCTACACAGAGAGGACGTCATGTTGCTCTGGCCCACACTGTCCTGTCATCGGAAAGTCATGTCTCCCAACAGCCGCTAATAAAGACCAGAAGAAATCCTAGGAAACAAATGTGAATGCTTGATGTTTAAACGGAATCAAATGCTTAGAGGTATGAATTAAATACAATTATGTTGCTGAAAGACAGACAGAAAGCTCTGGTACCCCTTTTGCAGATAGTGAACTGAGGTGCAGAGAAGGACCGCAGCCGATCAGTGTCAGGAAACCGAACAGTCTTGACCTACAATACTTAGCTCTAACTGCCTAATTTGAGTCTTCAGAAATTTTGGGCCTCACTAATTATGGATAATCCTACAAAAAATGAAGTTCATCAGGAACAAACAGAGGACCTCCTTCATCGCCCAGCGTGGAAGGTTAAGCAGACCACAGTATGTATTAGAAGACCACGTAATAAAGCATTCCTTTCCTATTCAATGTTTTAATACATTACTAGCTTTACGGTACCACAGTTATTTCTAAAGTTTGCTACATTTTTGCCAGCAACACAGAAAACTTAAGCAGTAGCTGTAATATTATTAGAATGGCAATTTATTAAAATAATCCCACAGTAGGAAATCAATATAATGGAAGAGGCCTGAATGCGGCCAGTCAAATTCAAGCAACTGTTCAGAGATCCCAAAGCTACACCTAAACTTGGACACCACCTCTGCTTGATCCATGAAGCCCTCTAACATTTCCTCCCTTCTTCATTTTGTTATAGGGCTCAAAGCCTATACTGTTATGCACAGTAAGAAATTCCTACTTACGTTGGACAGCTGAAGCATGCTTTATAGATTTCCACTGACTTGAGCTGGAGACGATATAAACTAAGATTAATCTTTGTATTAAAATGTTGGCTTACACTTTGGAACCAGAATACGTTTTAAAGCAGAATTTATTTTTCATTATGAACAGGGTAAATGTAAATGCATCAATTCCACAATCTTAAAAACACTTGTAAAGTGAGAAATGCATTCATATCATCTCTCCCAGGAATTTATTTTAACAAATTCCTAACAAAACAACATAAGTTGCTTAAGCATCCTAGGCTGGTTCCAATCCTAGACACCCTCCTACAGAGAGTTACGACACACAATTAGGAAAGAGCTTGCTGAGTACTTTGGAGCCCAGTTCTACATTGCTCCCCATTCTGCAAAGACATATGTACACAGACATGCTTAAAATGAAGCTATCATTTGCAATACTGAGACTGAAGTGTTACATTATGAAAATGAATATATATTTTAAATAAATATTTATAGAAAAGCCTATACACAAAACAGACTTCTTTTACACAATCCTTGCAACAGACAGAAACATTTCAGGACTTTCTCCTGCTGCATTTTGGGAGAAGAGCCACATTTCTTAGGTCTATCTGAAAAATGTAACGTGTAGGGGGAGCTTAAGGTTAAATTATTGTAAGTAAAATGCTTTAAGGGATACATTAACACCTGCTTCCAAGTTGATTCTTAGTGAACATAGAGGTTGTGCTTCAAAGATAGGATGACCCCTTTGGATGACGCAGCACGCTGCCCACTGCAGTCAGCGATGACCTGCCTGGAGGAGAAACAGGAACTTTGCCACGTAGGGATTTACTGAGTCACTCCTGGCTCCTCTCGTACTGTCTTCTGCCTACAGAGCTCTAGAGGAAAAAGAAAGCTTAAAAACCAAATGCAGCCCAGACTAAACAAAAGGAAGAGGGGGAAAGTCCTGGTGCATTTCTCTAGGAAGCAGGACAATTATATTTGCTGGAAGGAAAAGCTACACAGTTCCTCCCATTTTAGGGAAACCTTTTCCCTGTGAAAATAAAAGATCCAAACACTCCAGAAAATAAGTATGGAGCATATGTTGTGTTTTGCTCTAATGCATCTATGTATATAATCTTTCCAGAAATAATAAAGAATCTATTAGATGCACACCTTGTACTTGGATTCCACAGGAATATGGTAAATAGAAAACCTGCTCAACAGCAACTCTGAGCTCACTGACTGTCCCTTCCAGCAGGGGGAATATTTGCAGGGAATGCCTGTTTGCAAAGCAGTGCAGAGGCAGGCTCTCTTTGATCTGAGCAGCAGGACTTTGATAAAGCAGAAAGGCACAGGATGGCTAACCTCCCCGGCCAATAACCCGCACTATGGAACAGTCAGGTACCGAAAGCTGATGGGAAGGCAGTTCCAGGAGTCATTCCCAGATGACAGATGGGAATTAATCCCCAGGGTCCCATTGCTCCCCTGAGAGATCGGGCTGTGGAGGGTATACAGCTAGATCCCCGTGGAGCTCTGCCTCAGCAGCCTTGGGAGACCCAGTGCCTCGATTCCTCTCACCAGGGTTTTGGGCAACCCAGCAGCCCCTATATATAATGGTGTAAATCAGGATGATTTCACCTTTGGTTTAATTATTTTCCGATTTCTTTTCTGTTGTGAAAGATCCCATTTCAAAATGAGCAGTTTTTCTTTAAAGATGTCTAGTACCTTTTCATTTTATTTTCTCCCTCTCCCCTTTCTTGATGCAAAATTGCTACCTCCACAGCCACACTTGTTATTTTCTTGTGCTTCTTTGCACGTCCAGCAATGTTAGTTTACAAATACCCAAAAGGTGTGAGGAGTAAGCGGGGAACTAAATTTACTGTCAGGTGAAACTACCAGACAATAGGACCCCTGACAGAAATGGAAGAGGACCATATTTTTTGTCTTATAGAACTCGAGAGGACAAAATACTAAAAACCAATCACCTAGGAACGTAACAAATGGAGCAGAGGAGATCAAGTCACTCCATTCCACCTCCCGGTGCAGTGATACTGACCTAATATTCCTTAAAGAAAATATATCTGAGCAAAGTTGATACAGCACTGATACGTCTACCTGTCTGGAAAAGTTCTCTGCTGATTGAGTGGCTAGCCAGGAAGCTACCTTGACAGAAAATGTGTCTGTGTACGTTTCCACAAGTACTTGTGCCTATTATGGATAAGCAACATACATGTTTGAGTAGAGCAAATAGCTAAGGAGTAAACGGCTGGGGGAGTTCTCTTCACTGTGGGAATAGATTTTATTATTCAAGTAACCACAAGTTAGAAACCACAGCTGAAGATGGGATTGCCTTTTGTTGGGTTTTAGTCTGGGTTAATAATTGAGATTTCACAGTAAAAAAAGGCCCATGAGAAATAATCACAACTCTTAGAGGAAAGGAAATAGATGAGAAAGATGGATAAAGAATCTAAAGCAATAGGTACTCTTTGTTGCCAAGCTACTATGCACAGAATTGCTCAGAAATCTGTTCAACAAACTCTTTGAAAACAAGTCCATAATATCACTTGAGACAAGCCAAACCAAACACTATTCATGAATTTACCTAAACTGCGTTCTCATATAATCACCAGCTCATGGCCTACATACCTTAATCTCTTTATTTATGAAGTAATAATGGAATTATATTTACAGCACAGAATCAAAGTTCAGCGCCTTTGATAAGTTTGCACTCTAACTTTGCCCCTGGCAATACTACGCCTCTTATTAATGCCTCGTCCCGGTTCATAGATGGATGAATCACTATACAGATATCAATACATTTTTAGCCAGATACTATTATCAAAACCAGTGTCCATGGCGAGTCTAGAAGGTTTCATTATAATACCATACGTAGGTGTGGGGCTGAGATGCAAATGTTTATGCTGATTATCATATCTAAGATCCCTGAATGTTTTCAGCTGTAACTGTTGTAATATGGATGACAAATTATTTGCAGAGAATCTCGGGGTCCACGCAGGTGCCGGGCTGTACCTACCCCGCAGCAGAGCTCTGGCAGTGGCCACTCACTGCACAAACTCCAGTATTGAGACAGAAGGAGAAATAAACCCACAAATTGTACTCTGGAGCCCCCTGATCGTGTCAGTGCTTCTTGATTAAAGATTCAGTCAAGCGTGAGATGTTATTGGTGGTTTTTTAACGCAGATTTTTGCAATTCTCTAAATACCATCCTTCAAAAAGAAATTTTTAAAAATCTTAAAAATGCATTTATGAAAGTCTGAAAAATTCCCTAAAAAGCTCTGCAATAGGAATACATAGAAAGAAAATACCCTCAGCTTATTCACAGCATAAATACAACCATATGCTGTGGATTGCTGTAATTTAAAGAAAAATGTTTAGAACAGTGAAAAATCTTGAGAAATGCTTTTGAAAGTATCTAAAAGGATTATGAAATTGTTTCTAAGAATATATAACTGATAAATTTAATGACTATCTTTCAACCATTTGTGTTCATTTAAAACTATTTCAATATACTAGTGTGTAGCACCTTTCTTCAGTGGGACACTGGAATTCTAGATTATACATTTACCCTCAACAGAAAAGGTTTAATTTTAAAACTTACCAACACTTTCTTTGAAAAAATGATTCTTTTAAGCTCCCTTATGACAAGACAACTCTCCCCCCGCCCCCAGCGGAGGGCACAAGATAACTAGATGAGTTTGTTTAAATACTGAGGCTGAGATTTCTAAAGTACTGCAGAGGAATTAGGCACACACTTCCCACCAGCTCGCCCCTTGACTGGACACCCAATTCCTTAATACACAATTTGAAATCTCCACCTGACTTCCATACAGAGGACTGCACAAACAAACCTTCGTGGGACTATTATAATGAAACCCTCATTCATTCCCAGAAATACTTCAGTTATGCAAACACTTAGGAGTTTTTACTACTCAACACCATCGTGCCACCAGATCTCAAATTCCTTTCCTCAGATGCTTCACTTCTGCTGCACGGAGGGCCAGGGCTGGCCACCGCCACAGCACAGCCCTCTTTGCAGGAAAACCAGCTACGGGTACACAAGCACGTAACATGACAAAACTCAGGAAGAAGCTGTCCGACTGAGACCACAAGGCACCCAGCTCCCACAGGCTCCACGAGGCAGCACAGAAACTAAAACCGATTCAGGCAACTCGCTACGACACAGCAAAAGTGCCGGGCTATAAATCCGATCGTTTGACAAAACAATCTCAGGACAAGTGCGACAGGAATACTCATTCATTTCTCCATCCCCTGTTATCATGAGAAAATGTCATATAAAGTAACTCTTGTTTGTGTCCTTTATCCTCAAATTTATAACTGTCTCAGACAGTGCAGTCAAGGGTGAAGGTTATTTGTGTCATACTTGCCAAGAAAGTGCCCCTTTCAACACTTAAGGAACACAGTCAAACTACAGATAAAGAAGCAGACAAAAAAGATCCTGTCTTTTTCAAGTATTATTTATCTCCTCTATGTTCTTTGTTTCCCTTATGGTGGAGATACTAGCTAGAGCAAGATTCACGGACTTAAATCCTTGAACCCCAATGTGTAATTTAATTTTCTTTCATTTGAAACCAACATCAGATGGGAATAGCAAGGGTCAAACTTGAAACTCACCCTCCTGAAACACTAAGGCGTTCTTTTTCCTAAGAAATAGGTCTCAAGTTGATACTCAAAAAATTGTTTGATAAAACTACAGGCAAAGCTTAATGCAAAATTCCCTATGGGAAGCTCAGCTGGGCCAAATATTATTGTTTTTTTCCTAGTTAGGTAAAGTTTGTCAATAAGTAAAGGGACATTACGGTAACTGCCAGGGTATTAAACACATTATTTACAAACAATGCCTGTGAGTTCAGGACACTTGACCGTTTACAGCCACAACTACTCAAAGCAAGCACCAGCCTCGCAGAACTAGAGGCACCAGGCACTAAAACGGCTTCAGCCGGCCAGTGCGATTAACCAGAGTTCTCTCAAAGTTCTCACCCTTCGCATTAGTTCCGGGACAACCCTGTTTGGATGGAAGGATGGGCAGAAGGCCCCGAGGTGCTCACGGAGGAGCAGAAGGAGCTCGTCCTCAGGATTAAGTCTCACCTCCTTCGCTCTGCATCAGAGTCTCTGGCACAACAAGGCATCGCTTAAGTTTACGCGAAGATTAGATCATTTTTTCCCTCATGCCACAGTTGTCTACAAAATGACTCGCACCGTGAGCAAGAGGCCGAGATGCGGGAGGGGAGACGGTGGTGCCGGTTCGGCAGAGGCGGCCTTCTGCCCCGCTGCCCTGCTCGGGGGCCGGGCCCTCTCCTAATAACACTGGTAAGACAGTTAATAAGACTCCCGATGAATGATTAGTATGGATTTCTGCACTGCTAATTTCCGTAACTATCACTCTTTGAAAGACAGCTCCAGGGATTTTGGGTCCGGGGTGCCTCTGTCTCTCCAAACACAGAGCTGCATTATACGACACAGTTCAAATTGGCATATCCCGTTTCACTGATCTAATGTGCACTGCGCTTTAAAATGATACAATATTTTGAAACATGCAACTACTTTACTGATACTGTCTGTGCCTAAAAGCCTTAGTGCGGCTCCAACAATGGCGCGTATCTTACTCTTTTGAAAGTAATACAAAGCCTTGGCATGCGCTTGATACTTTTTTATCCGTCGCTTTGAGACTTCACGTTGAGATCTGCTTCCACAAGGAGCGCGGGCCCTTCCTCCCAGCTCGGAACACGCGCGCCCACAGCCCCAGGAGCGGGTTCCTCGGTATTTATGGCAAGGTTTCGTTCAATTGCCACGCTGCTAAAAACACCAGATGGTTTCCACTTACTCTTTGCAAAAGGAAATTGTGGCTTGTTGATCCTGAAACGGGCACGCAGGAGCACACGCGGGTTTTGAGCTGTCCTCAGTGTGACGCACACGCCCGAACACAGAGGAAAGCATCTGGAACTTTTTGTTAGGAAAAATTTTCTCCACGATGCAGAGGGATCTGGGATGACAAACACCATGCAAATCAGCAAAGCAGGGAACAGAAACTCTGTGTTAATGCAAAGCAAGAGAGAGAAGTCCCGTGTTCTTTCACAGACACATACTCGTGCCAGGCCCCCTGATCCCCCCTCAGTAAAAAGGTTATATTTAGGCCAAAGCAGACATTTTGACACAATTCAATTTTGCGAACAACTTGTTGGACAGGTTTCCCATTCATTCTTTTATAAAACAAAAAAAACATTTGAATAAGTTTTTCCTCCATCTATCTATTCATATACATACGTGCAGACACCCTCACTCAACTTTGATTTTCAGAAGCGAAGCTGAACCTGTCCTATAAGTTTTCATTTTTGCAGAAGATCTTTCCTGCACTAGTGACCTCTTCGAAGCAGAATTTTCTGCAGTGTCATCAATCTCAAAATTATTATTAGGAATTTAACCTGGGATTCTGGAGGCAAAAAAAAAAAAAACCCACAACCCCAAAGCCAACGAATGTATTAATTATTCAAAACTGCTACTGCTGGGTTTAACCAACCCTCCTGAACCCTAGTAAGAATTCAAGATTAAAGCACAAAGTCAAACTTGAAGGGGTATTTATGCATATAGATTATACTACATGCAAACTACTTACGTATTATATTAAACAAAGTGTGTTTTCATAAATTGCTTATTGCCATTTACGTACTTGGCCTCAAGAGTACTCTGTATTGGAATATGGCAGTGAAAATACCTGAAAGCTTGAGACAATGTCCAAGTTCCTGTCAGAAAGGAATGTAATTAGTGCAAATTAAGCAGCATCCTGAAAAGGAGGAGGTCAGAGAGAACTGGCAGGGTCGAACTGGGTCATTACCAAGCATTTTTATAGCGAGGCAAGCAGGAGGGATGCCGAGTTACCTATTGCCAATGTAGCCTGAACTCTGGCTCCGTGTCCCAGACCTGCTTTTCCACACAGAATGGGACTGGGATCCATCAACTGTATCAGCAGCAGCCAAAGAGCCACCGATTAAAACTACGAAAAAATCAATGCAGTTGTTATTTTCTTCTCCTTTTAGATTCTGCTTTTTAAAATTGGAGAAAACAAAGCGTACTCCTCAAAGCCCTGTGGACTGTTACATTTTCGTGCTTGGTTTTGTGGCATTAGATGGCTCAGGGGAAGAGACTTAGAGAGCCTATTTGTCCACAAATGGGTAATGTTCAAGTGAGGTACTGCAAATCTACTCTTAAATGTCCACCGTTTGCCTAGTCTGCAGGCTTGAAAAAGATGCCCTTCTTAGGCCACTTCAGTCTCGTGGGTAGTCCTTGATGCGTCTTCAAATATTTCCAAAACTTTACTCCACAGATGACGTCAGAATATTAGACTAGAATGAACCGATTTTATAGATACATATGCATACACATACACACTTGCGCTCAGGTATAGATACATACATATCTAGGCAGATATGTACATCAGCGCTGCCTACTGCAGATTAATCTCGCAGGTGGGTATCAGTTGTTGGCCATCCCAGGCTTCTGGGTTAGAAATCCTACGAGAACAGGCTCTGTCCTGCTGTGTTTGTCTAAGAGGGATTTTTCACAACATACTTTGCAGCCATGCACTCGAATTGTTAGGCATACTGAACAACATTTCTTTATAGCAATTCAGTCTTTAGTGAGTTATAACCACAAAGCAGTAGGTGTTGTAAGATTATCCTCTTAAGCATTTACTACCATTTTTAAGTCATTTGCTCTAACAAAGCTATTCCAAATTTCTGTTAGTGCAGTAAAACTCAGAGTTTTGTCTGTTCAGCGAGCACAGAGTTTCTCACCTGCAGAAAGGTACTTCACAAGCCTGAGAGCCTGCAGACAAGATTGTGATGGACCTTCTACAGAACAAATGTCCCAGAAGAAAATCTGCACTGTGATGAGATTTTGAAAAGGTACGCAGTGCATTAGGCACCCAACTCTGACGAAAAGGCAGTGGGATATGGAGCATATCATTCTCCCAAGCCAATGTGAAATTTCTGGCAAAACTGCCTCCACGTGGTAGCTGTACTGGATGAACTGGTAGCTGTATGTGTTTTGAATACAACTGAAATAATTTTGATGTGTAATGCTGAAAAGGGACTTCATGGTGGATAATCTCCCTGGCTGTTTTCTGTGTAAGAAGCACGAACACCAGTCTCTTCTCACAGACCAAAGACAGCTTCTGTAAATTATTTCATTCTGTCATACTGGAATTTTACACATCAGAAAAAGCTGCGGGGTCTGGGGGATGAAGGTGAGAAAGATAACTCTGAGTATGTCACACACTGGCTTAGGTGAGCTTTTCATGCATTTCTACTCAGTAGCTGCATAGACCAAGATCTCAATGGTATAGACTTTTTCTTGTGTCTGACGAAACACTAAAAAAACCCTCCAGCATGACAACAAAAAATAAATATCAAAAGAACATTTGAAGAGCTCAATAAATTGATCATATTCTGCTGAACCTTCACCCTTGTAACGATAGTACCATTTAAATGCTAATGTCATTTTTAAAAAAGTCAATTACAGGAGTTTTAAAGTAATGGAGTCAGCAGTCTTGATGTAAATCTGTTATATTAATCTGCTCTGTACACTGTATCCATGGGCACTGATGCATTCACCCCCTTTTCCCTGGAGGTAATGTTCCCTCGCAGTGGTACCAGTAATTGAATCAAGTTGATACAGACACCAAAAATATTGTAAGTCTTGTAGGTAATGAAAAGCATATGTTGATAAAGCCAGTTGCTGTATTTTTGGACAGAAGAGCACTGACATTTGGGAAGTTCAAAATTAGAATTAACCCCTTCATGATTAAGTGACCTGAAATTGTCTTTACAAACTCTGCTAATTTCACTGAGAAAAACCACTTGAAATCTGCCATGAGACAATTGAGATCCTTTACCTCCCATTTTCCCTGCTTATTTCCAATTAAATCCACTTCCATAAAGCGTGATTTTTTTCAAAATTTTTTCAAACTGCTTCAGACAAAACAGAAGACGATCAGAAAATAAACATTGCTCAGGTTCAAATTAATTTCTGTGCCTTTTTTTCAGGCCTAACCAAAGCTGGAAAGTCACACCAAAAGAGATGTTCAGATTGTGCTTTCCATGTGCAGGTAAAACGCACACAGCAGAAAGCTCCAGGGACCAGGCCCTACTCAGCAGATTTTGGGTGCAGTTCCAAACTGAACACACCCAGATAAATATCAGGCATCTGCAACCAGAGGCTTGTCACCTCTCAAACCAACCATTACAGGTGTATTAAAATCAAAATAGCCTAAGAATGCCCCATAAATTAATGGAAAGCAGGCTGAAAAGGGAAGAAAATGAGAATGTATTCCTTGTGTTGTGCTATATTGCAATACACTGTATTGTATTCACATTGAACTCAACGCAATCTCTCATACCAGGAGCCTGTTATCTGTAACTGTCTGTAAAGCGTGGTATACATAAACGGTATTTAGAATAACCAAAGAAACCCAAACCAGAACAAACATATATATAACATTTGAAGAGGGACTTTTAGCTGGGAACAAACTTGCATAAAGCCCAACGTTTTGCAATTCCTCAGTCCACACTGGCCCATAATGAACCATTCAAGTTATTTAGATTAAAACAGAAGTGGCTCTTTTGCACACAATGTACAGTAACTAAGTGGTTTAATAACCAAGGTTTCCTGGGCACGCTCAGAATCCCTTCACTCCCATAAGCCATCAGTAATGATGCACACCCCCCCCCCTTGAACTATCCCAGGGTTTACGATGTTACCGAGTCACAAATCACTGTTTCAAGAATACATACCGGTAATATATATTAGCCATTAATAACTTTTAAATCAGTTGTATCAATATGAAGACTAAAGAGTTAACAGTAATCTGTGGTAGAAGATCGCCGCTTTGTGATCTGCCATCTTCCACTTCAGCAGAAACACAGGGCCTGATTCACCCGTGGCTGCTGCCCTGTTAAGCCAGCCTGTTGTGCAAATGTACCAATTACTTTTCCAATTTGGTGAATTGGGGCCAGAAGAGCAAAGTGCAGAAGATGGATGGTGCTCAGACTTCTGCCCAGAAGCCTGCAGTGGTGTTCAAACGGATCCACAGACGTGCAGCTTTCCCTGCTCCCAAAACGTGTAAACACTGAAGTGTCTCTCACATTAAACAAGATCAATTTTGGTTCATGAAAACAGGAGATTATGAACGTTAGGAGACAGGCCGAACTCCCTGACTGATGACTTGGAAGTATCATAAATACTTACACATACCTGTGCGTTTGCCTGCATACATGCATGCGTGTATGAAAAAGTATCATCGTTTACGACAGAAGATAAAGCCTTCTGAGTGTTTCCAGACAGTAAGAGCTATAAAAAATAAAAGACTAACCAAACGTATTTTTGTGAGTAGTAATAGTAAGTGAATTGCATCCACCGTTACTCTGAAACAGAAAGGGTACTTCTAGATAAATTGTCATTGAGTACATTCAACTTGTTATATAAACACGTGGCTGGTTTTGCTGTTAAGAAGGGGCTGATTAACGGTTCATCAAGATTTTCCTGCTTCTGCCCTTTGTGAATTAATTTTCAAGCGTAGGCCTAATAAAATTTTAGCAAATGTCACACACACATGCCATAGAAATATTTCCAGTGCCATCATAAATCTAAACAATTTGGAACAGGGTGCTCAACAGTGATTTTGTTAGCTTAGGGCCTTATTCTGCTATGGTTCAGGGGTTAAAGGGTTCCACACAGCATTGAAACAAGGTTCAGGCAGCTCCAAGTTAACCACAAATTCAGAACATGTCTAACAACATTTCAACATTCTCAAAACCTGGAACTTTTCCCAAAATACTGCAGGCTCTAATGTCTCAAGAAATCAATCTGAAATTTCAGAGAAGTTTTGTTACTACCAAAGCCACTTGATATCTGTATTACAGCCTTTTCCCTCCGCATTCCCATTCCACACGGGGCAGACGGAGCAGGGGGCTGGCATCCTCTGGCCTGGCTCCCACAGCGGGGCAGACTGCTGTCGCGGTACCCCCTCTCCTCTCGGGAGACACCCCCAAATACAATAAGGAATATATAATCATGCAACAAAGCAAAAAATTCCACGTTAGCGAGGCTGCCAAATTCTTCGTGTTGGTATGCAAAAAGTGGTGTTTTTTCAACAGTGTTTGGAATAATTTAATAAACTGACTTACAAGGCAACATTTAGCTACTTCCAGAGAAATCTTCTAGTTAAATCTTTTGCTGTTTTGGCAAAATTGGAAATCGCGATTCTGGCACAAAACTAAAGTATTTTTTTCTAGTACTAAAGGCATCACAGGGCTTTTTGGGGTTTTGTTTGCGTGTTTGTTTTAGCGTTTGTTTTTAAACGTGGATAAATGAACTTCTAAGCTGGATCTCGTTTCTAACAAATCTTCCCACACAGCTCTACTCTCAATGCCCTGGAAGTCATGCATCCAGGAACAGTTTATTTTATTGGAATAATAATATCCAGAAAAGCGCTGTCATTTTTGATGTAGTGTTCACAGATCCAATATTAGGAACAGAACCACAATCCTTAAGGACTTGATAGAGACATAAACTACTACATGGTTGCTTTGAAAGCAAACCCTCCTAGAAGTTGACACTTTGAAACAAAAGAGCGGATTTGTTGAAGCAAATTCTTCTCCCGCTTAGACCGACGTAAAAGGGAACAACTCTTCCAACAGAAGAAATACCTGCATAATCAAGTCCAGAATTTAGCCACATCATCCTTTAAATGACAGTATCTCTGACCAGACCTGCAAAAGGGAGTAAAAAGCACGGGGCTTTCCCTTTTCCAAAGGACGGCTTTGACTGACCATAACGCTGGCAACGTTAACAACTGCATCCGTCAAGAGGCACCAGCCACCTTTCATTATGGTTTTGCTTTAAAGCCAAAGGCTGGCATTTAAAAAAAAAAGAAGTTACCTCATGGTTCACATCTGGAACAAAGTGTATTTTGCTTGGTAAGAGCCCGGCTTTTAAGTATTTAAGGGAGACTCGGTCCCCTTCTACGCTCTCCCTCCATCCCCTCACAGAACGCTCCTCGGGCTGCTCCCAGCTCGCCCGGCCCCGAGGACCTGCCTCAGTTTCCCCGCGACCCGGCGCAGAGAAGAGGGCAGATTCGGCACCCATGACGAAATGCAAACTGGGCCAAGACCCAAGACTCTGGAAGCCGGCGGGCGCCTCTGCGTCCGGGACCGAGCCCCGCGGGGTGCGTTTCTGAGAAGGAGCAAAACTGAGGGCGGCCCAACAGCCACAGTTCCAGTCGCAGCCGCCACCCCTCCGCCCGCTGAGGGGGTTTATGAGGAGACGGGTTTATGAGGGGACGGCCCGCCATTCCTCCCCTGGCATTCCCTTTTCGGCCGGAACGCACAGGCCCCCTCCGCTCCCTTTGTAAGGCCCGGGAGGTGCTGGTAGCGCTGGGGCTGTGGGGAAGGGGACAAGAAAAAGACGTTTTTATTTCGAGTCCTACGACAACTTCCCCGCCGAAACGCCCGCTCGCCTTGCCCGCGGCAGAGCACGCCTCCCGCCGACAGGGGGCGCCCTCACCCAGGCCGTGCGGCGGCGGCCGGGGCCGGGGCCGGGGCCGGGGCCGGGGCCGGGGCCGGGGCCGGGGCCGGGGCCGGGGCCGGGGCCGGGGCCGGGGCCGGGGCCGGGGGGAGCGCGGCCGGCTGTCCTGCAGACGAGGGCAGGCTGCCTTCGTCCTGCCCCGCGTTGGCACGGTGGGAAAAGGGACGGGGGACGGCCGGTAGCCGGGGCGGAGAGCTCGGCTCAGGGCTCGTAGGGGTTGGGAAGGAGAGGCAGCGGGTCAGGGCCGGCGGCCCCGGGCAGGCAGGGCTCGGCCAGGCTGCCCCTCCGCGTTTTGAAACGGGTTTAAAAGAAAAAAAAAAAAAAAAAAAAAAAAAAAAAAAAAAAAAAAACCAAAACCCCCGTCCTCCGCAAGGGCGGTAGAGACCAAAGAGAAACGTTTCTCAGCCCTGTTAGGGGACAATGAAATCCAAAGTGCTTCAGAAGAAGGAACGAAGCGAAACGGAGTCCTCCCGCGGGCTCGGTGCGGGTTTACAGCAACGCTCCCCGGGCTGCAGACAGACAGACAGACAGCACCCGAAACGGATGGACCAGCTGCGGGAAGAGGGAGAGCAACTGCCTGACACCCGAAACATACAAACCGACTGGAAGCGGAGCCTTCTTGTTTGTTGATAAATCCTTCTCCTTCTAAACCTGCTCGTAAAGTAACAACTACACCCAAATGCAGACTGTACCCTCTTGCAACCTGTCATTTTTTCTGCCTCGGGTCTGCGCTAGCAGAGAACGCTTCTCAGCTCTCTCAAGTGTTTTGCCTGGCACAGCAACGTTCATCTTTCGTCAGCAGAAACAAACCACTTTTAAACTGGGGTTTAAGAAATTATGAAATTGGACCTGGGAAAAGGGGTGACCGCTTAACTCTTTCTGACTCAAACAAAGAAAAACAAAAACGAGAAAAGGAGTCATCCTGAATTTCTACCCCAGCCCTAGCCCAAATCAACTTGGTAACATTCAAAAAGAAGTTACCGTCTTGTGTTTTGATTTGATTTTTGCACCTTTTATTTCCCTGGTTTGCTATGAAACCAAGGCCACAAAATTATTCCTAAAACACCCACGTAGATCAGGGCAGAGAAAAGCTATGAAGCAGGACTGACATAAAAATCCTTACAGCCAGCAAAAATCCTTACATAGACACAGCCTTTCCAGCAAATAGTGCTTACCGGTGTGGTGCATTTGACTTCCTGATGGTCAGCCTTCTTACACTAGTACAATGCTTTGCTGATGAAGTTGCAACCAAACTGCAATTACTTTGCTGTAAATTAGCATTTCTAGTGTTTTTCAATGGCTCCACAGGCAAACACAGCCAAAGAAATGTGGTAAGAAAACCCAGTCCTGCGGTATTTTTGTCAGCGTAACACCGGCTACCATGGCTCTTCTGAAAACGCTTCCTCTCAAGACAGATGCACAGGCCTTCTAGTCGTGTGGGATTAGCTAACTGTGCCAAAATCCCAATCCCGCTGAAATCCATGTGAAAACTCCTCCTTGCGTGGCTTGGGCCACAATTTTGCACCTGAGTTTTTGGATCCAAGTACACCTAGCCCTTTAGCCCTTTGTGTCACTAATGCAGGTGCAGCAGCAGGGTGAGGGCGGTTATTTTAAAATGAAATTCTTTGTTAGCCTACTTCTAGTAGACCAATTGCTCTGAATTTCCTTGCAAACGTGAGGAGTTTTTAACTCCTCTCATCAAAAAAGGGAGTTCCCCTCCAATTGAAACTTGGACATATTTGCTCATAGGAGCACATTTTACAGTTAGAAAATTTAAAAAACAAATGGCTCAGACATTTTTATAGGCATAAAAATGAAAGCCAAGTTGGTTAGTGGTTTCAGATGCTTTTTATTTGCAAATCAAAAAGGGCTTCATTTATAAATTGAAATTGTACTGGCTGCTAATCCTGCAGGCAGACTAAGGCCTTTGGCTGTACTTGAAGAAGCAGAAAAAAATGCATTTTAAAGACAAATTATTTCATTTGGAAAAATGAGTGCTGTGGTTGGACAGTACATTTATTTTTTCACAAAACTCATGTAAAGTCAAAAGACTTTAGATTACAGCTATATAGCTTTAACTGCGTTGCGTTGCAGGGACACTAGCACTTCATTGCGAATCCACGGCACATCGTGCCCTGTGATCTCCATGCTAAAGCAGGCATTCTGCGGCATGCTCGAACTTCGTTACCATAACCTTGTTCACAAATGCGTAACTCAGGGACTTCAGGGGATAATTATTACTTTTGTATTGCAATAGAACTCTGGGAGCAGCAGGCTCTTTACACAAGGTGCTGTACCACCATGTTGCTGAGGAAACTTCCAGTCCTCCACCTCCTAAAGACCAAGTCTAGCTTTCCCCTGTTTTGAGAATGGGAACTGATGAACAGAGATTGTGAAGCAAGTTGCTCAAGCTGTCATAGCTAATCTGTGCTAGAGTAAGGAACGGACCCAAATCCCTTAGACTACAGGCTACCTTTCTCTCATGCGCTAACTACTCAAACGTAAGCAGCTCTCCCCTTTCTGAAGTACCGGTAATAACTTTTTTATTAGTAAAATGATATTCTTGTCATCGAGTAACACGCTAAGGTACCTTGCTTAAGATTGGATACTAGCATTCTTAACTGTTCATCTGCACTGTAGTTTAATATTGGAACTTGGCAACCGGTGCATGTTTTGATATAGTAAGGATTATGATTCTGGACAAGATGTACCAAATGGTAAATTATTTAGAAAGCTGAGTTCAGAAGGCAGGGATAAATGAAATAGGACTGAATTACCTTTCTACACCTAAGGGGAGGCTGGACACCAGTCTCTCCATTTCTTCCTTACTTAATTTCCCTCGTCCTGACGCACTCACTGCAAGATAAGTCTGCTACCTGCTGAGCTCAGTTCACTCATTTATCATCCTGCAGAGAGTATGAAAACCAGCAGACACAATGCCAGCTTTGCACCCAGCTATTCACACAACTGTAAATGCTTATACAATAAGCAGTGTAACCACTTAACAGACCCAGAACATCTTGTTTCTGTCTTCAGCACTTCACGCTTGCCTCACAAAAAATAACTGTATTTCCAGTGAGAAGCTCCTTCAGCATTCCTCAGTATACTGCCATAGCACCTGGGAAACTCTGTCAACGATTGGCACCTTGTAGTAAATGCCAAGTAGTCAAGTGACAAAGAAAACACGTCCTATTTCAAGGAATTAATAAGTCAAGAGTGAAGCAAGACATAAAAATTAGATGTAACAAAGAAACAGGGAAGAGAGCGAGGAGGGAAGGGATGAACCAGCCATTCCAGGTCATTGAGGGTTTGCCGTTTCATTCCTGACCTCATCATGTACAGTTTAGTGACAGGCAATCGCACTTGCTAGATTCCCGGGGATCGAGGCAAACTCACAGAGTTAACAGCTGATCAGAAAAAATGCCAATGGGTGCAAAGATGAATGTGGCGCAAAACTAACAGCAGTTTCAACCTGAAAGATGGGTAAAACTTAAACCTGCCTCTAGCGAACAGCTGGATAGAGGGATACATGAAACGTGCACAAAATACTTGCTCCTGTTATTGGTGGGTTTCCCAACAAAACACAGAATGTATTCATCCGAGTACCAAACCTATTATTTTAATTCCCTGAAACGATTACTGGCACATGCTCTGGTTGATAGCTTCTAGTATCCAATCTCATCATCCTTTGCCTTCTGTTTAAATTCTTCTCTCTCTGATGGAAAAGAAAATCTCTGGTACTGGTGGACTGTCTCCCCCTCAGCTTCCCTGGCTGAGCTCACGGCTTGTTATCACACCAAGGCAGCACTGTTAGCTGTCTCCTGCAATTGTTTTTGCTCAAGTCAGATATTTTTTTCTCTTTGGGGGGGGGGGTGTTTTGTATTTTATAGCAAAATAAGAATGATTTCTTATAACAGAAACGATTCTGTTATTACACAGAGTTCTTATTTAGCTGCATTTTAAAAGCTGAGGAAAAGCTGTTCACTTGCTCATATACAGGGGGAGACGGACAGCAGATCTGACCGTACAGCTTTTTCTTCTTAACACTTTCCATATGCCTCATATCAATCCTTAACTTCCTATCAATGATAAGTAACACTCATTTTGATTATTCACAGTTGTTTGGGGAGCTCATACGTGATAGGCTTCTCTCTCGGTCTCTCACCTCCTCCCCCAAACTGTCTGCGGCTACTCTGTACCATCCCTGGAGTGGGACCAGGGTGGTTTTCTGTTCGGTGCAGGCGGTGCCTCACACCGTAGAGCACAAACGTAAAGCTGGCGTGTTCCAAGCGCTCACCACAGCGGTTACCACGATCGGGTATTAGAGAGAGTTGTCTGCCACACTCCTTCCAGCCCAGGTTCAGTGTTCGGAAGCGACAGCTGTGACCGGCAGGCCCCAGCCAGCTGTGAGCATCCTATGCACCAGCTGAAACCGCTGCAGAGGCAGACTTGGCTTTTTAACACAGAAAAAATTTGTCCTGAAATTTCATTTCCCTGTAGGCAAAAGAGTCTCTTTCCCACTGCAGTCCCTCCCAGGAAGAGACGCGATTTCAGCCACGCTCCTTAAGCATCAGGTGCCCTGTCACCGCTCCCTCCCAGCAAAAGGCTGCTGGGGTATCTGTTCTTTTCTCCTCCTCCGCGCCGGGAAAAAATCCCCGTTTGGGCCTCGCTTCTTTTGGACAATTCACCCCCGCGAAGGCCATCCTGGGAGCAGGCACCCTCCAGAAGAGGACGGAGCGCGGCAGCCTGTGTGCTGGCTCTGTACAGCCTGTGCTGAAAGCACAGAGCACCTCAATGTTTCCCTCTCGCTGTGAGGGCCGACGCGGCTCCCCTCGCTCGCAGGCAGGGCTCATTACCCGCCGGTGAGAGCTACCTTCAGAGCTGCCGGCAGCTAACCACAGCTGTGGGCTGAACAGTATCGCCCCTTATTCTCCAACGTGGCCGTGACCTCCTGTCATCTGAATGTCTTGTTCTTTTCGAACGCTTTGATCTGACCACATTTACCCAAAAAAACAACTGCTTCTTGGGGGCCCCGACCTCAGACTGCGTCAGTATCACAGAACAACGTTTTATTCGCTCCCATATCCTATAAATGTATGGGAGATCAGCAGCTGTCTTCAACCGTTCAAGGAGAAGAGCTTTACGCACCTAAGGAGGATCACCATCGACCCGGTTCAGCCAGCCACTGTGCGTGCATCTCTGCGGAAAGCTTCCCCGTTATCCTTGGTCCTTTAATAAAGGAGCCAAGCACAAAATTCCCGGGGTGGCTTATTTGTTTTTAAAACACTTCAGAGCCTAGTCCACAAGTAGCGTCACTCCGTCAAAATTGTATTTTCAGGGAAAAAAAAGTTTCATTTTGCTAAGTTTTTAAAAATGGGCCCAGACAAAATTTAGAATATTGATCTGCAGAGAAGGCACGGACATAAACAAGAACTTATACTCCATCGCCTTCTGCCTCAGGAGCTAAGGTAATGAAACAGAGATCTAGCACCCTGCTGTAGATTTTGCCGGACAAGGCCCCAAACTTGAAAAGCAAGCAGAAGCAGGCCAGGATTTAAAAGCAGCTTGTCTGAGAATTTTCCAGCTCATAGCCATCTCCAAGAATGTTTTAAAACTTCCAGTCAAACAAGGCACCAAAGAAGAACTCTCAATTAAACAGAAGAAAACCTGACCTATGTTTTAATTCTAAAAAACCTGAATATTTTTAAAATCCTCAACAGTGCGTTAACATGGGCTTAATGAATTATTGACGGTTTTGCTGTTATGCCAATTTCTTATAACCACACATATGTGTTCCACAGATATAAACGTGCCAAGAAAACCTAAGAACTGGTCATGAGGTACTTCTTGTTCACTTCTAACTATGAAGGATTAGTAATCTAACAAGTTCAGAGTTCTCACAACCTCTTTGGTGTTTCAAAACAACCTGAGAGTCCTCAGTGCTTCACAGGAGCAGGTTCTTGGGTTGAAAGCTGATGGTACATGATTTACAACCTGATTTTTGAAGACATTTCAGATGTAGCTGAATTGTGAGCACTGCCTTGTTGGAAGCCTCCGCTGTCCGTTCCATTTAACAGGATAGCTGTACACATTTTGTGCTAAAATACAAAATCTATCAATTCATTAATATCTGGGCAATGCTTTATCCTAGGGGCTCTTTACAATAACTGCAGGGTTTTTTCACTCACAGTCAAGTGTCCAAAGCCACAGAACAAACCATGAATCTCACAGGATTCTTGTAATGGCTTTTAAACCTTACATTGTGAACTGTTTATGGCGCAGTTGCATTTGCTTTAGAGATTTGTTTTAATGCTGTTGGTGTTATTTAGAGAGATATTAAATTCAAACAGCTTTATGGTTGCTAATAAACATCTATTACCATTACAGACATTCTGATATAAAAGCCTCATACAGGTGCTTTCTCTGAACTATGCAGATTTGATTGATTAGGCCACAGTAGTTTATTTTACACTTCAGTGGTCACTAAATCTATCGTTAAGATTAAAAATTGCAGTTTGTGCAGTCTGGGAATAACTTCACACTCAAGCTGTAAAATAAAAGTCACTTTACCAAAATTCTGTGGGAAAAAACCGCAACACACAGAGCAGGTTAAAAGAAGAAAAGTTTTGTAACCCCTTATTCAGTTCTGTTCAGAAGATGGAGTTCTTCCTCTAATGTGCATCACGCATGCTGTCAAGCCAAAGATGTTCAGAAAAGCAAGATACACGGAAAGATTTTCGTAAAGCACTTGGAAACCCTACATACTGGAGGGTTCCAGGATACAAGCATCACTGAAGCAAGCGTGACGTACCACACAACGAAAACTACAGGTTCTGAACCAGCAGAGAACTTAAGTATGTGTTACCTCTAAGCATGTAAGCAGTTCCACTGGAGTCAAACTAAGCATGTGATTAAGCACCTTTCTAGATCAAGAAAGATCTTATAAAATATGCATTTTAGTGCAAAGTCAGCTTCCCACTGTTTTTATTCCTGCAATGCGGGCATTCTCTTGCAAGATACAAGAATTCCTAGTTAATCAGGAACATCATTTGGTCTGTGTATTGCAGAACAAGGCAGTAAATGAGGAATCTGCAATATTTGAATATATCCAATTTTTTTGCAGTAAAAAACATATTATTTAAGATTGCAGCAAGGCCTGCTGCAATAAAATTAGGTCAAGAGTGCTTAACAGGCTGTACTGAGTAGATATAAGAAAAACTTTTCTCCAATGATTTATACTGAGGGTGCTACTTTGATCTATTTTATTTCTAGCTTATTCTAGCTTTATTTCCATTTAACAAGGAACAAACCAGAACTGGGCAGGATTTGTGGGACCCAGCCACTGAACTTCGACAGATGCACCACGGGGGAAGAGCTTCTACTCATCCTCTTTTCTTTGTGCACAAAAGTAAATATAAGATGCACTAGTATGGCATAGTCCCACGGCTCCCCTGGGTAACGTGGCATCTGTAGGACATACCTAACATAATCTCTTCAGCTAAGGGATGGAGCAGAGGAACAGGATGGGGTTTTTAGACTTAACAGGACAGGTGTAAGAGCAGCCACTAACGGGAACTGTGGATTTCTCCGGTCACGTTTCATTCTGAAGTTCTAACTAAAGGGATTCTTCATCTCCTGCATCAAATTTAATCAAGGCCTAATTAAAATATAGGCAATACAGGCTTGCAGCTTGGGACCTATGTCTCAAAGTCATGAAATTGAATTCTTGTTCTTTTTCCCACTCCCTTTCTAAGCTTGTTGCTGAGAGTAGGATGGATGATTTCCCTACTAATTCTTCATTTATGAAACAACTGCCCAGGTCATGGATTGGTAAAAAGATACTTTGAAACTTACTAAAAAAAGAAAGGAAAAAGTCATCATTTCAACTGCCTGAAGTTAATGCGAGGCTGGTTACTGAGTCTTCATAGTACCTGCAGTGACAGTTCCAAGAGTTATTACAACCCTCAAGGTCCGTGGGACCCACAGCTAGCACAGCAGAAGTGTAAAGGTGTAAGATATACGAGTGCAAAAATCCCAGCTCTCCCAACACCCAGCTATGAAAAGGAGGCCTGCTGCTCTTCCCGAGGGTGGGATCTGCTGCTACTGTCTAAGCAACAGTGCAAGGAAGAGATACGTGACCATACTACAGTGCATTGGAGGCCCTGCACCACCTTATTCTGTCCCTGGATTTTAAGTAAATAAAAATGTAAGTGAAGAATATCTGCGTAACAGTTTTAAGGTGGTGTCTTTTTTTTTTCTTTTTCTACACACACACACATACAAACACAAACACAGTCTATAAAATCCTGAGGCATGCCAAGCTTTAACTAAGATGAGTTTGCTATAGTCAGCATTCTGGACAGCATAGAGAGCATCATCACCTTGCAGCACAGGAAAGGCATCTCACCTTTTCCTGTGAAGCAGTTCTTTCCTTGTGCTGCTGGTTTTGACCTGCTCCCATTTGGAGCAGGACCGTTCAGCTGAGGAAACAGCACAATCTGACATGCATCTGAAGGAGCAGCTTTTAGAAAAGGAAGTTGGTAGACTTTAAGCGTGACATTTGCACCAACAATTTTGATTCAAATACAGTGTCATTTATTACTGTCTCTTGTATTAGCTGCACCACAGTGCCCACTGGCTCCGATTCCATCCCCCCTGTAGTGCTGCAGAAGTCTAGCTTGCCTGCCTGCCTAACAGCGTTCAGACAGTGACCACCAGGGAGAAGGTTGATAAATGGCCAGTTTATAATGCTGTCATGCCAATTTTGTCCTATGGGAAATGTGTGTCTCTCTCAAAACAGCTTATTACCAACCTGTGGCTGAGGCAATGATCAATCAAACTGATCAGATATGGCAAACATGGTAACTGATATCAAGAAGATTTCTTACTACACAGTTTGAGGTTAACATGACAAATGGTAGAGTGAGAAAGAATAACTTACAGAGGGAAAAAACCAGCCCATTAAACGCTGAACTTAAAAGTAGCTTTGGGAAACAGACTTAACAACAATTCCTTTTAACATGCACTCATATTCCCTGTTCATTAAGGCAACCCTGAATGCATTCCCTTGCAAACTCTTTGTATAATCCAGAAGGAATGTTTTTTAAACTTACAGTCTGATTGTAAAGAGAAATTTAAACCACCTATGCACATCTTCCGTACTCAGATATGATGGTTCACAACGCAGGCAATGCATTGTTTCTTGACTCATTTTCTGTCGCATATGGCAGCCAGTGTATCAGGTGAGACTGCGATTCAGCTGTCTAAAATGTGAAGAGTGGCCAATGCACAGCTTTACATCAAAGTTCTGCATAAACCATTAAATAAAATGGCAAATCTGTATTAAGATAGATGCTCAGGTGCCAGGAAAGACAGAAAACTGTTCGGTCCTAGGGGACTGCGTTGTATCATGCACCGAGGTTTGAAGTCTTAACATGCTTATAGCCAGGAGAGTACTCTACACACCATTTCAAATTTGTCTTTTCTTAAATTTTCAGGGGGGAAGCAGCATGACAGAGCATTGGGCTGGAACTCGCAAAAAGAAACCCTAAGTTTTACTCCCCGCTCAGCCATTGCCTCATCAGTTCAATCTCAAACAGTCTTTTCACACCTTGCACTTCGGTTTCTCCATTGGCCACATGGAGACGAAGGACCTCATTTCTTACAGTGGATTCTGTCCCTTCCACTGACTGTACCTGGTTACCAGGACATGCTACAGTACACTTAACCCACAGCTCAGATGCAACCCGTATGTGACCTTTGGCAGAGCAGCTCCCTCAAATTATCTCATGTGCTCACATTGTAAGAGGTTTGGACTGTCACTTACGAAGAATACACAGACCACCTAACATGATAAGGCCTTGATCCTGGGTGAGTATTTCGCTGCAGCTTAAATAATAAAGGTCAATATGCAAGTGGCTTGTCTAAATTAGCTGCTCTGCCACTGCTGACAGCAATGAAAAGATTTCAGATGAAAAGCCTAGAGCAGAGATACATGACATCCTGTCAAAATCCAAAAATATTTTGAGATACTCCACTGTCAGTCAGAGCAAAGCTATCTGAGAATGATACTATTCCCAGAACTTCATCTATTTGCCTTCAAAACCATGGAGAAAGAGTGGTGAAATTCTCTACGTTGTGCATGACCTAACTGCAATGCAATGGCTTTTCCAAAACATGCACAGAGAAATATACTTTGTAAAACAAGATCTAACTAAAGCTCAGGCTTGTCCCTTTTTCATTAGCAGGCTTTCTCTGAATGGTCAGGTTACTAAATGCCCTTTCAGCTTCACTGGTCACACAGTTCTGAGAGCAAGTCTGGCAGAACTGGGTGTAGAATTTGACCCGTTAACTTTTGGGGTCTGGGAGAGGGAGCATCCCTCGCAATATCAGCACACACATCTGTAGTTGTGACTCTTGGAGAGTTGTTGCAGTGGCTGTTGAGCCTCTGGCAAACATCTGATATCATTCACTTGACTGACTCTGTGAGAACAAAGCCTTATTTGCTAGCAAAATTAATGAGAAAAGAGTCTTCAATGAGACAATAATTTATGGCTTCCGCAGCAGTTAGCACGTACAGTGAAATTCATCTGACCGCATTCTTCACAGTAAAGGCAAATATGAGGGGAAAAAAGGTATGGATTTATTTTCAGAAACATTGTCTGTTATTTCAAACTCAGGTTCTTAGCTGGGTATTTTATTTTATGAAACCCTTCCAAATTTGACGAAGGTTGAAATAAATGGGCCTTTGTCCCCCTCACCATACCATTGCATTTAATGACAGTGAAATAAAACTCCGCTCTGTGGCTACACGCCAGAGATTAGATGATACGAACAACTCACAACATATTTTAAATGTTGTGTTACATCAAAAATTGAGAGACATTCAAATGCGTTTAGAAACGTATACATTCAGCATTATCTGTCGTTACTTCACAGAAAAATGAGAGCTGCAAAAACGTATCCTTTTCCTTGAAACTCAGATCTCTAATCTGGCCATAAACACCAACTCTTTGCCTTTCAAACACAGAGAACTGCAAACAGAAAAGCCAGAAATGCATCAGACAATAAAAATACGTATAATGGCTACCAAACTCAGTTCTTCTCCCCCCCCTCTTTTTTTAACAGATAGGTTTTAGACTCTATAATAATCATGCAGCTAAGATACAAGGTCTCTTGTTGGCAATAACCTACATGACATGACTTAGAAGGCAGGTGTTACTGTAATTAGCTATTGTTTGACTATCAAAAGTCAGAGCTGATTAAAGCCACTAAGTACAAGTGCACTATTTTATTTCAAAGAATATTATGAACTGCATGCTGGGACTCTTTCACTGCGGACCTACCTTCCGGAGTCTGCTAAGAGCCCATGCCAGCAGTAATCAAAACTAAAATCTGCATAAACCTTCAGGGTTTTAATTCAAGCAGAGCCCTTTCATTAGAAATATGTTACTTTATGAAATCTGGTCGCCAGCAAGGGGAGAAAAATGTGACTTCTTAAGAAAAGTGAATGGCATCTCTTTAGTGATTAACCCAAGATTAATGGAGGCTCCTACTGCTAGGCCTAAGTCCATTTTATTGCTAATTCATTTAGGTACTATTTCAGATGTACTTGATGAAAGTCACCTGCTAAGAAGTCATGTTTTGGCAAGCAAGGATAGCCATTATGGTCAAATCCCAAATAGAATTTTTATTAAAGAAGCTTTGAAAAGTGTCTTGTATTAGTCTTTCAGAGACATACTATTTAATGTACTCAATTAGTTAAAAATTTCGGGCCCAAGTCACTAATCAAACATTCATAAAGCTTTTTTTTCATTTTTTTGTCTACATGCATCTTTAATGTTCCAGGTAGGATGAACGCTGTACTGAACAGGGACATTTATATACAGACAAAAGAAGCAATACTAAGACTTACCAAGAAGTGGGTGGGATTTGGGATAAGTGCACGGCTGGATATGTGAAATGTTGGCTTGGCAGAGCATCTCTTTGTTCCCCATGATACTGTGAGGAGTGGGGACTTATGCAAATCACATGTTCTTAAAACTGTACATAATCATTGGGCTTTGGCTTGTGCATACATTTATAACCTGAGGTTTGATCTCCTAACACAAATCATTTTAGCTTTAGACTTTTCTGCAGTTTGTTCTTTTTATAAATTAGAGTTTAGTAGATTTAATGATTAGAGAGCACAGAAAACTGCTTTGTCATGTACACCGTGTATACAAGAGATTCTACGCAGACAACGCACCTCCATATCCCAGCCAAAGTTCAGACCTTGTTTGCAGGCTGGCTGCAGTTTGGGCAAGCTTTACCTTGATTCATGGACAATTCTATGTGCATCACCGCATATTCGTTATGTTTTTATATTCCTCCCAAGACATTGGCTACTGGTCACTGTGAAACGCACCATGCCCCATCAGAGAGACCTTAGCTCTGATGGTGCGAGCTTTTCTTCCCTGTACTGTTTAGATGCGAACAACCTGACAGGCAGTCCAGAAACACTCTGTGGAGGAAAAAGCATACTCTAGAGGTAGTTCTGATGATCACAGACAGCTTGATCTTTACATGTAATTGTGCCCATGTTTTTTAAAAAATGGATGTTAAGTCCAAAGTGGGGAAAAAAATAATCACAGGTGAGAAAGATGCGTGCTCCTCTCTCAGCTCCTCACTTGCCAGGCACGTTCAGTGATAGAGTGTTCCCTAAAAACTACAGTTATTGAATTATTGATAGCCATTACTGATGACCATCACACATCCAAGCTGTCCCCACCGTTTTGGGTGCAAGTTACGTGCTCACGTATAAAGACAGAGCCCTGAGAAATCCCACTCGATAGCCTGCACGGCCCGACTTTTTAAATGCGAAGAATGAGACCGTTTTCGTGACAGAAAGTGGCAAATCAATCCGACAATGTCTGGTTTGAGTATTTCAGCTTGTTTGGGCTGAGCTAGTTCCACACTGGGGGTGACGACTTACTTTGTAATCAGCTGCTGGGCCCCGACAGCACACACATGACCCAAACTCTGCAAATCACGCTTTGCTTTTTCACAAGAAGTTTGCAAATCCCTGAGCTTTGGTTGCAATCACTGTGCAAGCAGGCAAATGCTGCACTGCTTTCCTCAAGCTACCTGGAGCTGCAAAAGGAGAGGAGATTGGGTTTTGCTCATCTGGCTTTCCGAGGGGTCAGCTTTAACTGCCGATGACTGAGGTATCCCAGAAATCACATGGGATTGCGGCTACGGATCAACTCGTGCTCTGTTCATTACACTCGTGGCGTCTCGGGGGGGGTGGGCACAAATCTGTGGGTATCTTGCACAGCCGAAGTCCCTCTCCACTAGGCTCAGACAGACCACTGCAGAGGGCCCTACTTTGGGTGACTGTGGCAGAGATAAGGGTCAACCAGATCCACTACCTGTCCTGACAAAGCGGGACCATGTTCAGTTTGGGACATTTGAAAAAGGTGGCTGCGTGTTAGTTTCAGCAGTGAAGATTTAGCAGAACCCAGTAATGGACTAATTTTACCGAGGGCAAATGTTCCCTTCAGTACAAGGCCATAATTTTAAGGAAGATCTCCCAACATCCCTCTCCTAGCAGACTGCTTCGTCACAATACTCTTTTATCGGGTTCATTAGCAATATGCTAACTTTTAGCCTTACCATCTTCCACACTTTCCTAAGTGCTTACTACAGCCAAGAATATCATAACCTGCTTCCTTCCAGTGACCAGCTATAGGATATTTGGGTGTACCAAAACCCTGTGAAATTCCCCCACTCTGGCTGTGAGCGGAGTCCCTCTTCCTCCGTGCCCCAGGACGGCATCGGGGAGTTCTGTGGCAGCCTGGGTTCTGCGGGCAGCCTTCCCTGGCCCTATACAAATGGTGCACGCTTACACGGGTGCATGTGAAAAAACACAAGGATTTTTTTTAAGTCTACTCTATTTTCTTCAGAAATTTATTTCAATTTAAATAGATGTCTCAGCACGGAGACGAAGGGAGAGAAAAATAGACCTGTGTCTGTAATGTTACAAAGTTGAAGATCTCTTAAAGCATAGAAAGTTTGAGGTGACAGATTTCCTCTTTGTCTCCTGGAAATACAGAACACTTCTAAATGTAACAATCCGGTTCCTAATTTTTTTTTTTTTGGATGACTGATACAGTTTCCAAAATATTTACTGAAATTGTTAGAATTAGTAAGAGCAACAAAACAAGGGACACGTGTGCAAGATGCCAGAGAGCAGCCTTGTTCGGGTACTTACTGTGACACCCCCCGAGCCTTTATCATTCTGTTACGTACTGCACCCCCGATGCCGATGGGTGGCTGTCAACATTCATATCAAGGAGAGCAAGAAGGTTTCCACCACTCTGCTAGCAATATTCAGAATTATTAGAAATGGCAACACATTCTGTGGCAGAATTCTTCTCCGTGGAGACTACAAAAATCAGCATGGACTTTTAAATACTTCACTGAAGGGAATGTACTACTGAGAGCTGCCTACATGTGATAACAAAGTTAACCTAATCTGTTCCCTCTTGTGTGCTGGGGCACTCATACATGCAAATCTTGTCTTGTTCAACTGTGTTTGTTCACCTCCATAGTCCTTCGGTGATTCAAATCTGTGTCTTACTATCCTATAATACCCTTGTCTAACAGTTCTTTTTAAATGCATGTGTTAATTATCTTGCCACTGCTGTAATTTCTCCCTGTAGTCCATTAATTAAGAGGTCACAATCTAAGAGCATGTTTACCCAATAAGCTTTCTTTTTTAATTATCCTAATTGCTTGGATACTGACAAAGACTCTATCCCTCCCCTTTCTCTGAGTGGATTAGAAAACGACATTTCAAAGCCCCACACAATGATGGGTTTGTAAAACACACACACACATATATATATATGTTTTTAGAACTCCACAATGTGCAAACATCAAAGGTCAACAAGACACAAGATATTGTATTTGTATAGCTATATAAAATGAAGATACAAATTGCTCTTCATTAATTTATCTATTAGTCTAGGATATTATATTGGTCAGGAAAAATACAAGCAGAACTTTTAAACCTTCAGTACTAGGAACAAGAACAGCTAGATGTATACAACTTGTTCTATTGTGCAGACCATCAGAGACTCCGTAGAAGTGCATCTCTCCCTGAACCTACATGGATGCCTTTGGATAAAAGCAAGCAGGAGAAGAGAAAGGAGAGAAAGGAGAGAAAGGAAGAAAAGGCAATAGGCTTTTCCTGCAGCAAAGATCAGTTATTATTCCCCCCCTCCAAAATATTGCCTTCCCATAGGTCACATCTTGGCAAGCTGGTCGAAATACTTTTTTTACTGACTTAGCAAAATTCAACAGACAAAATCTCTACCACTTAAAAATTTTAAACCCCTCGTTTTGTCAAGCTTTTAAAAGGGAATAGTAGCTATTTGAATTCCAGATAGGATTTGAACACAACAATTAGTAGAGGTTATGTCCAGAAAAATTACTACTTTGTCAGAATGTGAAACAACATTTGATATGTCAACTAAAGTAAAATTTTTTGTTTTAATAAAGCAAACGTCTCATTCAGACTAGTCATCTCAGGAACTATATAACAGAAGTATAATTACTTAGAAATTGCTTAGGTAAGCGTGATTGATGCATGGTAAATAGATGTTTCCAGCACTTATTGTTTCTTCCTGATGGATTAGGAAGAGTTGTTTAACAGTTCATTTGACCAGTCTCTCCTGGTGTTTCTTGAGTCTGGCTGTGCCAGTCAGCACCAGCAGTTCCTGGTAGTTTAAGTCTCTTTAATAAAGATTAAGATGTCAGAGGTCCTGCATTGCACAAAATCCCGATTTTATTAACTTCTCATTATCAGCTGAAATATGAAGTGCATTTCTTTTCATCTAAAGTAAGGCACTTTCTCAAGGGAAAGAACAGATATATAATATACATTTATGATGATTAAGGGTGAGTTTGTTCGAACCTTGACTGATGTTGGTGAACATTTTCTCACATGATGGGTACCACTTACATTGATATTTCTCCCCCAGAAAGCATTCAGGTATTTCACAACTGTGGACCGTCACAACATATTAGTAAGTTGGCACTGGTGAACCGTGTGGTTGAATACTTGCACTACAGCACTTAAGTCAATAGTGTTTTCATTAAAGAGTAGCAACACGTAATGTACTGGGCAGAAATACTGAACCTCAAAAGTCACTCAACCAGGACAAGTAAAACATTGGCACTGGTTACATTCAGTCAATGTTCCCCTGTTCATACCCTGCAGATCTAGGAAGACAACAAGAGTAATAGCACAAAGACTACACGACACTCATTAAAACAGATCACAGAAGCATTCAAAGTCCACTCTCTGACCAGATAAGTTCTAATACCATCTATGTGAACTTAGGCAGCAACTGATAAAGTTAAATTGCTGAAGGCAGCAACGCTGTACAGCACCCGAACACCGTCACTTTTGAAAGACTTCTTTTTAATCCTGTACATGTTACCGTCAGACTCTCACACCAAATAGCTACAGGTCAATGATACATGAACAGACACTCAAGTAGGTCCTTCCCCTGCGTGATCCTCAGAGCCATACTTTTAAGGGATTTTTGAAGGCTGACGAATTTATGTATTTTGCATATTTGAAAGAAAGCCTTTGACGTACTTCTTGTTTTCAAGCCTGTCTATTGCAGGAAGGAAAGAGCTGGCACTGCGTGTACTTTCCCAGAACAGGATGACTCTTGCTGGAAATTACTCCACAGAAAGAGTTAAGAGGTAAAAACGGTTCTTCTAGCGTAATGCACGTCCTGCACTAAGGGATCAAAACTATACACAGCTTTACAGTGCAGCTCTTGTGAGGGTTAAGCTCTATTAGTTCTGGTCTCTGACACTGCTAATGGCACTCTCAAACTAATTGCATTTCTATACCTATATATACGTCTAGGCAACAAATAAGCCCTTTAATCAAACAGCTTAATCTACTTCTAATTAATTCCATTTCTATGCCTTTTTCAGAGTACAGGAACACACAAAGATACAGGTGATAGAGTACATTCTGTTGGCAGCTGACAACTTCGACTCTGCTCAAGCCTCCCTCATGATTAAGACTAGTCGCTGTCTCACATCGTTGGTATTTCTGCTGCTTGAGACTGAGCGGATTCATGCCAACGACCAAAAGCAACAAGCAGTGGCTGTGCGCAATTAGTTACAATTAGCTCAGTGAATTGCTTTTGCATTTGCTTACAGATTTAGATCACTTTTTGTGTTCATCAGAAACTGTATTCATCTTGTCTTCTGAGTGCATACAACAGTGCAGTAAGGGAAGACTATGGCATCAGCTGAGCAAACAGAACAGAAGGTTGTTGTTTGCATATCCAGATCTAACGTAAAGTGTACAATTTGAGGGCCACCAACTTTGAAGGAAATGCTGATTCCTCTTCTACATTTACTACTTTGCTAAAACAGGTCAATGTATCAGAAAAAAAATCACCCCATCAGTATTTAGGAAAGAGAAATACATATGCCATAAGCTGTCTATTTCAAAGGTATGTATGTACAAAAGGCATGATAAGTGGGTGCTGAATAGTTAGGAGTGGCAATTATCAGTTACACATATCATTATAGTCTCTCAACTTTTCAATAGCACGGAGTTCCTAATACCATGTTTACTAGATCAGGTAAAAGGGGACTCTTAATACTGTGCAAATATGACTTACCAAAGGACTTTGCTTTCTCACCTATTCTTGGGCTTTTCAAATCAACATTATTAATTGGCTGGCTTATCGCTAAGTGCTGTCTGGCAGTTAAAGGATGTTTCCACCCATTGCAACGATACATAGAAACTAAGCAATGTCAGCCACAAGGACAAATAACTTCCATGTTGAAACAGAAAAATATTTTGACACCTTAAATCTTCTTTTTAAAGGCATAATGCATTTCAGCGTTAATTAGCTATCCTCTATTGCATCTGTTATTCCATATTCTACCGACCTTCTCTTTCCTTATTCTATTAATTCAGAACTCTGGCTTACAGTTGCAAATACTATGGCTTCCCCCCCCCCCCCCCCTTCTTTCCTTTCTTTTTCTCTGGTTTTCTGTTATTCAGGTGTGCATAAATACATGTTTTAGAATCTGGATCAACTAGTTCCCATACTATGGAACACAACTACATAGGAGTTTAGGGGGTAACTTTCAGCCCTTCAGATCAACTTTTTGTTAACCTGCCAGCTCTCCTGAGCACCAAATCCACTTGAAATTGGAGAAAAAAGTTTGGCTGATAAGGAAGACTGAAAACAAAGAGCACAAAAGTTACCAGGCACCATCAAAGAAAAGCAAAAAAGTTCAAAATAAGGAGAAAAGCATTCACTGCCCCCATCTCGCATTTTTCAGTATGCTTCAGCCTGCACGTGCAGCCTACCTAGAGAATGAAAGGACAGGTTCAGTCTCCCTGCCTCGTTCACTCCACAGCTTGCTTTCACACTGATTAACAAGATAAACGTATAAGCACCATAAAAAACCGTAAGGCTAGAAAGGATCTCGGGAAGTCATCTAGGCTATCCCTTATTCTAATGCAGGATTGTGTATATCTAGTCCAGCCTGGCAGGTATTTGTCTAAACCTCTTAAGAGCCTTCAGTGGCAGGTATTTTATCTCCTCCCTAGAGAGTCTACTCAGGTACAAAACTATTCTAGTATTTTATTTTTCTGAACATCTAACCCAAATCTTTCTTGCTACAAGGCTGGCTTCTTCTCATCTTATTCTGATGGATGTGTGATACAGATGATCGCCCTTTAGGTTAATGCAGAATATGAATTTTAGCTTCAGCTGTTTATTTTACAGAATGACATCTGCTTATCTTAAAGAAATTTGCCAGCAGAAGCATGATCAGACCGAATTTATTTATTTAAACTATTTCTGTTTCTTTTAAAAAGGGTTTCCCTCTGCCACCATATTGGCTTTGCAGTTGTGACCTGTGAATTAAGATGCCCCCCGGGTTTTTTTTTCCTTTTTTAAAAAAGGAAATGGTTATTCATTTAGGTAGATATTTACAGAAAAATCAAACAAATATTTGGTGTGCTGTGTTAGCATGAAAAGGGGGGGAGCACTGTGTAAGCACAGTAAATGCAGGTGAACTGTTTTATGTGAGTGAAAACAAACTGGGGGAAGAAGGGCTACTAACAAAGGTAAATCATGGCTGTGTAAATACAAAGAGAGGTATGGCTGTTCACAGATGGGAAGGATAGTTACCAAACACGTGGCTATTATAATTCAGTGTTTGACATATTTGAGCATCACAGAAAAAAGAGTACAAAAAGCACAAGACTAACAGAACAAGCAGAGATATAGGATGATAAGGTGAACGAGATCAACAGAATTTTCTTCCTACCCAAAGAGAGTCCACCACTTTTTCTGATTGACACTAAATATTAATTTAACCACCTATCTGAAAAAGATATTCTCTGTCTTCGAAGCCTAAAAAATGTGAGGGGTTTTCCTCTGGCATAATATTATCACAGTAAAAGCAATTGTTTCCAGTCATTCCAATAGACCTGTGCAGGCCTGAAGGCAGTCTGAGGCTGGGGCCAAATCTTCCAGTGTTGCGATCAGGCGGTTTTTGGTTATCCATCCCTTTTTGTAATAAATCACTGGCATATGAGTTTGTTAATATTTACCATTCACCTACTGTCCAGTCCTCTTCTAAAAACCACTTATTATGCCAACAACATCTACATTTGTGCTTCTGCAAGAAGGAACGATCCATTTAGATATACTAAAAGAAAAAGTCCTTGCTCTTTAATTCTACTAAACCTCTGCAAGAAGGAAAACACACACTCAAAGCCTTTTCCAGCTCTAAAGCATTTCTGAATTTACAGAGAAAAAGAAAAAAATCCATTAGCTTCTTTTCTCATTATTTATGTACATAAGCTTCTAACACTTTAAGACTTTGGCTGGCATTACAAACAGAACAGAGAAAATACAACAAGGAAACCTATTTCTTGGGTATTTCCAGCCCAGTTAGTGTGAGGAATTAGAAGAAATTAATGTAAAAAAAAAAAGTCACGTGCAAGGTTTTCATCAATGTTTTTCAGACCAAAGGGGTTCTGATGAATTTCAGAGATGCATCCAAACTTCTAAGCAAGTTTCCAAACCAAACAAGACTGCAAACTCTGACATTCATCAGTGACTTGTTTGCCAACCTTCCTATCATACAGCAAAAAGGGCCATTTAAAATCATCTCAGAATAATCTGCTTTCACGGTCATGGTCATTTTACTAGCCTCCGTCTGTGTGAGACTTTTAAGTCGCAAGAACACAAACATTCATATAGCAAATGGCTAAAGCCTTGGTCTAAATTCAGAAATAACATAGACATATACCAGGATTAAATAATAAACCTTGTTTTTCTGACTTCATTACTCTGAGAAAATCTTGTTATCTGGATAATAATAATTAAAATGTCTATTTCTTAATATTATAACTTCTTTTCTTGGACTTAAGTAACTTTAAAAAGCAAAATTCATCATACGGCTGTGTGAATAGCAATCTGGGCACAAAGAAGTGAAGTGCTTTGCCTAAAGTCATCCCAGCTTCAGGATGAGGATGGGTTTTTGCTGGATGCCACTACTGGAGACATCAGCCATCTACCAGTATAGCAATGCCTTGGAAAAAAATGAGCATGATCTTAAAGCCTAACATTTCCGTACACCAGGGTTGCCCAGCTTTTACCAAGGGTGGTACAGAGAAATTGAGGTTTGCTTAGCAGGAGATACGATGCTGTGTGCAGTAAGCCTATCAAAGCAAAGAACAAATAAGCATATGGTGAACATCAGAACTGGAATGGAAGATGGGATACCATTCAAATTAGAAGTTTTTATTGGCAAAAGGACCAGCAAATATAAACTGCCAGGAATAAATTTACATTGGAACTTAGAAGACATGTTCTAGTCATCAGAAGACAAAAAGCCTGAAAGAAATTATCTTACTTAAGGGGGGGCACAACCTACTTACGAAAGATTGTAAATCCTTACTGCATGTGATTGTAGGAAATTGGACAAAATAACCCAACACGATTGCTCCAGACCTCTGTTCCTCACAGGAATTAAGGTGAAAAAGAAACAACCACCCATATTAAGCATATGAGCTAACAGAAAAGGAATTATGTCAGAGTAATGACCATTATATAACTCGAGACAGACTGAAGTAGAGCTGAGCGTCTCAGAAGATTGACAGTGTTTTTCTTAGTGCATAGATTTACACGGCAACCTGGGCCTCATCGTATCTGAACTCTTTCCCCAAGTTTTTCAGGATTCACCTTTTTTAGGATTCCCGTAACAAAGAAAATTATTAATCTCCATTTCAAGGCAGTGGTAGCTGAGTAAGAGACTGCTTGAATTTGCCAATATAACTCAGCAGGTAGCCCCAAGCTGTTTCTGGGCATAAGTGCAGAAAGAAAAAAGTTAACCAGATATTAAGGGTAGTGAATGAACAATGAAAGTCAATCCTTTTCTGGTTTTATATATAAATATACGCAATTGCAGGGGGAAATATGAAAAATGAAAATTCCACTTGATTGATTTTTACATTTAGTTCTTAAGGAAACAAGAATGATACCACTTCAGCACTACCATAAAAACTACCTTGATGCAATAGCATTTTTGTAAACTTTCAGAGTTTCCACCAGACTGCATATGAGGAAGAACTAGTCTTCCCCTGGGTGACGCAAGCTTAAGACTGAAATTCCAGTAGAAATTAAGAGAAACAATTCCTTTAGGACTTGTGATTTATTCTTCTGGAACAGAAGGAATTATTGCACCAACCAGGGTCTAAAATGTTCTGACAGCAGATATGCATAACTATCTCTACAGTAATTATTAATGATCTGGAAGAATGCTCAGTGGCAAGCTAAATTCACTTTTCTCTGAGGCTAGCATTCCAACAAACCCCAGAAATAATCAGCTAACTCACAAAGATTAGGAGATAGGATGCCTCGATATGACAGAAGATTTCTTAATTTTGGTTACTTACAGGACACATTAAGCCTAAATAGAAGCATAAGGAAAACTTACTCTGAAGTTTATAAACTAGTTTATAATCAATTACACCACAGCTTTCTATACTTCTTTTCTATACCTCTGTATTATATTTTAAAATAAGGAGAAAAAAAAAGGGGGGGGGGGGAATCAGTCACTTGGGTAGCCAAGTAAAGATTTAAGCACTTAATTTAGGATTCTCTACTTCTAATACTACTACCTTTTTTTTTTTTTTAATGTGCAATTTTATTGTTTTGTGTGCATTAACAGCTGGTCAAATAGCACATGTAGGACTGTAAATTTCAAAGAAAAGTCAGCAGACTTCAAATCCCTACAGCTGCCCAACTGGACAGAAACTGTCCCCAAAAAACCCCTCTGCAGTATTAAGAGAGAGAGAACATTTGTCCTTCTCGGCTCAGGAATTTAATCAGGGGACCTTCAAAACTTAACATCAAGCTAAAGCTGGAAATTCAGTGAAAATTACTCAAACCATAACTGAAGATGGAAGTATATCGTTCACCTTTCACGCATTTTTTTTTCATTATCTTATCTTTAGTGTTATGTGTCTGTCAGAAAGAAGCTACTGCCAATACAATAAAGGTAAAAGCAAAGGCAACAAGGGAGAGGCTTATAAACTGCAGAGCTTTGCTAACAGCCAAAAGGACAGCGTGCGGGGCTGCGAAGCTTTGCGAGCGATGGCGTGCCCCTTGTCTGCGTGCGAGCAAAGCCCCGTGGGACTCGGCGAGGTTCTAGAGGACCCGCGCGGTTGGTTATCACCGGCTGCAAGCTGCTCAGCCGCTGCGCAGGGTCTCCCATCAGATGTGCTCCTTTCTTACTGGTTACGAATTCTGTAACGAGCTGCCAAGTTTAGAAACTGCTGATCAGCTAGTGGGGAGAAGAAAAATAAAATATGTATCTGACTTCCAGGCTGCAATCAAATCAGTAACTCATAGCTCGTCTTGAACAACTTTGAGGTAATTACCAATAGCAGTAGGTTTTTTTCAGATGTTGTACCTCTCCTCACTATAACTCTGAGAAATACCCCCCCACACGAAAGAATAGTCAGATCTGCCAATTTGAGCAGGACCACCGCCGTAGGTCCCTTGAATCTTACACTGAACCTGCTGAACATGAGATCCGAAGTCGATCCATGCAAGCAGAGGCTACGTCCCGTTTTCCTGGATGCTGAGCAATCCAGGCTGTCAGCTGTGGCTCACAGCCCAGGGCAGAACAGATTACTACCCCAGCAAGCATGGACTAACACCGCCTGAATTGGTAGGTCTGAAAATGAATGATGCCAGCGTAGAATTTTGGACATGTTGTAATTTCCTCGACTGCTGCTTCATCTCCTCCTTGGGAAGGACACAATCTGCCCTGCGAGCTCTTTTGTCTCTGATCTAGCATGCAAGGGATTTTGAACTTGGCAAGTCCCCATCAGTTTAAATACTACATAAATGCTCACCACTATTGTAGATATAAATTAAAGCTAAGACTAGAATTGATTGTACATTTCCCAACCCAAAACGACTTTGTTGAAAAGTTACAATTTGATTGAATCAAAGTATTCACAAAAATTAACATTTATCAGAAGTTAAAGGAAATGATCGGAAAGGATAACTCAATTAGGTTTAAGTGAAGTATTTTTGGCCCAACTCAAAATGAAATAAAGTTTTGAAAACTCATGATGTTGTTAAAAGAAACATCCATATTGAGTAAAAAAAAAAAAAGTGAGGACAATCATTAAGATGTGGAGCCAAAATTTTCTCATTACCCTCAAATAAGTCTGGTTTTATATTGCAGCTTTTAGCATACAGCACTCATACAACTACTGTACCTACTACAGAGAGCAAAGGGAATGAACTTAATTTGCTTACAAAGTGCTGCTGTTGCATGCTGAAATTTCCACGGGTAAAGATAGAAGGATACTACTGAACATCACTGAACAGTTGACTTCTAGCAGTTATTTGTCTCCCAAAACTGCCCTATGAAAAATAAATTTGGGCTTTTTTGCAGAACACATATTTTATAATCTCATAAAAACCTCATCTAATCTAAA